>NC_140483.1:176897080-177329580 GCF_964271855.1 Acomys minous | reverse complement strand
TACATGCCTTCAATCTCAAACAATGAAGGTAAAGTTAGTTTATAGAAGGAAGCACCTGTTTGAAAGTGATGCTGAATTGAGTGGCAGAAAAAGTGATGAATCAGAGAAAGATGTGACAGAATAGGATGTGCCCAACTCTCACAAGAAGAGAGAGGAAAGGGAAGCTACTTAATGGCAAATGCAGAGAGAGAGAGAGGGGGGGGGAGGGAGGGAGGGAGGAGAGGGCAAAGAGGAGAAGGGGAGGCAGTTTTACTAGGACAGTAACAGAGAGACAGGTTGCAGAGACAGAACACTCTAGACTCAGGTGAAGAAAGAATGAGCCAGTGAATGAGAAGGAGCCAGGAGATTTGAGCAGATTTCTAGAATTATTGGAGGGCAATCAGAGCGATTTAGAGGCCAAGAGGAAAAGCAGATTGAGTAAGTTAGCTGTGAGAAGAGTTTGAGCCAAAACAGTTGAGTTGAATCAGCCAGCTACGAGCTCAGTAAGAACAAGAAAGGTTGAGCTTATGAAGCAGTCAGTCTCAGAGGCTGGAAACATTCTAGGCTTAGGTTAGACAGTACGGAGGCTAGAAGCTTCCAGAAGTAGGCATAGGTTAGCAGACAGAGGCAGTTAGCGTTGGACAATTACTTCAGGAGAAAAAAAAAAAAAGAATTAGCTGGGTGTGGTGGCGCATACCTTTAATCCCAGCACTCTAGAGGCAGAGGCAGACAGATCTCTGAGAGTTTGAGGCTAGCTTGGGGTACAAAGCAAGTCCAGGACAGCCAGGACTATAAGAGAAACCCTGTCTCAAGAAACCAAAAGAGAAAAAGAAATTAATTTTACATTGCATCATCTATAAACCATTTTTTCCTCATTGTGATTCTATTCATTCTCTTATCAAGTTATAAGGCCTAGTGATAAAAGATAGAGAGTTTTAGAAGAGTCAAGATTATGTTGATTTTTTAACCTTGTGTGCTGAGCACCTAGGCTGCTGTTGCTTATAACCCAGCATGTGCCTGTTAAATGAATATGTATATTTAAAGGAAGATGAATGTGTAGACTTGAGTCTAGAGCATTTCCTTTTGAATTCAAAATTGTTCTGATTAGAAGGTCTCCATTTAGGTAGATAACCATTGAGAAACTCAAATACTCAATTAAAAAATATATCTGACATAGTTTAAAAAAATATGCCAATATTTCAAAGTCTCAGAGGCTCCTGGACTTTCACTATATCTGATGTTTAAAATCAGGGCCTTGTGGCTGCATTCTAAGTGAGGAGAAGGTGAGATACACAGGAGAAAAGGAAGTAGGAAGGAGCAGCCAGCCCCCAATCGGGAAGCTAAACAAACAAACAGCCAACTGTCTGTCCCTGCTTACACAGGAGGTGCTGGAAATCACAGGAGACTTTCCCGGGACATGTGTTGGGTAACAAATCCTGACAAATACATGGATCATCAAAGAGATTCCTATTTTATATACTGAGAAGCTTTATGCTCCAGGAAATGGTCAGGCCATCTGGGACCTGCTTACCCAGATGGAGCGCTGATTGAATATGTGAGAAAAAGAGGGAACCTCGGTTGTAGTGAACAGGATCTGTTTGGAGTCAGCATGGGGGTTGCATCAAAGGTGGTGGTGAAACAAAGGGATTGCTTTTCCCACCAAGCTTGTTCTAGAGAGAAGGCAGTCTTGGAAGTGAAAGGACAAAGACGGAAGAACGGCTTCCGTTGCCTCAAAGTGATAATGTTATTGGATGCTGTCACTGGCCATGTGTCGGCTTGGAATGGGAATTTCCTAAGAAATACATACAAGCATCACGCTGTGAGAAAAGAAATTTATTTTTAACTATAGGAGCTAGCATGTTCCCTTCAATAAAGAAGAATAACTTGTGCTTATACAGCATAATATTATGCTCTTATATATACACCTTTTCAAAGAATATAAACCTCCACATTTGATATGTTTAACCTTGTGAAACAAGTGGATTAGAGTGTCTGAAAGCAGGACCTGAGCAGTATTTCATAACCTGGTCCCGCCCCAGCAGAGCCTAGTATAGTGCCAGATGCACATAGCCCTCCCAATCATTCTTGATTACATAAACCGAAATTAGCAGTTGAGATGGAGAGAAATTATGCAGTCAAATATCAGCTAGCCTTGGCCCAGCTGGAGCCGGGAGCAAGGCTCTTAATTTTAAATCTCGTACACTCAATATTTCATTATATGTGTTGCCAAATGTGCCAGCGTCCAAGGACCACAACTGACACAGGAACAGGAAATACAAGTGTTCTTGGCAGTTACCCTGTGCCAAGGGTCATTGATCTTGATGAAGAGTCACTGTTGATTTACCTAAAGTTCAGTAATCGGCCAATGAAGGCACTATTAAGAAGTGCTTAATGTCGTCAGCACAACTTGCCAGTTTCAGAGAGTTTGGCACATCTAACATACTGGCTGGAATGCCCAAGTCCATTTAACTTGGGAAATTTTATTAAAATCTCCAAGATTGGCCTAGCTTCAAGGAAGTGATGCCAAGGAGCAAGAAGAACAAAGTGGTGCCGACTAGGTGTTCACTCAAAAGGACTCACTTCATTTCTTCCTAAAGCCAGGGCCCACCCCCAGCATTGGTGTATGATCACCCTTCTTGAGGCTTCCACTGTACTTCATACCTCAGTGAAAACTCATGCCATGTGCATCCACCTGCCGTTATAGAAGCCTCGCCCTCACTTTATTTACTAGTGGTGTAGTCAGCCTTTTAAATGCCTTCCGTCACATGTGTTAGCAATGTGTCTCTCTGAAACCATTTGTTAACAGAAATGCAACAGAGGGCTGCCCAACTTCAATGAGCAATTGAAAAAAATAGGGGTTTGGATTTCCTTCTCTGTGTCTCCCCTGCACCCCTATACAATGACAGAGGAATACTTTTCACTTCATTTGTCTTTTCTTGACTCCCTAGTGTTCTCATTTTCTTAAAGTGAATCAAGCCATTAGCACGTCAGCACTGGAATATCCTGCTCCTCGGTTCATCTGTTTTCCTTGAGAACCAAATGAGTCTGAGTTTCCCCTGAGCCTGAAGCTCTGGCTGACACCTGACACCAATCTATGAGACTCACAGGTGGAGAAGCCAGGCAAGCTGTGCCCAGACTTCTGACCTACAGAAATAGTGAGAGAGAAATATGTGTGTTGAGTGAGACGCTAAGTTTGGCCATATAACATACAAGGCTACTGCAGCTGGGCATGGAGAGGCACGGGACGTGTGCTGGTGACTTTTCTGTTGCTTGGACACAGCTAGGGTTATCAGGGAAGAGGGAACCTCGATTGAGACAATGCTTCATCAGATTGGCTGGTGGACAAGACTACGGGGGATTTTCCTGACTCATGTGCGCACGCGTGCGTGCGTGCGTGCGTGCGTGCGTGCGTGTGTGTGAGGTCAGGCCATGGTGGGTGGTGCCACGCCTGGGCAGGTGGTCCTGCTCAGGGTTGTATAAGAAAACAAGCTGGAAAGGCCTTGAGAGCACACTGTTCCTCTATGGCCTCTGCTTCACTTCCTGTCTAGAGCTCCGGCCTTAGCTTCTCTTGATGCTGGACTGTGCCCAGGGTATGTATGCCAAATGCACCCTTTCCTCCCCAAGGGGCTTTTAGCCAGTGTTCTATCACAGCCATAAAAAGCGAATCAGGACAGGACCATTAATAAGGACTGATCCGTGCATAAGTTACTTTATAACATTCTGCACCAGAGCTAGGAAATTCCAGGAGACAGGCCTATGATAGCCACTCATGTTATAAGTGCTTTTCTGCTCACGTGTGTAACCCCTGTACAGAAACTCCCACTTTAAGGCTAGGCCCGTCTTGGGGCAGTTTGGAGGGCTCTCAACATAAGTACATGTGTGGGTGGGTAGGTTGGGATACTGTCAAGATGTATTTAATGATAGCCATCATAAGAGTGGGGGTTATTAGAAGTCTTGGAGAGAGTAGATTAGATGCATGAAGTCTAATTACAGGCCAGTGACACAGAAAGGTTCTTGTTTTGAAAATCAGGGGTCAAACTAAGACACTGTAGCTAGTTGAACATTTGTTCAACTATGAGACAGAACCCAAGGATATTTAGATGTGAAAACCCAGGGAACAGGTCTGGGTAGTTTTGTTTGTTTGCTTGTTTATTTGTTTGTTTGCTTGTTTTTTTTCCTCCAGAGACAGCCATTTGCTATGTCAGCTGGGCCTAGATGGGCCTCAGGGTCCTCTTGTCTCCACGAGAACATCTGAGATTGAATGTATATGCCATTGTGCCCAGGAGATCTGGGTTCTAATGCTGGTGGTTTGTCTCTTTAAGGTTTAGAATTAATTTCATCTGGCGTGTCTTTTGAGCTCGAGGCTCGACACTGTGTAGCTACCTTCATTTCATTCTACAGATCATAAGCAGAGAAGAGAAGGCAAATAGGCCGCCTTAAACAGCATGGGAGTAAATCTGGGGCTTCCTATGTCTAGATGACTTCTTTCTTTGAGGTCCTTGGAAAAAGGATATAATTGATTTAACAGAGTGCTTGGGGGATACAAAAGTAGAAGGTGTTGAAAGTTCCAGTGAAGATAGAAAAGTAATACAAGAGCAAACGGAGATCAGGCACATAGGCAGGAAACAGCCAGATGTGCTTCAGATTAGAGAAAGCCAAGCCAAAACATCTGGGGAACAATAATCGGTAACAGATATTCTCCAAGTGAGAGCAATCTGGAAAGCAGTAGTGCGGTGGGAGACCTGGCCAGTGCTGCTATGAAAAATGGGCTCTTGAAGGTTCGTGAAGCAGCCAAACCTGGCTGTGAAAGCTTTGGAAGCCATAGCTGCGCTGAGTCCATTGTACCTCTGTGAACTCACAGATCTAAAACTGAGCACTTCTAGTCCCTCCTGTTGTGTCTGAAGATTCTTCTTGAGATGGGAAAAGCAGAGCTGATGCCCTGCAAAAGAAAAGGAGGAGGCTTCTGAGAAGTTCTCTCAGCTCTCAGGGCCTCTGGGTCTTGAGACTGACAGCTGCAGTCCTTGGTCCAGTTTAGGGCTATATCAACACCTAGACGATTTATCCATCATGACCTGAGTGTACCTAGAAGGCCTTAGTCTCTAACGCCAGCTTTGTTAGCTCTCTAAATACTGCTTGGTTAAAATAATTGCATGTATGATATTTTAAATATATAGAGAAGAATACACATAATGAGCCTCTAACACAGTAAGTCAACAAAATGGGCACAGTTTTGGCATCTTCACCACTTACGGCATTGACTGTCAAGGGATTGCAGAAGAGGCACTCTTTCTTTGTTATCTTTCTTTGTTATCTCTTTTTTAGAAAATCACCACTCATTCTTGCCACTCAGATTAATCCTAACAGCACACACCAGGGATCTCATTGTAAACTTTATAGAAATAGATTAATCATTGGCAATTCCTTTGCCTGGCATTTTGGCTCAACCCTAAACGCACAAGTTTGGCACACGTCGCACGTAGGTTATAGGTTTTTCATCCACACTGCTGTATAAACTTGAGACACTATACGACAGTTGATTAGTGGATTTTGTTAGCAGTGGCCTTTGGGTTGTTTCCTCTTGGGGCTGTCAGCGATAATCATCTAGACTACTGGCCAACATGTGCACATATTCTCCTCCTTACCTTCCTTCTCCTCCTTTCTTGGTGACAGGATCATCCTATGTATCCCAGGCTGTCCTAAAATTTATAGCAGTCCCCTGCCTCAGCCTCCTACAATTTGGGACTAGAGGTCTGTACCACCATGCCAAGGTTCTTTCCTTTAGTCTTAGAAAGTTTAAAAAAAAAGTCTTAAGATAATTGTCTCTAAATCCCCTTTTTATACACCCAAAGACCCATAAGCTTAAGACTCATTTAGACTTGGGGAAAAGTCCCAAATAACCAATTGCAATTATTAACTAGACTCCTCAGCTAAGATACCAGAGTGTTTATTCGCCTTCCCAGATGCATTAGAAAGGCAAATAGAGCGCACAGTTTCCTAGGATCCTTCGAGGAACCTTTGTTTAATGCATGGTAGCTTTCTACTCTGTGGCCCTGAAGAACAGATCTCCACTCCACGTGACACAGAGGAGGCCTGCATGCCACTGCTGTCCATGGAGAGAGAACAAAAGAGCAGAATCGGGAGCAGCCACCACAGTTGTCTTTTACAAACCCCTAAAAACACCAGCACACTCCTTCTTGACATTTTTTTTTTAAACAGAAACATCTGATACCTCTTCCCTTTCCGCTAGAGATGATAGAGTTTTCTCACCTGTTTGAGGATTGGATGCATCTAACACACAAACATTACGTGCCTATTTTCTGGCTCCTCTCAACCACTTCTTGCCTTAGACATAATTTATTTCCCGAAGAAGACCAAATGTATCCTCCAGCTCCTATTTGGAAGAAGAGACATGAAGAGAAACCGAAATGAAGTTCAACCCCTGACAGGTCATCCTGCTCTTCCAGTACCAGCCTTTCTCTTCCAGCACATGTTTTCCTGAGGCAAACCAGATTCAGCATGATGCATTATTTAGAGAACATGTTTTGCATTAGTCTGACTGCCCAGGGCACTATTGATGTGGTGAACTAACATTGCAACGGAAAATGAAGAAACAAAGCAAAACTTTCTTGCTTTGTTCAGATGGCTTTGTGATTTATCATTAAAAAAAATTAGATTTATAAATTAAGGCTTTGTCATCCTGCTCTTTGCATTAGGAAGAGACTCAGGTTAACTTGAATACTAACAATAAGAGGACTTATTGGGTTATCACAGACTTGAATTAATAGCCAAATAATATAATCTCAGGCCCAGGAACTAGATTGAACAACTTGCATGCTTTCTGTCTATGCAGCAGACCCATCAGGGCTAGATTAGTGCTCACAACTAATTGCTGTGGCTGGGACGGGAGGAGGATGTCATAAAGGGAGTGGGCTCACTTAGCCTGGGCTTCGTCTCTCTACCTCCGAGGTGGGTCTGTTACCAGAAAAGGGTAAGTAGGTGCTGGCAGACAAAAGCCTCGTGCTACAAGGGTGACAGATGAAGCCATCAGATCCTCGACAGGAGTAGTACAAGAAACAAGGAAACATGGCCTGATAAGGAGGTAACTTTGGTAAGTGTGTTTAAGAAGTCCTGGGTGAGTGACAGTTCCAGAAGGTATAAGAGAGACTTTACTGAGGCACATAAAGTATCAAGGGGGGGAGTTTGTTCACGATGGCTACATGACTTTCCTACTAAAATCACTGGGCTTCCTGAAGAAAGAAACTTTTGTTGTTGGGACTTTTCTCACTCTCTCCATTAGAATCATCCCTTTTATATAGCATGTCCTTCTTTCACTTCTGTTACTGTGATGAAACTTCCTGATGAGAAGCAACTTGGCTCATAACTGCAGGCTATAGCCTGTCAAAGTACGGGAGTCAAAGTGGCAGGAACTTATAAGAGCTAGTCACATCACATCCTCAGTCAAGATCGGAGAGAAATAAAAGTACACAGGCCTGCTGCTCGACTCACTTCCTCTACTTGTGTACACTTCAGAACCCAAATCCAGGCAATTATGCTGCCCATAGTAGGCCAGGTCTTCCCACAGTAGGCCGGGTCTTCCCACAGTAGGCCGGGTCTTCCCACAGTAGGCCAGGTCTCCCACAGCAGTCCTTTTCTACCTCCTATAAGCTGTCACTGTGCCTTCCATGTGCAGGAGAACCTCCCGCATGATGTAGTTAGCCAAATGTTTCTCTTCTGTTCCGCTCTTGGTAAATTTTTGTTTGTTTGTTTGAGCCATTTGCTTACTGCCATAAATTAGTTTCTGGCTGCCGGCTCTTACTTTACATTTTGTAATTGATGTGCCAGGGCTCTCTACAGTAGGGCCTAGGTCTCTCTGTCACGCTGCCAGAGGCAGGCAGGTGTGGTGGTACATGCCTGTAATCTCAGAATTTAGGAGGCAAAGGCAGAAAGGCAGAGGCAGGCAGATTTCTGTGAATACAAGTTCAGACTGGTCTACAGAGCAAGTTTCAAGACAGCCAGGGCTACATAGAGAGACCCTGTTTCAACAACAACAGCAATAGCAGCAGCAGCAGCAGCAGCAGCAGCAGCAGCAGCAACAACAACAACAACAACAAAATGAAAGCAAGCAAACAACAGGTGTTCTCTGTTTCTCAATGCTGTGGTGGGTTCATCCTGTATGAATCTGAATTTCAGAGGACAAAGATTTTAGAATTCAGGAAGAAACAGTACTTCCTGGAAACCTGGCAACGAACTGTTCACAAGCTGGGCTGCCTGCAGATTGTAAAGCCTGGCAAGGCACTGAGCAGTTTCTTGTAGGGAGAGGCCCCATGCAAAGGTCAGGAGAAACATCACTGTAGCAACTCCCTATTCCCAGCATGCTTCAACCAAATATATATGTTGATAGCCTTTTGTTTTGTTTTGTTTGTTTGAGACAGGGTTTCTCTGTGTAGCCTTGGCTATCCTGGACTCACTTTGTAGGCCAGGCTACCCTTAAACTCACAGACATCTGCCTGCCTCTGCCTCCCTGAGTGCTGGGATTAAAGGCGTGTGTCACCACCGGCCGCCTTCTTGTTTCTTCTTAAGGGCGATCTTGATGTGTTTTGTCCAGAACCATGTTTGTCTGGTGGCAAGATGGGTTAGGTAAGAGATTTACTTTGTTCTCAGGGAAGCTTTGGGCTTTGAAAAGTTTATGGTCGGGAAAGCGTCAGTCTGAAATCACTTACTTTTTGTAAGTGATGTGTCAGGGCTCTCTATGGCAGGGCATGGGTCTCTCTCCACTCTGCCAGAGGCAGGCAGCATTAAAACTGCGCCCTAAGCCATCTGCAGTGGCGAATGCCTGTAATGTTCTACCCAGTCCCAGGATGAGCACAGCTGGCACTTGGCGTGGAGGTGTGGCAGGTTGTTAAGTGAGGGCTGTGGATGCTCTGAGGTCTCCCTGGGGTTCAGGATCCAGTCTGAGGGTGTTAATGAATGATGTGCCGACTGCGTTCCTCACAACTGCAGTGGCCGTTCCCAGGAGTGAAGGAAATGGTAGATCCCGTGAAGAGGGGCGTTGGATGTGGTGAGAGCATAACAGAGAATATATATGTGTGTGTGTGTGTGTGTGTGTGTGTGTGTGTGTGTGTTCATAGGAGATAAATGCTATTAAAGGCAATAAGGAAAGGGGGAAAGGGGGTTTTGTTTTGTTTTGGCCTGGCTTACTTAGCTAGGCTTTATAACAATGCATGTTGTCTGCATGAAGAATAAAATCATGGTGATTTGTTTTTAAAACTATCCCTAAGATGCCAGGCAAGTGTTTATATACCATGGAAAAAATGGCCAGATTGAGCTCCTGGGGCTCAGTCCCCAAGCCTTTGAACTACTCTTGCCCTGTGGACACTCTCTAGTAACAGGTGAACTTTGTTTTGCTAAATAGTGACTTGCATCAGCTCATGTGCCATTTTTGGCACTTGATGGTACAGTGTCACTTATGTCTCTGTTGGACAAAAGAGGATATGAGTGATAGGCTAAATGATGTCATCAACTCCCACAGCCAATGAAAGCTGAACTGAGGCTTGAATCTGCTTTAGAATTAGAGACCTAACAGAACCGATGCTGTGGCTTGCCAGTCCCTACTTCCTTGCTCCACTCTGCACCCCCTGAGGAAGTGTGGGGAGCTTGGTGTGAAGGGCCAGCCTCAGTGGAGTGAGCTGTTCCCAGGCAGCAGCAGCACTGTGCTCCCTTGACATGGCTGTGACTCCCTGGAGTTACATTTTGGCTTCTAGGCTATAGCTTGAGTGGGGGGCCTCTATCTACACATTTTGCAAACAGCCATAGTTGGGTTATTTTTTCCTTTATTTATGGTTTGTGATCACTGCCAGCAATTTTTTCCCCCGAGGAGTGCATTTAAATATGCCACATTTGTGGATGCTGGGTGAACAGTTATGATAAATCAAGTTTTAGGTGCCCTATGGGGGAAGTGCTGATGGAGAAATACATTTGAAGAAAACTTTTCTCTTAGCAGTAGTTACTTGAGGAAACAGGCTCCATTTATCTTTCTGGGGCTTATGTGCGATGAATACAGACCACCCAGAATCGTGGGCCTGCATATCAGAGGAAGAAAATGAGGACTGAGCTTAGCTCTGCGTTTCTTCAAGCAT
Organism: Acomys minous; assembly: GCF_964271855.1. Lineage (NCBI taxonomy): Eukaryota > Metazoa > Chordata > Mammalia > Rodentia > Muridae > Acomys > Acomys minous. The sequence continues at coordinate 177,319,465 of NC_140483.1, read as the reverse complement.
CTGTGCTGTGTTATCCGAGTCCCCCCCTCAAGACCCCCCCCCCCCCCCCCCCCCGCTTCCACCTACTCGCCCCCACCCCCAGCTCTCCATCTCACTTTCCAAGCCTGGCTGGTAAATGCTGCTTTTCACCTTGGCCTTTCTAGCTCTGCCTGGTCACAGCACTACTACAGCTGGGAGTGCAGCCCTCCTGCGATCTGCTGCCCCGTCCCCCACACTCTAGTAGTTGAAGCCACAGCCTCAGAAACACCTTTGCCAAGCCTTTCTCCCTCCCCAATCTAAAGTACCCACGATAAATGATATCTTATCGCTGGGCCCCCTTCCTGACTCTGCTCACCATTTGTAATTGGAAACTTGTTTTGTGCAATGCTTGTCTACTTCCAAGTCTTTAAGGGTGCATAGGTCCATTAGTGACTTGACAAGTGCCTTGCTCTGTGGAATGTATTTTCAACATTTTCTGGAGGAGTGTGTTCGTTTTGAACTTTATAGGACCTTGCATGTGTATATTTTGCCATTCATAGCTCTCTTGTGTTCTCTCTATTCCAAAGAGGATAGAGAGTCTTTGAAATAGAGAGTCATAACGGCACAGATAGAAATACTTGAAATCCCCGATATTTCCTATCATGGCTGACAGACAAAAGTGTTTACAGCAAATAAAACTGAATGTACCTTGTGTAACTTATACCTGATCTTTAACATAATGGAAGAAAACATTTCAGTTTAGTCTAGTTAGCATGCATCAATGCCTAAAAGGTAGCTGCAACGTAGAATCTGAAAGCAAGCTTTCTTTTTGTTGTTGTTATTGTATCATGTTGGAATGCATTGGTGTATCTTCTACTTCGTTGGATTATAGGTAGTTCTGAGGATATAAAATGTTGTGAGCTGACAGGCTCACGATAAAGACACACACACAAAACAATAATTACAGTGTTCCGAATTCAGTGTAAAAGATACATATGGAGTAGAGCTGTGGCATCGACAGTAGAAACTTCACTCCCCAGCCACATCTGCAACTGGAAACTTCAGAACTGGAAATGTAAAGATTTGGTGAGCCTAGGAGTGGATTCTGGGAGCTGAGGACAATGGCAGAGTGTGACTCAGTACCCGTTGGGTGCTGCTGGAGGCAGGCAGTTTGTACTGCCAGTGAGGGCCTGGCAGGACAGACGATCATGACTGATTGCAGAGGGCACCTGAAAAAGTGTGGTCTTAGTGGTTTTCTCTGTAGCCCCTGGTCATTATTATTACTGGAGAGTTTTCCCTCTTCTTTGTAGAATATATCCTGATCTACTGCTTGAGTTTTTCTTGGCTAGAGAGACTGAGACTTCTGTTGCAGAATGCAGGAACATTTCAGATTCTAAACTAGAATATTTCGTTCTTCCCTTTGGTGAATGTCTATTTGCGATGTACTAATTACTAGGAACTGAGTATAATTAGATTCACACAGGATACAGTGTTTGCTCTCAATGAGACCAGTATAGTGAGGCGCAGACAGATGAACACAGGAGAAAACATAAGACTAAGCATCACAGGGTAAGTCAGAAATTCTCAGATTGTTGCTTTTGGGACTTCTTTATTCTCCTGAAATTGTTGAATATCCCAAAAATAGTTTTATGAGGCTAATATATAGCTCTATTTATTATATTATACAGTATAAGAGGAAATTGAGGAAGATTTACTAGCAGAAAATCATAACCTAATTAATGTTAACATAAAATGCTATGTATTTAATATTTCTAATAAAGTTTAATGAGATGAGCATCATTGTTTTATACGCCTTTAAGACTCTTTGGCTCCATCGACACTGAATTCTCAGGATATCTCCTTTATTCAGTCAGCTGCAATATGCTGTTTTGGTTGAAATACGTGGAGTGATTCCAATACCAGTTATGAGGCTGATGTGTGTGGGGGTGGGGCTTTTAGAGTAGTGTTATACTCTCTGCCAAACTGCCAAGTCCTAGTTTTTTAAAAGGTAGCTGTACTGTGGAATATGAAAACCAATGAAGTTTTTATTTTTTATTTCTTTTATTGTGTGGTATTCAAATTCATTCATCTGTCTTATACTTTGGGTGAATATTCTAACCAAGTACTCTTCCTAGTGTCAGACATTAGTCATGTGAAAAATACTGTCTTACAGATCAAACTGTAGGTACATTTCATCATAAAACATCAAATCATAGAAACACAATGATATAAAATAAAAACATAAGCCACTGCAAAAGCCATTAATTCCATGCCCAGTCTCACAGGAAGAGTCCTTAAAAACCAGGATATAGCTAGGTGGATGGTAGTAAGTTTTCCAAAATTCTGAATTTTACTTGAAAATATAACTTTCACAGCCAACAAATACCAGCAATTGTTTCTTAGTGGTGAGAGGCTCAGCACTCATTTCCCAGAAAATGTCAAAACCCAAATCTGAACAGCCATAGATTTTATGTAAGTCATAATTTTCAAGAACAAAAATGCATTTATGAACAAAAAGAGCACCATAACTTACAGACCACCTGCATGGGTGCTGTTCTTTAAGGCATCCACCGAAGACAACCATGGCATTCTGTATGGATCGGAAGTGTTATATGTGTGCTTCCTGTTTTGTCACCCAGTTAAAAAGTATGTTCTGCAGAGGTAAAGTTTACCAAAGATATAATTTGTACTGATGTCAAGTGTATCTGAAACACATTTCTCATTTTCCTATTTTTAGCTTTTATTGTAAGTTTTTGAAGAATCTAATAGCTACTGGCATGGCTGGTTCTGCTATCATAGCCCAAGCTGACTTGCCACCAGCTTGGCTCACCATTCCATTTGCAGCATCAGCACCAATGTTGGCACAATGAAACAATTGTTTCAGCCTTTGAGCATCTCAGCACATCCTCAGTAATGGTTCGTTGGTGTTGCTGTTGGACAAACATAAACAAAATGGTCATGTATGTAGGTTCTTCCATGTATGAAGCAAATGTATAGTTTTGAGGATGACATGGTAACTCAGCCTTTATGTTTCTATCCAAGTCTTTAATCCAACAAGGTAGTACGTTGCTTGATAACAGCAGTTCTGTGAACTCTTTTGTACAGAGCAGGGCCTTTGGCAATTCAACTGTAGAAAGCTGTATTGTCTCTGGTCTTCTATAGGTTTCTTAGTGCAGTTTGATAGCTTTCCTTGTAAGCTAGCTACCTGTGGGACTTCTTCATTTCTAGAAAGATGTAAGTAACCAAACAGATTATTACATTGAAAGATACAAACAATGTGTAGCCTTTAAGAGCTCATTATACTTATGTTTTAAATATTTCATTCCTTTTATCTTTAAACTTGGAATCTGTTTCTATATATTTTAATGAATTTAATTCAGACAAGGGGAGTAAATTAGTAACACCAATTTGTTTATAAATACAGTTTTTGTTACCAGCAAGAGGTTTTGCCCATTTTCACTAAGTACATGTTACATAAGCATTCAAAAGTATTAGTGTGTGGCATTGCAAATCTGTCCGTGTATGTACCACCATAAACCATCTTAACAGACAGTGAAGATAGGCTACCCCAGAGTTTGGGCTGTGTTTTGGCTTAAAACTGAAATGTCTTCTTCATAGTCCTCATGCTTTGAAGCCTTGGTCGTCAGATGTCAGTGTTGTTTTAAGAGACCTTGGAAAGGCTGGGAGTGAGGCCTCACTGGTGTAGTCAAAATGTGCTACTGGGAGCAGGCCTTTGATCCCCGCCCCCTCCCAGCTCTCTGCTTCATGGCCAGCACCATGTCACCAGCCTCTGTCACAAGGCTCCTGTGCTATGAACTGATCTGTTACCACAATGCTTTCCTACCACGATAGGAAACCAGGAGCCCAAATCAATCATCCTGCCCTTAATTCATGGTGTCAAGTTGGTTACAGCGATACAAAATTATCTCAGACTAGGTTGGATTCTTTTTTTTCCCCCGACAATTATAAAATACACATTCTCACCTGGCACTCACTAAGCCCTAGTTTAGAGTGGAAGCAGTGGCTGCTAGCTTCACAATAAAGCCAAATCCCTCCTGACCCTGTCACTTAAAGCCCAGTGTGGCGTTATCTACCTGCAGAGGAGGTTTTAATTGAAGTGGCATGTACTATTAGGGCAAAGAGATTTATAGGCTGGCTGCTCTGCAGTGGAAGTCCTATGGGCTTATGTTACAAGCCTGAGTTCACCCGCTAATTAACGGGGGAGCTGAATCAACATGCTAATGCTTTGATATACAGTAGAATTGAGTTAGCAGCAAATTCACAGGCTTACTTTCTGGATGACAACTTCCCTGCCATAAGAGCTACACTGCCTAGTTTAATTCCACCACATCAAAAGGATCACAATATGAAGACAGGTAATGGGAGGAACCCAATCACCAACACTCTAAAAACACTTAGAGACTTCAGCTTTTCTATAAGGGAGAAATGATTTGCTGATCCCCTAACCTCTCCATCTCCCCCATTTCCCTTGTTTTCCTTCTAGGGTTCCCCCACTTTTCCTCCTCCCATCCTCCTTTTCTATTTCTACCTTTCTTCCTCTTCCTATTTCTCCTTTTGGCCAACAACTCTCTTAACTTTAGTGTGGATAGGAACTATTATTCTGGGAAGTTAATCTGAGCACATTTGAGGCCCCAAATTTGATTCTTAGAGTTAGAAAAAATGTAATGATTATTTTTGAGGGACATATGTAGCTAATAGGGCATTTAGACATATTCAAGTCATTTTTTAAAAAATAAATAAATAATATCATCAACTTTAATGCTATTCTTTGACTGCAGTGGGAATCTGCTCCAGCAAAACTTTAGCACTTAACACAGCTGAGAGTTTTGTAAATGAAAATTTTGAATGTAGTTTTTCAGAAACAGAAGCTGGATGTACTTTGGCAGAGTACCACCACCTTTCCCTTCTTCCTCAGCCCATCCTGTCTGTGCCATACATTGAAGGGTTTAGTCATAGCTGCACTTACAAACACCTACCCCTTTCTCTTCTCTTTTTATGCAATGCAGCCAGATATGTGAGTTGTCTTTCTCTCCTCCTCTTCCCCATCCCAGACCACTCTTCTCTGAAGCATTCAAATCTCACAGAAGAATTGCAAATAGTAACCACCCAGCTGGCATTTATAGTGTCTTATTTTATACACGTATAAACCATATACAAGCCCTTCTAACTCCCACCCTCCCCCACCCCATTCTCCCGCCATTTCTCTTGCCTGAAGTTCACAGCTGTCCGTCCCCTCTGGCCTCACCGTTGCTGCTTTTTCCCACCTGGCAAACAGTCTCACTGAATTCTGGGTGGCGAGCGTTGACTAGACTTCTATACAAATGCTCCTGTGGAAAATGGCACCAAGTTAGGTAAAGAACAAAGACTCACTGGCTTCAAAGCGGAGCCTCCAGTTTCTGCACAGAAGGGGCTTCACACCACTTCAGTTGACAACAACAACAACCCCAGGGGAAGAAAAGGGCTCCGACTACAAAGAAATGCCAAACAAGCAACCCTCAGCCGTTGCTTTCTTTCTCTGGTGTGTTTAGCACAAAACCTGACCAGGGCAGCAGTTCTGTAATAATCGTTTGGACCATAACTGCTTCTTGTCACACTTCTGTTCATATATCCCAGCAATCTGTGGAGCTCTGGTGTTCTTTGCTCACCCAGGCTTACAGAAGTACTGTGGATGGTATGTGTGTGTGCACCTACACACACACACACACACACACACACACACACACACGATAGAATTCGTTGACTCTAAGAAGATTCTGGTAACTTCTCTGAAATTACAGGATGAGTCATGAATATTCTCTCTCTCTCTCTCTCTCTCTCTCTCTCTCTCTCTCTCTCTCACACACACACACACACACGCACACACACACACATGCTCTCTGTCTCCCCTTCCCCATTGTAGTGCCCTGCTGAACTGTAGCAGTGCTAAATGGACACTTGTCCTAATTGCCATGTATCTGAGGAAAAGAAACAGAATAGTGCTGGGGAGGAGGGAGAAAGAACACATTTTTAAAGTTACAAGCATATTTTAATTTTTATCTTTTCATCTTCCTATACTGAAAGAAGAAAATGAGGAACTGTTTCCACCTTGATATAGGCCTGATTGAAAATAAGAAGAGGCAGAGTCCTGTGTGGCACACGGCAGAAAGCAGAGCAGGTGAAGTTCAGTGTGCCACGCGCCCACTGTTTCCCCTTCCCCTTTACAGAAAGTCCTTTTCTCACACGGGTTCTCACATTTCTTTTCCCCATTCACACAAATATTCAGGCCTTTTCTATGTCTTTTCTAACCTCTGTCCCCTCCTGGTTTCAGTTATGTCAGAGATGCAGAGGCTTAGGCTTAGCCACCGTTCTTTGCCATCTTCTCAGCCGCACCAGTTGGCGATGGAAATCTGGCACTGGAAGATGAGGCCATCTGTGGTGAAGTTTAAACCTATTTACCTCCCTGGAAAGCTAGACGATGCTGCTCTTTCTCTGTACCCAGTGAGGCTGAAGATTACAAATGCATTGGGATTAAAGCCATGGGATGAAATTTGGGGCAAAACAAAACCCTCTCTAAAGGCAGAGCTTGTGGCAGCCATTAGTGCCAAGGGATAAGCAGATATCGGTGTCTGGAGCAGCAGCAAGGAACATTTCTGCCCCCAGACCCACTCTGAAGTGGAAGAAAGCAGCCAATTGGATGAGTTACAGGCTGGATCTTAGGTACCAGAGATGAAAAGGAGAACCTGTCACTTCTTTGTTGGACGCCCTTGAAATAATTCTGGCTGCGTTTTGTGGCTTGAGAGGTAAATGAAACGCTCCTGATTTGGAGAACCGTTCTTGGGTTTTGTTAATGAGCTGCAGAAGAAAACGACCACACTTTTGACCTCCAAATAGGACCCCACAGCTTGACCAATTACTTAAACCACAACACTGGAGTCCAAAGGGCTTTGGTTGTTTCCAAAACCCAGCCAAGCCTTCAGGCTATTCAGAGAGGCATGAAGTAAGCTCTAGAGCAATGCCAATTGCCTTCAACAATGGTAGCACCCCTGGGCAGAGGCCAATTCACCATGAAGCTCCTAAAGCTGTTAGGGCTCTTTTGAGGCCCTTAGAGCGATCCCGGCAATGTGTTCGCGCTTTGCATCTCGGTTGCGAGATGTACAAAAGTGGGTTATTTAAGATGCAGTGAGTTCATTGATGTCTGTGGTTCAGCTCGCCTTCTGCTAAGTTTTGTCCTATTGTGTGGGGCTGGAGAGGTATAAGGCAAATTAGAGATAGGTTTAATTTTGATTTGGTGGGGTGGATTTATGAGAATCAAAGTTACCTCTGTGTATGGTTGTTTTGTTCAGGGCGGTCTTGGTATAGCGTGTTCACTTACCTGGCAGTGGAACAGGAAACCGGGCTATGAAACAGTCCTATGTGTTTTATCCACGTGGGAAGCAGGAGGGAAGGGGAGGACAGCCAAGGTTTAAAACGTGTGAAGTCTGAGACCTGTTTGTAGAGCGAGTGTAACAACCACGTTACGAGCAGGGTTATTACAGAGATGATATCAAGTAAGGTGTGTGGCAGTGCTTGAGACAAACGAGTGGCAGGAGAGGTTATTTTTCCTTCTACCGAAGAGTCTGAAACATCACTATGAAAAAGTTGATATTAAAATCCTCGGTGATTATAACTCTGGAAGCAGACTATTAAAAGTGATTTCCTTATTGTCAAGGTTGAGGGGAAAAGGTTGAAGATCTTGGTATTTGGATTACACATAATAGAATTTCCCCCCATGCTAAATGATTAAAAAGTCTCAGACGCCAAGCAAGGTTGGGTTGCTTACCTTCAATCCTGGCATTCGGGAGGTGGAGGCAGGAGGATTACAACATGTTCTGTGTAAGATGGACTATAGAATGAAACTTAAAAAAAATTTTTTTAAACATCTTCAAGATGCCTTACAGTGACATTTATAGTAAGAATCAGGACTGTGTCCCCCAAATGTCACTGTCAGAGGCAGAGTCCATCTGATACTATTAAGTAGCTCTCTGCTTCATTGATTGCACGGTTCTCTGAAAATAGGGAGAGTGAGTGGCTTTGAGTTTAATAATATACGGTGCCTGTCTGGGGACATAGGTGCTCAAGAGTGACTAACACCCTTCTCTGATTGCTCCTTTTATTGGTTCTTCACACGTGGCCTCTATCCAGGCTGAGTTTTAAAGATGAAGTTGAAATAGACCCACTTATTCTCCATTTGGTATCATTTCTAAAGTAATGGCTGGAATCATCTATAACTGGGGAGATCTTTTTTAAATGACACCTTGAGCATTTTTGTCAGTTAATAAGCAATAGACTTGCTGGAAACAAGCTTTTCTCTACAAAAGAGGCAATCTATCTCTCTGCCCTGCCTAGCCCACCTTCCAGTTTTTCTCTTCCTCTCTTTCTCTTTCTATCTCCCTCCTTCCCTCTCTGTCTGTCTGTCTGCTTGTCAGTCTGTCTGTCTCCACCTCTCTCTCTCTCTCACACACACACACACACACACTTATTTTTCCCCCTCTGCACCCTTTAAAAGATAAAAGGTGCCTCATTTAACTGAAAGGCGATTTCCCCACATTGGACAGCCCCGTCTTCATCGCTTTCATCCCAGCATCACCTTGGTGAAACTTCAAGAATGTGCCCATACACAAAAGAGACCTCTTTTCCAGGAGGCTGCGCCCTCAGGGCCCCAGCAGGTTTGCCAGGCCAGCTATAGTTCAGGGATCTTAACTGTGATTCAAGACATCAGATATATTGCTATGGTGGCTACTGAGTATGAACACCTATGGGTGGTGGATTGTAGGGAGAAAGAAAGAGCGGGGAACCCATGTGCACCACAAATTGCCTTTCCCACTTGCACCCACCAGCAAAGAGAGCATGGAAATAATTCCTCTTTTGTCTGCCAGCTGGCTTTCAAAGCCATTGGGATGAGCCTGCTGGACCTGTCTGGGAAGCTTGTTAAACTGTACTGAGTAAGTCAGGAAGAGCGAGGGCTAGGGAAAAGATTAAAGGGCGAATAACAATCCCTGTGAGGCAGTGGCCAGGGCTCTAAAGAAGCAGCCGAGCTAAGGAAAGGAAGGGCGTCCCTCTCAGACCAGGGGCTGCCTGCAAAATGCAAATGACCCGCTTGCAGCTGCCTCTGGCAGGCAGCCACCCTCCTCCCAGGGAGTAAAGTGAGAGTGGCAATTCCCTCCTGAACCCCCAAGCTTAGAGACTTCAAATAAGAAAAAAAGAAAAGTGACATGCTCTTCTCTCCCCCACCCCCCACCCCGCTTACCCCAGTGACCTCATCCAGCCCCCAAATTGTGCAGATGACCTCATCATCTGCAGCTGTGCGCTCCAGACGCCCACCCTCAATCCCTCAGAATCACATCTGGCACGGAGCTTTTGTACCTGGGGGATGGCCATAGCAGGCTTTCAGTCACATGATGTAGCCAAGGGGCAGTCTTTGCAATATTTGAGTCATGGCCTTGGTCCATGCAGGGGGAGGACAGTGTGGCCAGGCTAGTGCTCTGGGTACCTTTTCCTTTTTCTTCTTTACATTCACGTGCAATTATAGGCATGACCTTAGAAATAATATTTAGTCTCTGAATCAGTTCTGCCTCTCTTTTATTATGGTTGAGCAAGGACCTCACACTGTTATGCATGTATATGCTCACTTATAATTGGACAGTAGCCCAAAAGGGATGTCCCATGAGAGTCTTCACTTACCAGGAGATTGGGATAGATGTGAGTACTTCCTATTGGGACTCTAGGTGAGAGAAGCATGGGAAAATGGGGAAATAGAAGGATTCAGAGGGCCCTAGAAACCTACAAGAAAAACATAATGATGGGCGGATTTGGACCCAGGGGAGTCTGCTCAGGCTACTGCATCCACCAAAGACAATACATGCAGTAAACATTGAACCCCTATTCAGATCTAGCCAACGGACAGGACAGTATCTACAGTTGTGTGGAGAGCGGGGACTGACTCTGACATGAACTCTGGTGCCCCATATTTGACTACTTCCCCTTGGTGGGGAGGCCTGGTGCCACTCAGAGAAGGGATAAGCAGGCTACCAAGATGAGATTTGATGGCCTGTCACCATATAGTGGGGGGGGGGAGGTCCCCCTCAGTCACAGACCTAGGGGAGGGGAATAGGGTGTAAGCAGGAGGGAGGGAGGAATGGGAGGATACTAGTGAGGGGAAAACAATTGATATGTAATCTGAGTATATATGAAAATAACTCAAGATTAGCCTATGAGCAAGTCTATACAATTTCTTGGTTAATGATTGATATGGGAGGGCCCAGCCCCCTGTGGGCAGTGCCATCACTGGACAAGTGGTCCTGAGTTGTGTAAGAAAGCAGGCTGAGCAAGTCAAGAGGAACAAGCCAGTAAGAAACGTTCCATGGCTTCTGCTTGAGTTCTTGCCTTTTCTTTCTTTCTTTCTTTCTTTCTTTCTTTCTTTCTTTTTTTTATTATTCTCTATTAAATAAAATTTAATAGAGAAACCAAATTGTGTGATTATGTGACTAGTTCTTGTTTTATAGTTCTAAGATGACGCTAGAAACCTGGTTAGGAAGACTTTGTTCGCACTGTATTCTTTGCCACTTGTTTTGATTATTTTTTCAAATACTCTTGGAATAATTTCCTATATTCCCAAATAAAAGTAGACAACACCAAATCTCTCAACCCCTTCCTCTTCCTTTCTTCCCTTCCCTTCCCTACTCTACCCTTCCCTTCTTTCTTCTTTCCTTAAATTTTTACATATGCATTTATATTATTACAAATAATATAAACTCATCAAGTTGTCATTATCAACTTAGAACACCTATCTAGACCTAAAAACATCTTAACCCCTAAACAATAAGCTTCATTGTAAAACTAAGAACCTGGTCTTCAACTCCATCAGAGACTTGACAAGGAATAAACTTGATTACCTGAGTATGCTGGGAGTGCAGGTTAGTAGCTTTCACAGACACAATTCTGCCTAAAAAAAGGGCAAGTTGGATGCAGGCAGAGTCGACAGCCAAACTCTGCCACAACAGGGTAAGCAAGTCCTCAATAGTTCTGCCTCACAAACATGTCTGTCAGATATATTGGGCCAGAAGGCTGAAGATGATGCTCCAACATTATAGAGAGTCTTGGGTGACTGTTCAGGCAGCAAACTGTCTCTGTCATCTTCTCATTTGGAAAGCCTCCTCTTTCTTGCCTTGACTTCCCTGAGGAATTGAGTAGACCTGAGCATCATGAATGAAACACACCCTTTCCTCCCAAGTTGCTGTTGATCCTGCTATTCTATCACAGCAAAAGAACACGTGTGTGTGTGTGTGTGTGTGTGTGTGTGTGTGTGTGTGTGTACACAAGCACACTTATGCATGCCTTGTGGTACATACCTGTAACCTTATATATTTGGCAAGTGGAACCAGGAAGATCACAAGTTCAAGGCCTGCCTGGGCTAAAGTTAGCTCAAGGCTAGCTTGGACAACTTAGTGGAACCTTATCTCAAATACTAAGGTCTAAGGTTGGAGATCAGTGGTCAAGAGCTGTCTGCTTGCATGATGCACCAGGCTCAATCTCTAGCACTGAAACAAACAAACAAACAAACTCAAAAAATCATAAAGGGTGCATATGAACAGTAAATGACATGGTTAAATATGTTTTCAAATGGAAACTGAGATACAAGGAACTATCCGTTATCCCATAAATAAAATTTAATAGAGAAACCAAATTGTGTGATTATGTGACTAGTTCTTGTTTTATAGTTCCAAGATGACGCTAGAAACCTGGTTAGGAAGACTTTGTTCGCACTGTATTCTTTGCCACTTGTTTTGATTATTTTTTCAAATACTCTTGGAATAATTTCCTATATTCCCAAATAAAAGTAGACAACACCAAATCTCTCAACCCCTTCCTCTTCCTTTCTTCCCTTCCCTTCCCTACTCTACCCTTCCCTTCTTTCTTCTTTCCTTCCCTTTCTATCTTGCACTTATTGTTGTTGTTTGCTTCTGTCTGTGCTGAGGTGTCAAATCTAGACCCTTGTACATGGTAGACAAGCACTGTAGCACTAAGTTACATTGCAGTCATTGTCTTCTGAGACATAATTTATGTAGCTCAGGTTGGCCTTAAACTCATGATCCTCTTTCTCCACCACAGAATGCTAGGGTTTATAGGTGCATGTCGCCAACACCCAGTTTATTTTGTGTTTTTCTATTGATGTGTGTGTGTTTGTGAGTGTGTATTTTCAACATCTCAATATTCATCATTTTATACTTGCCTGTTTATCATTTTCAGCATCCAGTGTTGATTCTAGAACTTAATTTTTAAGGACATTTGTTTATACATTATCAAAAGATCAGCTGCAGTTTGGTTGGGAGAGGGCAGTTGGGATTTAGAATACATTACTTTTTTTCCTATTCAGTGGAGAGTCTTTCAAGATTTTGGCTGGTGTGAGTTCTCAAGTATGCTGTTCCTTTGCTTCTCTGTAGATGCTTTAGTGGGAAGAAAGGGAGGATATCCCAGAACAGTGTATCCAGGCCCCATTTATAGCAGAAGCATACTAACTGACTAATAAGTAATCAAATTTCAAGCTATAATTTGTGTCTTAGTGCTTCTCAGGGTTACAGAACCAATGTTGCTTTCTTTATTTAAAACCTATTGCCAGCACCTTAAGATGTTCTATGCATGTAATATCTCCATATCTGTTCTTGTATGTTTGTCTTTGCAAGGTGTGCAAAGTGTATTCAATAAACAAGGCATGCAACATGCCCTGCCAGCTGTCATTGGTGCTTTTTGTCAGACTAAGCTACATCAGAGATCCTGCTACTTTTATTTAATTCTGACCTTATTCTTTTTATCATAATCAAATGTCAATTGCTCAAGGCCAGGGATGGAAAAGTACCATAGAGTGTGCCTAGGGGTTTTTTGAAGTAAAAGATTGGGTAATTTATATTTTTAATATAAGTGATTTAGAGCCTGCAGCTTTGATCCAATTAAGTTGAGAATCAAATTAGCCGAAGAAAAAGTGAAGATGGAATGAAGAGAAGTCTTCCTGTCTCTCAAGTTTTCTAAAAGAAGCTCTCTGAAGAGCAGGTGTTCCCATCCTCAGCTGCACACTGGTATTCCATGAGCAGTGTTTGTCAGTCCAGAATGGCTGAGACCCAACCCCAAAGATGTCAGGGTCATTGGCTTGCTCATCCTTCCAGGTATCGGATCATTAAAGCTGTCCTTGCATGGTTTTAATGTGCAATGTGGTTAAAAATGAGATAGTTCTTAACTCTCAGTGAGCTATATTTTATCTAGGAGACTAATCTAAAAATGTGGACTTTAGAGTGCTAGGTCCAGGGATCTATGGCATGAAGTCCAGGGATCTGCGTTCCTAATGCATAGCCATGTGATTTGTTCTAGACAAAGATGTGGCCCCATGCCCATCCCACCACATGATATTAGCTCAGTTCTTGCAATAAATGTCTTGTATACATATCCTGTCCCAGTTTGGAACATTCTCTGGCTGCTCAGTGTGTATCAAATACTCTTCTAGGGCTTTCCCAGGTCTACCCCTGCTCTGTCTGTTGGCTATCTTCTTGACTTTCTCAGATACCCCATTCCAACTACTTGCTATATGCGTAGCGTGTCCTTTCCAGAACTGACTTATGCCCTCTTTCAGAGTGTTTGCTTAAGTAATCACCTCTGCCTTGAAAGGTGCTTGCTGTCATTATCCACCCACACTCTGCCCTCTAGCAGCTAGAATGCTAGGACTTCTAACCTGGTCCTTTCACATCAATACCATATGTTCGCACTTTTCTCTATGGGCCTCATGTTAGTCACTTGCATCTTACTCTATTTTGTTCGGTTTGGCTGATTCTGGCCTGTGGAAAGCTGAACTGATCATCTTTCTCTATAAAGGGCACACAGTCTCTTCATTGATGCCCCTTTAACATGCTTAGATGAACAGATATGTACCATTACAGTTTGAATCTTTACATACCCCTCGGGCTCATGCTCTGAGTACCTGATGCTATTTGAAAAGCTGTGGAGCTTTTAGAAAGTGGGGCTTGGCAGGCAGAGTAGGTCACTAAGGCTGGGCCTTTGATGGCTGCATCTGCCTCTGGTTCCAGCCTACATCCTCTGCTTCTAGATAGCCATGGTATGCACAGCGCCTCCTCCCCTAAGCTCCTGCTGCCTCGAGGGAGCTGCCCTGTCCTCCCTCCAGCCTATGAGATGGAATAACTCCTGGAGGCTCAATTTTCTTAACCAATATATTTTATTAACAACTTAGTGATGAAGCATACTTCACTTAGAACCTGACTAACCAAAACAATAGGAAAAGAGGATTAAGGGACACAATGACAAAACCGTAAGGATATCAGTTCTGAGGAACGATACTCCTGGCGTAATCAGCAGGATTTCTTCTGCTGGAACCTGGAGTAACCAGAACCTTGAACCTCAGCAGGAGCTGGAGCCATGAAGCCATCCCTTGAGCGGTTCTCTCTAGGAGCGTCTTGAAGTGGAGCGATGAATAGCCAAAACTAACTGAAGTCTCCCAAAGGCCCCGCCTCCAGTTTTCAGCTCATTTATATATCACCTCCCAGAGTCTGTTCACGGGATCTTTTCAGCTGGCAACAATCAAGCTCCCGCACGAGGTGGTTGGTCTTCTGGTGGATTAACATCACCTGTTCTCTCACAAGACTGTTCCGATCCCACACTCAGGATCCTAAAAAACAGGTTTATCTCTCTTTCGTCTCCCCCTTTCTATTTAATAAAATAAGCAATATACAACAAAATAAGAATTATCCATTAAATGAACATTTACAAGGACCAGTCCCTTTGTAGTTAACAATTTTTAAGAAATCATTCCACTATCCTGTGCTACTGATTCTTTTAACTAAGCTTACTTTAATACTGTGGCTATCTAGTCTTCAACCCCATCAGAGACCCCAGAAGGAAAAACTACCTGATATGAAGGAAGTCCAGGCAAGCAACTTCCAAAAGTATAAACAGGACAGACCTTCCCTTCTTTAAGTTGTTTCTATCATGAATTATTTGGTCACAGTAACTTGAAAGTAACTAATACAGCCCCTCTCTTAAAGTAAGTCATGATGGAAAGGTGGCTTAACTGTTAAAAGCACTTGCTAATCTTTCAGAAGACCTGGCTTTGATTCCCAGCACACACGTGGTGGCTTACAACCGGCAACAATTCCAGTTTCAGGGGAACTCAACACCCTCTTCTGGCCTCATAGGGTACCAAACCTGCACTTGGTACACAGACATACATGAAGGCAAAGTACCCAGACACATAAAATAAAAATGATTTTTTAAAAAGTCACTGGTACCTTGTGTGTTGACACTTTAAAACTTTGCAAATGCTTCTGTTTCACCCTGCTCTTTCTTTTTCACCTCACCTTGTTTATGATCTGTACACACTGATGCAGTTAAATCAACTTCATTGCCTCTGTCTGTCACACAGTATTCCCGAGGGGCCACTCACCGGTACATCTTATTTATCTGGTTCTCTTTTCATGGATGTTCAACTTGCCCATAACTCTCAGCTGTCACAAGAGACCACACCGAATATTCTCCTACATAGCCACCGATGGATTTATGTGAATTTTACCCCTGAAATCCATACCAAATGCATGGAATTTCTTGATATATGAGCTGCAGGCATACACATACACACACAGACCTTGTTTCATCAGATCCTGTCAGAATGTTCTCCGGCAGACTGTGTAGTAGACTTCTCTTTTGCTTGCAGATGCTTACCGCCTATAGCCTGGGAATCCTTGAGAGAAACTTGGTTCTTTTAACTTACCCTGGCAAGGGAAGGTATGGGTTTTGATTCAAGATTGCGGTAAATTATCTGTCGGGATATTGGGGTTGTAAGAGATCCCATAAAACTGCTTTGGGGTATTCCTCTATCCACTAGCACAACCTGAATAAAATTAAGTTACTTACAGAAGTGATTACCAAGAGTTTGCCAACTGATAGCAACAGTAGATATCTTCACAAGCGGAAATGAGAGAACTCATTTCTGTTCAAGAAAAAATGGTATAGAAAACATGGTGACTAAGGCTGATGAGGCCACCTTTATGACTGCAAGAGTGCTCAGTTGGAAATTAAAAGAAAGTGTGTGTGTGTGTGTGTGTGTGTGTGTGTGTGTGTGTGTGTGTGTGCGCACGCCTGCAGGTGTGCACACTGTACAACACACATGTGGAGGTAGGCAACTTGCAGGAGTCGGTTCTTTCCTACCACATGGGTTCCAATAATTGAACTCAAGTCATTAGAAAGGGCAGAAAGTGTAACGAACAAGCAAACAAACAAAAAACCCTGAACCACCCTTCTGGCCCCTCAATGGAGATTTTTGCTGTTGTAGAACATCATTTTAAAGTCAATACAGAAGACACCAGAGAGGAGGGGGTGTGCCGGCCAGGACTTGCTATTGGAGTAAGGTCCTTGAAAACAGCATAGAAAAATAAAGATGTTGTTATGCCCGAGCACTTCTGGCACAGGGAATTCTGTACTACACGGTGCACACACACCCAGCCAGACCTTACCAGCTTCCTTTCCACACAAAAAGTGCCAAGGCTTAGAGAATTTGAGCAATTAAACCTCAAACCATGCACTTAAAGAGTAGCAAAGCTAGTACTTGAATGCAATGGTTTATTGTTATGTTTCAAGTGTTGGATATTTGGCTCATAACTAGGACCGGAAGGAATTTACGTTTAGAATTGTGTGGACCAAGTCGGGCTTCCTGTTTTGTCTCTATCTTACCAGCTGTGATGGGGCAATTATTGAACATGCCAAGAATCTGCTTTTTATAAAGACAGGAGTGACAATGGCCCCACTCTGTGACGTGTTAGAGGCTCCCCTTACCGAGTTCATTTTTCTACTTCGGGGACAGGTTAGAGTATTCATACACCTATTGAATGAATGTAATATGGTATTAAAGGTTTTCAGTTATTACCTGAAGTTTCACCTCATTTAACAGTAGGGTCATTATCTTAAAAAAAAAAAGAGGTGAGGGCATGTATTTAAGGGGCAGGGACACTAAAAGGATTGCTTTGGCAAACCTGATTTATTTTGGGTCTCCCCCAAAGGAGGCCCTGGCTGCTGCTCTTTCTGAGCGGGTCTGTGAATTACCTGGCTGATCTCTGGAGATGGAGAAAGTAAGATATGGCTGGGGCAGTAAGAAAGTAACTCACTTTGCCCCTTCCCTCAGGCCTCATGCGGGGAGTGTTGTGGGTTCACACAGCTAAGAACCAGTGTAAACTCTCCCAGGAAACTGCTGGAGAGGAAATTAATTAACCCCTGCCATGGCTTCCCAGCTGGGGGCCAGGAATTAAGCTGTCATCCCTCTTGGCTGCTAGGCTCAGGCTTGGTTTGGCTGGCTCAGCCTCTGAAAGAGAAGCTAGCTGGCATCCTTCCTCTGTGTGTGGGGGGGTGCCCTTAGATCAAGACTTACCAAGCAGGTATGACGGACATTCCCTATCTGGGGCAGAACCGGGCAGCCCCAGTTTCCAGGGTTGGAAACTCAGGAGAAACCTCCTCCGAGGGGTTCAGTCGCAGCTAGCTATCCGTAGCTAAAGTAATGCGATTTGCAGAGTCCCTGAGAAAATAGCTTTAGCTGTGCATACCAAGGAAACTGTTGGGTGTTGGGGGCTCCTCTGACTTCTAGACCATTGTTAGCTCTCCAGAGGGAAGCTCATGCCATGGGAAATTCAAAGCTGCTGTGGGCGCCACTTTTAATGAAATCTTTCAAAGGGATCAGCTCAAATGGTCTGTCAGAATCATAATGTCAGGTAGATTTCATGCTCCAGACAGATCTGACACACTCACTCTTTCTCTCTCACCAACAGTAATAAAAATAACGTAAAGTTCTTCTGGGAAGATATTGATTTATTAATAGGAGCTACTGGTTTTCTGCACTGATGGCCCCAGGGACTTTCTCTGCATGGTTGCAATGCCTGGCTCTCCCCACCAAGGCCTGTGCGCTCCCAGCCATCGATTTATCAGCCCGGGATGACAACTTCATTGTTCTTCTTTGGAAACTCTGGCTTTTCAGAAGCTCTCAGGGTGTCAGGCTCAGAGATGCCTCTGGGAGAGTCCCCTTGTATAGAGGAGGAAATCTGCTCGGAAAGGCTGACTCTTTTGAAAACCAAGATAGAACCCATTTCTTGCTCCCTCTTATCCATAAGAAAGTATGTCCCTTTCTGGAACCTTCTAAGAAAAAACAAAAAGCCAGATGGAAATAAAAAACCTTTGAGGTTATGTGGAACTGTGGGAGTTCAGCTTGGGCAGGCCAGATGTTATCACATTGCTCTAGCCTGTGGAAAGGAATTTTGCATTAATGTGAAAACCCTACGAGTTTTCCAAAATTGCTGTAACAAATGACTACAAGTCTGGTGGCTTACAATAACTTAAAATTGTTCTCTTATGGTTCCGGGCATGGGGGGTAAGTGTTCACTCTTGGGTGCTGGCACCTTGGTTCTTTTAAGAAGGCTCCAAAGGAGAATGTTCCTTCATGTCCTGTAGCTTTTAGTGGCTGCGCATATTCCTGGGCTCAGGGCCCTCATCTCACACCATCCTGACATCTGTGCCTGTAGTTACGTCATCAGCTTTTTAGTATCTGACCCTCTTTCTTCTCTCTTCACTCTGGCCAGCCTGGATCACATGGCATGACATTATTTCAAAAGGGAACACATACACACACACACACACACACACACACACACACACACACACACACACACACACACGAAAATGCGGGGAGTAGGAGAGGAAGATATGGAAAGGGAGAGAGATCCTGCATTCGTAACATGTTAACATATGGATCTTAGGGTTAGGATGCAACAAAGTATCAGTGCAGTCTGAGGCTGTACCTCCTCTGCTATCCTCCCGTCCTGGCTCATGCCAGAAATGCCAGAAATGTTGTCTGGGGCACCATTCCATACATGCTCATAATGAGCTATCTGAAGGCAGCTCACTCTTTAAAAGGGAGTGCAGAGGACAGAACCCACAGACGGCTCTATGAAGCAGGACTGCCCAGATCTGGAAAGGAGTAGAGCGTGGGCTTCTCTCTGACTTGGGATACGCTTTGCCCATGTGAGCAGGACTTCTACAAGGCCTCCCTTGAGAACAGGTTCTGAGCCTTCTTCCCAGGGAGGAGCAACCAATGCATGAGGCCACGTGGTGATCGGGTGCTGGCACAATGCCTAAGTTTAGTCCCTGGGTTCTGCCAGGCATCATGTCACTGCTGGAGGGCCAGAGATGAAAGGCAGCCACAACCCCTTAGAGCCCCCTCACAGTCTGTTTAAGCAGACTCCTCACGCTCCTGGTGGGCAGGGGAATCACCTGGGAGCTTGTTAAAGTGAAAGCTGGAGGTCGGTAGGTGTGAGGTAGGCTGGAGAGTCTGAGAATCTAACACCTCAAGCAGCAAGGGTCTATAGAGGCAGAGCATCCTCAGCTAGTTCATTTATGATACGGCTTAAGTGCTTTGCCACAAATGAGAGAGTAGGGGGAATGTACCCAGACAAGGCTCCGAAAGACAAAGCATGCATCCTGGGGGAAATGAACAGAGTCTTTAAGCCTGTATAGCAGCTTGCTAGGCAAAGAGCTGGGAAGAGGGGAGGGATGGAGACAGTGAAGATTCCAAGATGCTGGGAATGGCAGGACTAGGACCAGGATTGTGGCAGGGCTTAAGGTTGGCAGGGTAAGCCGGAGCTGAGGCCACTGGGCCAAGTAACATGGGTCAGCTCACATAGGATGCTCTACTCTGGCAAACGACTCCATAGTTTTTATTGGTAAATGGCAGGGCACTTGAAGAAATGGCAGGTGTTATGCTTTTAAAACAAAGCCTTTGCCATGTGGGGTGGCTCACATGTGGTGGCTGAAACAGGAGGATTGCTATGAGTTCATGGATAGCTTGTGCCGCCAAATGGCATCCTGCCTTAAAGAATGTATAGACATGGATGTGAGGGTAGGATTTAGGGCCCCGTGGGCATGCCAAGGCAACACATATTTGAAATCAGCTGAACTCTACTCTTTTACAGCCATAACAGGGCATAAGTGAAGTTCTGGCTTCTTAGGAAATGCTGATAATATGGATAAGGTTGGGGATGGCAAGGCTGGCTCAGCTGTGGTGCATGTGAGGAAGGAGGCTCTGTCTGCACTCAGCCTCCCCTCCTGTCTCTTACCTTAGTCTAAACAGTATCCAGTTAGCACAGAACCCTGACAAAGGTTGGAAAACAGCCACTTTGCATCCCCATGCTCCACTTCTGCTCCCTCTACTACCTCACTATTGGAGCAGAAGTTGTAGAAACAGAGCCGGGGCTAGAGGCCAAAAGAAAACTACAGCCTTGGGTCAGTAGGGAGATTTCTAAGATGAAAACAAATCCCCACCATTGCTTTGACAGTTGATAAGTGCCAGACTTGGCACCAGGAAGCAATTCAGCCTGTATTATTTGATGAGGCAGGTATTAGTTTTCCCCTTTTTACATTCACTGATGAGAAAACTATGGGTCAGAAAGAGAATACCATTTTTGAAGGTGGTGTGGCTAGGAGTTGTAAAATCTGGGACTTGAACTCAGTGACTGTTTGACTCTAAAGCTGACTGTACAGAATCACCCGAATCAACAGCCAAAGCAGGTTCTAGTTCAGCTAGGTAGCTGTAAAAGGATGTATTTAGCACACAGGCCAGCGATGTGGTCCAGACATGGTGGCTGCAATCAAGAGGTGCCGTGCGTCAGCCTCCATGAAGGTACATGGTGAACATTCTGTATGGCCAGTTAGAATACCCTGGTTAGAGTGGACAAAATTCAAACCCATTACAGACAGGTGGCCAGAAAGCAGGTGCTTAGGTAGAAAGGACAACAGATGGAATCTGAAACTACCTCCCTGCATAGGGCAGTAGGTAGAGATTTGTGTCTCAAAGATAAAGTAAGAGCCATATTTCTAAAACTGGTCAGGTGGTCAGAGACAGATGACAACTGTCTTAATTAAGAACACAAATCACCTTCCGTTGCCATCACTGTATCCCGGCAAACTTCGACCCTAGGTGGATCTAGACATCGCCCGAATGAGTGTGGGTGTTTATGTGTGTGGGGTCTGCTTTTAAATTTTACTTTCTTCCTACATCTAGTGTCTTTTTCTTTCTGAATTTTAGTCTGTACAGACTCTAGAGCCCTCAAGAATGATTTTAGTAGCAATAGTTCTGCTTTCCTGAATGTACCCTATCTCCTTCAAACCAAGAAACAGAAGAGTTAGACGTGCTTAGTATGTGCATGGGAGGATCACCCCAGTGAGCTTTTATGGAATGAAACATCTTCAGACACTTATTCTGAACTAAGTGGTACTGAGTGACTTCTGTTTCAAACTTTTAGTTAGTAAAACTTGTTTGTATTTATCATGCATAGCATGGTGGTTTTTTTGGAATTTGTATGTCTCCTGGAATAGATAAACAGAATTAATACACATATGCTTAACTGCTCTTATTTTTTGGTGATGAGAACATTTAAAGTGTATCTCTTAGCTATTTTTAAGAATTTAATACGTTGTCATTAGCTACAGTCATCATGTTTTGCAATAAATAGATCTCTGAGCCTATTTCTCCTGTTTAACTGAAATTTTATATCCTTTGGCTAATATTTCCACCCCCTGACCTTGTTAACTTATGTTCTCGTCTCTGCTTCTATGAGTTCAACTGTTTAAGTTTCAATATATAAAAGAACTCATGCAACATTTGTCTTTCTTTGATTTGTTTTACATAATGTTGTGTTGATCCCTGTGGTCACAAATGACACAGCTTATTTTTAAAGGCTGACTCTGTCTCTGTCTCTGTCTCTGTCTGTCTGTCTGTCTGTCTGTCTGTCTGTCTGTCTCTCTCTCTCTCTCTCTCTCTCTCTCTCTCTCTCTCTCTCTCTCTGTATCTGTTCATTACTCAATAGGCATTTAGGTTATTTCTATATCATGACCTGTGACTAATGCTGCAATGGGAGGGCATTTTTTGACATGTTCATTTTATTTCCTTGGGATGTATACTCAATAGTGAGACTGCTGGATCATATAGTAGTTCTATCCATATTTTTTTTTGAGGAACCGTCATATTGTTTTTGATAATGATTTTATGACTTCTTATTTCCATTAATAGTGTACAAGGGGTTCCTTTTCTCCACATCTGTGTTGGCTTGGTAGGTCTGGCCCTCACAGACTCCTGTGCTTGAATGCTTGGCCCATATGGAGTGGCACTGTTAGGTGTGACCTTGTTGGAGGAAGTGTGTCACTGTGTAGGCAGGCTTTGAGGTTTCTTATGCTTAAGCTCCTCCCAATGTGGCACACAGTCTCCTTCTGCTGCCTGCAGAGCAAGATGTAGAACTCTCAGCTCTTTCAGCACCATGTTTGCCTACATGCTGCCATGCTTCCCACCATGATGATGATGAATCAAACCTTTGAAACTGTAAGCCAGCCCCAGTTAAATGTTTTCCTTTATGACAGTTGCCTTGGTTATGCTCTCTCTCTCTCTCTCTCTCTCTCTCTCTCTCTCTCTCTCTCTCTCTCTCTCTCTCACTCTCTCTCTACCATTTTTAAAATGAATTAAACGTTTTTTATTTTTTACATATACATTTATATTATTACACATATATACAATAAACTATCTATAGCAAGAAGAACCATGACACAATCAGATTCACTGGCAATGAGACAGGTTAACCACTGGCAACACCCAGCCTACCTCAAAGGGGATGATGAGCATCAAAGAACCTTCTTATGGAGATGACTTCAAATGTGGCAAACAGGCCATTGGGCAAAATGTCCTCATTTCTATCACAGACAGAATTCTGCCTAAAAATGGCCTAGCTTAGATGCAAGCAGAGTCTATGGTCATAGTGTCTCTTCACAGCAATAAAACCTTACCTAAGGCAACATCCTTTTCAACACATCTCTCATCACTTTTGATACGTATTTGAACAGAATTGTACTGTTGTGTAGTTGTGGTTGAGATTTATCTTTTTCTGATCATCACTGATGTTACACATGTATTGTGTACCATTGGTATGCTTTATTTTGAAAAAAAAAAGTTTCAGCTCCTTGTCCATATTCTAATGTGGTTGGTTCGGCTACTTTTAAACTTTTGATATTTACTCTTTCACAATTTACAATTGTAAATCACAAATCAACAATTTACAAATATTTTCTCCCGTTCCATATCAACATGTCTCTCAACCACTCTGTTGGCCGTTTCTGTGCCTATGCAGATGCTTTTTAATTAAACAAGGCTTGAGTATTTTTGAACAAGCATATGTATTTGTGTGAAGGTGTCAGATTCCCTGGAACAGGAATTGCAGACAGTTGTGAGCTGCCATGTGGGTGCTGGGAATTGAACCCAGGTCCTCTAGAAGAGCAGTCATTGCTCTTAACCACTGAGCCATCTCTCCAGCCCCAAGCTGGCAGTATTTAAATGCCTGTTCATCTTACTTCTGATGTTACACTGGAGCCACTTGACACTCCTCGTCTCCCCAGGCCTGCCTCTGAATCTCAGGACCAGTTTTCACCCTATACATATGTTGAGTCTGTGCTTTCAGTGCAGCGCAGTCCTTTCATCTTAGGAAGCATCCTCCATCCATCCTTTGCTTCTCCTGAAGTCATCCATTCCTTACGCAAATGTACTCCCTTCATAAATCAGTTTCTGATAGCATTAGCTCCAAAGTAGAGCAATTCTATGACAGCCTTTGTTCTCAAAGACACTGGGAACTGGTAATTATTCAACGTGTAAAAAGTTCCTCTACTGCTGCCTTCTCAGAATAGTCCATAGAAGACAAAGGAGGAGGCCTGGTGTTTCTGAAGAAGACAATGTGGGATGAATTTCTTCACTCCATGCTTGCCCCAGCTCTCTGAGCTTCTTTTTGATACTCACGCTCCACAGCACAAAACGGGGCACTTATTTATGCTATGTCTAATCTTCTCTTTCTGGCTGATGAAGTCTTTCTGGGGTCTGAAGTCAGGTATTATTACACTCAGTCTCTGATGCTGCCCGCCCCTCCCCCAGCTGAGGCTGATCACACTCCAGCAGCTCACTAATGCTCTGCTGAAGAGGAGTTCCTCTGTTCACATTTAGTGATGGTCCACAGTGTGTGAGTGAGTGTGTGTGTGTGTGTGTATGTGTGTGTATGTGAGTGTGTGTATATGTGCATGTGTGTGCGTGTATGTGTGTGCGTGTATGTGTGTGCATGTGTATGTGTGTGTGTGTGTGTTGCTTCAAATCAAAAAGGTTTCCATAGGCTCTTACATGCTTGTTTCATAGTTGGTAGAACTATTTTAGAAAGGTTTAGGATATGTGGCCTTGTTGGAGGTGGTATGTCACTGGGGGTGGGCTTTGAATCTCTCTCTCTTTCTCTCTCTCTCTCCTTCTCCCCCCCCTCTCTCTCTCTCTCCATGCTGCCTGTGGATGAGGATGTAAAATTTTCAGTTACTGCTCTAGCACTACACCTCTGAAATGGTAAACAAGCCTGCAATTAAATGCTTTGTTTATAAGAGTTACCTTGGCCATGATGTCTGTCCATAGCAATAGAACAGTGACTAAGACAGAGGGTGGCAGCTATGCCTCAGCCTGTAGGTTCTGATTGTTAATATATCTAGAACCTCAAAGAAACAGGGAACATGATCATCAGACTGCATCAATAGTGTCTTTGAAATCACAGAGAAAATACAGGAAAAAGTAAAGCATTTCATTTGGGGACGGATTTTGAAATTGTAAGTGTCGTTAGCTCTTGGAGAGTTAAACTGTGATCTGGAGAAGTCAGCATGTGTTTAGTACCAAGGCACACCCCAATCTTCCATCTTTTTCTAAAATAATGTGATTTGGAGCCAGTGAGATAGCCAGAGAGTGGGTAAAGGTGTTCGCTATCAGTCTTCAGTCCTCAGAACCCACATGGTAAAGGGAAAGAACTAAATTGTTCCCTTGTCTCCCCACACACAGGCTGTGGCATGTTCTCACGTGTGTACACACAGATAAGCAAACACATGTCACACGTTTTTTGAGTAAAATAATGGAATTTAAATGAAATTCTCCCACACCTGAAGAACTGTACTTAGCCTCTTTGTGTGCTTAGCACTGATCATATGCGCGGCCTCCAGGGCCTCCAGGGCCTCCAGGGCCTCCTATCCTCACAGCGTCTTTAAAGCCAGCATTGCTAGTGAGTTTGGCTCTTATCTGTATTCATAAAAAGACAATTTAAAACAAAATCTTAGAGAATTCAAATAATTTATACTATCTTCTTTGTAAGTTATGGAATTTACATAGAGATTTTTCGACAGATCTTACACCCATTTTTTTTGCAACGTGTCCATCACAGACATTGTGAATGCTGATTTCAACCAAATAATTACTATAGTCTTGAAGATTACTATCACACGGGACTTAAGTGATACAGTGTGGCAATTTGAAGCATGTAGAGAGTGTAACTAGTGTATCCATCACCTTAGACATGTCACTTCTTTGTGGGGGGACAGTATTCAGAACCTCCTCTCTCTGTTCACTATTTTGAAATATTCAGTTAATTTTCGCCAACCTTCACTATCTTATTTCATTGTTCTACAGAGCCTTCAAGCTCATCTCTTAACTACCTTCTCTCTATTCCTCTACCCCCTCCCTTTGCCAAGGTCTGCTAACCCCTTTTGTATTTTCTACTTTTTTTTGAGACCAACCTTTTAGCTTCTGTATGCAAGTGAAAACATTTGCTGTCTTTCTGCACCTGACCTACTATATCTCTTAACAATGTCCTTTACCTTTAATTCCATCCATAGTGCTACAAATGAGAAAATTTTATTCTGTCTTTTGAATAACTAACATTGCAAAATCATTATTGATGTCCTTATGGAAAAAACATAAACGGAGCAAGAATATCATGATGTTGTGATTGACTAAGTCAGCATAAACATTGGATATTGTTTATGGTTTGATAAAATTTTGGAAAAAATCAGTTGGTCGTGTCTGTTCCAAAGTTTCTTCTTGTTTAGTCTTGTTCATTTTTCTTTTTCTTTTCTCTTCTTCTTCTTCCTCCTCCTCCTCTTCTTCTTTTTCTTCTCCTTCTTCTTCCTCCTCCTCTTCTTCCTTTTCTTTTTCTTCTTCTTCCCCCTCCTCCTCCTTCTTCCTCCTCCTCCTTTTCTTCCTTTTCTTCTTCTCCTCCTTCCTCCTCCTCCTCCTCTTCTTCTCTAGCAATTTTTAGACAAGAAATGTGAGTGACCTGCATATCAAGTAATAGCAGCATATTGCATGTAACTCTAATGTGCAAAATTGTAACATTTAGTTTTGTTGCTAATCGTTCTAGCTAATTTTATTTTAATTTTTAGAGATTTACTTTTTATTTAGTAAGTATATAGTATTCTGCCTGCATGTACACAGCTGACCAGAAGAGGGGACCAGATCTCATTATAGATGGCTGTGATCCATCATGTGGTTGCTGGGAATTGAACTCAGGACCTTTGGAAGAACAACCAGTGCTCTTAACTTCTAAGTCATCTCTCTAGCCCTTCTAGCTCATTTTGTTATGCTGACCTTTCGTGTACTCGTATGTGTACTTACATGTGGAGTCTACAGGACCCTGGAGACAGGCCATCAGGCTCTCCCTGCCTTGGTGCTACTGTGGTTGAGCTAGGATTTCTCCCTAGCTTAGCACTTGCTAAGTAGGCTGGTCAGTGAGTCCTAGGATTCTCCGTTATCCACTTCCCCAGTGCTGCAGTTTATGCCCCAAGCTCAGTTCTGTCACATGTGTCCTGGGATGGACCTCAGATCCCTGAGCCATCTACCTAGCCCATGCTAATTTTTCCTCCTAGTCTTATCTCACTGTCTTTTCATGCACTTTAAATAAAGTATGATCTTTTAGGGCCCCTTCCTTTTCCCTTTCTTCCTTCCTTTCTTATAGAAGACATGCACACAGAGAGAAGCTTCCAGAAATAGCATCATGGCTGTGGGAGGAGAGCTCTCCAGCCCCTATATCTATTGGTAATGAACTGGGTCCTTTTGGTCACTAAGCATGGCTTATCATCTCCCATTTGATAATCCCACCACAGACTCCCTTGGGATAACCTCACCTTCTGGCTCTCCTGTACATGAATCAGGTCTGGAGAGCACTACGTTCCTGCACCACAGAGCAATATGTGAATTATCATTTTTTCAGGCAAGTAAGTCACAATTCTCCTGGTCTCTGAGATTTCCTACATTTCTCGGGATTTCAGTGGTCTTCTGTCCTAGCTACCCTGAACTCCTAAATTGAGATGGTAAAAGACCGCAGGAGACAATGGTGGTTATAACCCTTCTACAGGTCTGCCCGAGGAAAAGACTTTTCCAAATGTTTTAGGGAAATTCTTTATGCAATAGAAATTCAGCTTTGCACACAAGGCTGCCTTGTCGAAAAGGTTTAGGTGTCAATATTGGGTGGCACTTATGCTGGCGGAGTTTTTGTTTTCTCTTTTCTTTTTTTGGTTTTGTTTTGTTTCATTTCGTTTTGTTTGTTTGTTTGTTTTGCCAACTTGACACAAACTAGAGTCACCTGGAAAGACCAAACCTTAATTGAGGAAGTGCCTCTATTACAAGCCTTGTCTTTACAAGCTTTTTCTTGATTACTAATTGATGCACCATGGGTGGTGTCATCCCTGGGCAAATGGGCCTGAGCTATATAAGAAGTCAAACTGAACAAGTCTGGAGAAGCAAGTCATTAAGCAGAGTTCCTCTGTGGTCCTCTGCTTCAGTTCATGCCTCCAGGTTCCTGTCTCAAGCTTCTGCACTGACGTCCCTCTGTGAGGGACAGTAACCATAAGATGAAATAAACCCTTTGCTCCCATAAGATAACTTTGGTCATGGTCTTTATTTATAGCAACAAAAGGCGAACTAAGGTAATGCTCAATAAATGCTAGTGGTACAGAGCATCCTCCTAGGCATTTGGGTTGAGAACACATCTGCTAATTTGACTGAGCTTCCTTGAGGAGCCTTGAATGTTCTCCACTTGCTGGAAAACTCAGTTGTACTCAGCACATCTTTGCTCATACACATAAAGGCAAGATCCTGGAAGCACTAGCTGTTTTGTTTTGTTGTTTGATGTTTTAATCTTTGCTTGTTCTGTTTGTTTGTTTGTTTTTTGTCTGATAAGTGCTCTACCACTGAGCCACATCTCCAGCCCTGTTTCTTTTTTAGTAAGTGGTTTGTTATCTATGTTTCCAGATGTGATGATCATGCCTGGTCAGTACTTTAAAGGTGGAGGCAAGGTCAGCCCCAGAGATGCTGGGAAATGCTGCTGACTTTACCCTCCGGTCATAGGTGTATGCTTCAGGGATTAGCAGTTTCCTGTATTGGCTTTGCCATATTGCCAAGGATATTAACAGAAAATGAGCTCCTGAGAGGTACAGTGGGGAAAGCAGAGAAAGGAAATGTACAACCACCATTTGTCTCATTAAAATCTGTCCAGACCAGATTAATAGGAGTCAGCAAAGAGTGAAAATGAGATGTCGCTAGCTTTTAGAATATGTTGGTGTGTGTGTGTGTGTGTGTGTGTGTGTGTGTGTGTGTGTGTGTTTGTGTGCAGGGGAGTGGGACAATATGTCCTGCAGCTTCTTTGGCTGATAACAAAGATTTAAGCTAATAATAAAGTCATTTGACAGCTACAGTGGGGAGCAGACAACACTCTAGCACCTGAGGAGGTGCAAAGGACAGTTACAGAAGATGAGCAACAGGACCTGGGCATGATTCCCCATCTTTGGGGAAGCTTTCCCTCCTTATTCTCCTGGTGAAAGCCAGTGTGACTTTGTCAGGAAGATGTTCTGTGAGTCAGGGTTCACTACAAGTCAGTCAGTCAGGAGTCCCCTTTAGCTGTTCTTGAAAGGGTGATGTGATTTACATTGATATTAAAGAAATAACAGGATCTCACACATCCCGATTGATAAAGCAATTTACCTACAGTGAATGAAATTGAATAGAGGCCAACAGTGTGGACCCAGGAATAGTCTTATAGGGATTCAAACTGGCTACCGCCTGCTTACTAAGTGTGGCAAATTATATAATTCTTAGTGATCTAATTTCCCACATATATTTAAAAAAAGTTTATGCCTCAATTGTCAAAAATGAGAAAATGGTGATAATCACAGAAAACCACAACTGGATACGTCATAGAAATCAATGGACAGAAGGTGAGGGCAGCCTCAAGCGGCAGATCTGCCTCACCGCTCCTGCATCTATGTTTCAGAGAATACTGAAGAAGAACAGTAGGATGACTGTAAGACACAGAATACCAGGAGGTCTGCTGTAAAACACTCTCCTAGAAATGCTCCACAGACAAGAATGGCTCTACGGCAGCACACTGAGCACATTAGCCTGGACGGCCTCCATGTTAGCAGGCCATAGAAGTGGTGCCACCTTTAGACTCAGAACTACAGGTAACGAAGGCCTTCTGGGAGAATACTCAGCCTCTCCCAGTGGTGAGTCCCCTTATTGTCAAATACAGAGTTTTCAGCCCTGAAACCGCATATATACAAACAACAAAAAATATTTAACTGGTTATAGCTGTATATTTGTGCATACTCATACATACATTTATGTGTGTGTGCATGTGTGTGTGTGTAACAATAAAAATTAAAGAATAAGAAACTACTAATCTGAGAGTTCGGGGAGACGTGGAAGGTACCTGGGAAGATCTGGAGGAAAGAAAAGCAGGCGTGTGTGTGTGTGTGTGTGTGTGTGTGTGTGTGTGTGTGTAATATGATTAAAACATATTTTTAAAAATTTTTAAAAAATTTATTTCATGCTTTCAAGGTTATTATGATACTCATGTGCCAATGGAATTAGTATAATCATATACCATATACAAAGCCTGAATAAATGAGAAATTTCTCATCTTGTGCATTTTCTTTGTATTTTAGAATCTGTATTTGATTTTTGCCAAAAGCCAAGAAGCAATTATGCTTTAGAATCTATTCATTATTTGTTTGTAATTAGAGGATCACCGTGAGGCTGAAGTTCTGTAAACTAACCCTTACTTCCCTGGTTACATTTTTTTTTTTTTCTGAGACAGCGTCTCTCTGTGTAGCCTTGGCTGTTGTGGACTCACTTTTGTAGACTACACTGGCCTTGAACTCACAGCGATCCGCCTGCTTCTGCCTCCCTAGTGCTGGGATTAAAGGCGTGCGCCACCACGCCCAGCTCCCTGGTTACATCTTACTCTGTACTCCACACAGCACCTACTTCCTTTCAGTCTTGAGCACATCCCACCCCTGTGCCCGCAGCTCTACCAGGATGGCACTTCCTCAGGAAAAAGGGGTGTTTGTACCTCTTTAGATGTTCTGGCCTGAGCCTTCATGTGCACCTTGTTCTGCTGCTAGGGAGACCTCCTTTAGGTTATAAATCAGGAAAACATGAGTAAATGTGGTAGTAACATGGGCTTTAGTAACTAAAATAAAATCAAACCCAAGACATCTGGTCTGATGAGGTCCATTTTAGTTTTGAAAGTTTTAGTAAAACCTTATGGAAAATATAAAACGTGTAAGTTCATATATTTATTAACAAGTGACTTTACTATGAAGAAGAATAGTAAATGAAAGTAAAGCATGCTAAATAAGTGACTAAAAATAATGACCAGCTAACCTAGCATTTTCTGTGGTGATACATAGTTAAAACAAATTTGCTAGCATTTTGAAGTAAATATTTCCATGAACCAATGATCTCTCTCTCTCTCCTCTCTCTCTCTCTCTCTCTCTCTCTCTCTCTCTCTCTCTCTCTCTCTCTCTCTCTCTCTCTCTCTCTTCTCTCTCCCCCCACTCCTCTCTCTAAAAATACTGAATGGAGCCTATTTAATGTTAAATGCTGGAATTCTTGACTCTTAAACAAAATAGCCATCTCGCTCCCTTTCTTCATGATTGACATGAAGTTGTTGTCGTTACATGCAGTAAACAGATCAAACTGATACAGGTAGAAGCCAGGTCAAATGGCATAAGCTAGGAAGAAAAATGTCTAGAAAGGATAAGGAGTCCCCTTCCTATCTGACAGAACAATGAAATATGGAGCAGTGGGGGAGGGGGCTGCTGGGTATTGGGGTGTGATGGTTTGAATAGGCATGGCCCCCATAGACTCGTGTGTTTCAATGCTTGGCCCATAGGGAGTTATTGGCACTACTATGAGGTGTGGCCTTGTGGGAGGAAGTGTGTCACTGTGGGAGTGGGCTTTGAGGTCTCATATGCTTAAGCTATGCCCATTGTGACGCAGTCTCCTGCTGCCTGTGGATGGCGATGTGGAACTCTCAGCTCCTTCTCCAGCACCGTGTCTGCCTGCATGCCACCATGCTCCCCACCATGATAATGGACTGAGCCTCTGAAACTGTAAGTTAGCCCCAATTAAATGTCTTTCTTTATAAGGGTCACCATGGGTCATGGCGTCACTTCAGAGCCCCACTCAGAAACCCAGAGTAAGACGGGGGCGGGGGGGGGGGGAGCATAATTACACACTCACAGGGTCCCGGCCACAGATTCCCTACTCTAGCTCTTTCCCTGCTTACTGACTTGTTTCTCCCTTGCTGTGTGCACCCTCCGTGAGGTGGGAAAGATGGCTGCCCTGCCCCACTCCCAGCCTCACAGACATCCTACCGCCCTGGCAGCTCACACTGGTCTGGCTGAAGCTATCTAGAAAAGCAATTCTAATGGACCAGATTAGGTTAGGTGCTCTCTCTACATCCTGCTAACGTCCCCTACCACTCCCTAGGTACACTCAGTCACGAACAGGAAACAGAACTGAAGCTTCCCATGAGAGGGCAGAGGACTTCACAAGCATGAGGTCCAGATTTAATAGCTCCTTAGAGAGAGCTACAATTTTGCTTCTCTTCTGAGCTTCAGGCTATCAATGTTGCTGAAAGGACAAGACAGAGCCAGTCTGCCTGGGTCTGAAACCCACCTCCGCTAAAGTTATTTTTATAAAACTGTGTCTGTTTCTCAATTTCCCTCTTAACCTGGCTATCACTCAAATAATCAAGGCTCCACTATATTGTTTTAACTAGTTTCACAGCACAATTCTGAGCAGCATTAACTCTACCCTTAACCCTCCAGGCTAATGTGTCTTTCTCCCAGCATACATCCCAGAGATACTTGAACCTGGTAGCTTTCCTGCTCCAGTCCCTCTCTCCTGAAGTCTCTTGAACCTCTGCCTGTGGCTGAATCCCCTACTTCCTTTTCCCCTGGCTGGCAGGAAGTCCAGCCCTATACTCTCCCCTGTTCAGTGATTGGCTGTGTGCTGCTTTATTGGCATATCAAGGGACAACTGGGGAGCAGTGTTTACACAACACTGAGGCAGGAGATTCTCAGACCAAGGATTGTAAGCAGATATGGGGGACACAGAAACCAGCATTTGAATTACACAATAACCTTATACCTACACACCTCCTTGATCACTGTTGTGTGTTCTGAAATGTGTTCTAGAGCTCATGTGTTCAAAGTTTGGGACCATTCATCAATGTTCAGATGTGAGCCCTTGGCGGGTAACTTGGCAGCTTTAATCTCATGAATATGAATTTGTAGCTTAAAGAGCTATTGAGGTGATTAAAAATTAGTGGGTAGGGCTTAGGTTGAGAAAGTGGATTATTGTGGTACGACCTTGAATAGTTTATGTTAACCCTGATCCCTTGAAGCCCCTCTTTCTTTAATTCATGTTTCACCATGAGGTGAACAGCTTTGCTGGGTATAGTCATGTGGAGCAGCAGCCATTGTCTATCAGAGTTTGTAACAGACCATATTGTGCCCTCCTGCGCATCAGAATTTCTATCAAGAAGTCATTATACTGATAATTTGCCTTTATGCATTATTTAGACTTTTCTATTGCAGGTTTCAGCATTTTTCCTTTGTTTGGAGTGCATAGCATTTTAACTATAATATGGTGTTGGGGAATTCTTTTCTGGTTCTATCAGTTTAGTGTTCTAAACAGCTCCTATGTCTGGGCAGCTTTCTCTTCCCTAGGTATGGGAAGCTTTGTGTTTAGATTTCATTGAATGTATTTTATTTGCCTTTGGCTTGAACTTCTCCCATCTGCTTATGACTTATAGGCTTGTCTTTGACGATGTCCCCATCTGATTACTGTCTTTGCCATTGTTGAGACATCTGAATTTATCTACTTTATCTTAATGCTCAGATATTCTGTCTTCAAGTTGATCCATTTTATTGAACACATTCAAGAGGTTTCCCCTGGGTTATTAATTTGACTTATTGAGCTTTTCCTTCTTAAATTTCAATTAGATTTTTTCAGTATTTCCATCTCTTTATTGAATTGTCTTTCATGTTATATATTGATGTCCTTATTTAATTCAGCTGTTAGTTTGTGTCTTGACCCAGGCAGAAGTTTATTCATGTCTTATGATTTTGTTGAACATTAAAAAAATTTTTTTTGGTAATTTAGCCAGTTAACTACCATCTGGAATCAATTACTATGGAATTAATATTTTAAAAATATTTTAAGATGTTACTTGGTAGGGGGTACATGTACCTGGCAAAAATCAGCTTTCTTCTTCCACCATGTTGGCCCTGAGGATCAAACTTAGGTCACAAGGTTTAGTGGCAAACAGCTTTACCTGGAAAGCATCTGGCCAACATGAATTAGTAATTTTCAGAGTTATGTTGCCTGTTTTTCATGGTTCTTTTGTTTGCTTTATTTTGTATTTGTTTCCGCATTTAATTTGTGCGTGTTTCTTATTTGGGGCCTGTACATCTCAGAGTAGGTTATTTCTTGGATTTTGGGTTTTAATTTCTATTAAATCCATCCTGTTCTTTCAGTGAGAGCATTTACAATGTTCAAGTGGGACCAGGAGGGCTGGGTTGCCATAGCGATGAGACATCCCTTCTCCTTCCTGGTCTGGGCATATACTTCAGTGACTAAACCCTCAGAGCTGTGCTCAGGCTTTGGTTCAATCTCTAGCTTTAGATTGAGAGTTGAAGACCCAAGTATGATGAAGGTGCCCTTATGACCATGCAATTATAGCAAATTAAAAACAATTGTTTATTCAACTCCAAAAAATTTGTGGAAGTAAAAGATAGGATGGCATAGACTAATATATTACTTATTCAAGGTAGGAATGGACAGGGAGTAATCAGGGCAAAGTTAGCAATTAGTACCAGAAAAGTTGGCGAGTAGGAGCTTGCCAGGGACGGGGGAGTTGTCTCAGGTTTTTAAAGCTTATATTCGTAAGTATATATTTAATAGGCTCTCTCATGATTCTTCAACTTGCCTCCCTCCCACCCCCTACTTAGCATCTTTCAACACATCATGAATCAAGACTCATTATTTTTCTTAAACTCGTGGACAAAATAGATGTGCCAGTAGATGTTTATACACAAAGTGGGCTCAAAACTGATAGCCATCGACATCTTCTAACCTCTTCACTTGTTTGCCCAACTGAATTCCTGCAAGTAAAATTTATATGCATTCATCAGCACACGTGATGGCACACGCCTTTAATCCCAGCACTTGGGGAGGCAGAGGCAAGCCAATCTCTGTGAGTTCAAGGCCAGCCTGGTCTACAAAGCGAGTCTAAGATAGCCAAGGCAACACATAGAAACCCTGTCTCAAAAAACAAACAAACAAAAACAAAAACAAAAAGGAAAAAGACCCCAGATATTATCAGAAAATAGCCATTAGTCCAGAGAAATGGTTTATTTGGAGCAGAGTGGGGAAAAAAGATATACTTCATTTTTTAAGTTCCCATCTGACCACCTGAAAGATGGGAATTTCAAAGAAGCTTCACAAGAGAAATCCATCCCAAAGGCCTGAAAACATTCCTTTTCATTTAGAGCCTCTAAAGGGTACAAGGCTAAGTGCTTGGTAGCCAAGAAAACATGGGACTTCTCCATCTCCTGCTTTTCTCACAAGTGTGGCTACACCACCCATCTGTCCATACGCATCCTCCATGTCCTTCCCAGTCCAGCTTACACTGCTTTCCTGAACTCTTCTTTGACATCTTCTGACTTAATCCCCCCATAAAAATATTTATTTTATGGCTGTTGTGAAGGGTGTAGTTTCCTTACTTTTTTTCTCATCCCGTTTGTCATTTGTATGCAGGAGGACTACCGATTTTTTTTTTTAATTAATCTTTTATTCAGTCACTTTGTTGAAGGTGTTTATCAGCTGTAGGAGTTTTCTGGTGGAATTTTTGGGATCTCTTATGTACATTATCACATAATCTGTGAATAGTGATACTTTGATTTCCTCCTTTCCAATGTGGATCCCCTTGATCTCCTTTTGTTGTCTTATTGCTCTAGGAGTTCTTTACCAGCCCTACATCCAACAAAGGGCCAATATCCCAAATATACAAAGAAATCAGAAAATTAAATACCACCAAACCAAATAATCCAATTAAAAATGGGGTACCGAACTAAACAGAGAATTCTCAACAGAGGAACATCGAATGGCTGAGAAACATCTAAAGAAATGTTCAATATCCTTAGTTATCAGGGAAATGCAACTCAAAATGACTCTGAGATTCCATCTTACACCTGCCAGAATGGCTAAGATAAAAAAAATTCAAGTGACAGCACATTCTGGCTGTGGAGAAAGGGGAAGACTCCTCCATTGCTGGTGGGAGTGCAAACTTGTTCAACCACTTTAGAAATCAATCAGACACTTTCTCAGGAAACTTGGTAATATTGCTACCTCAAGACCCAGCCATACCACTCCTGGGCCTATACCAGAAAGATGCTCCACCACACAACAAGGACATTTGCACAACTATGTTCATAGCAGCTTTATTTGTAACAGCCAGAATCTGGGAATAACCTTGATGTCCCTCAACAGAAGAATGAATAAAGAAACTGTGGTACTTTTACGCAATGGGATACTACTCACCAACAAAAAAAAGGAAATCCTGAAATTTGCAGGCAAATGGATGGAACTTGAATAGATCATCCTGAGTGAGGTAACCCAGATCCAGAAGGACACACATGGTATGTATATACTCACTTATAAGTGGATATTATCCCAATATAGATGCCCTCTGAGAGACTCTACCCAGCCTGGGATCAGTACAGAGGCTGGAACTCGCTGCTGGAATCTGGGTGGAGCGCTAAAAGTGGTAAGGAAGAACGGGGGGATGGAAGGACCCAGAGGGTTCAGGAGCCCCACAAAAAAACATCAAGGATGGTGGATCGGGACCCAGGGGAGCCTGTACAAATTGTTACACCAACCAACGACAATGCATGCAGTAAACCTAGACCCCCTATTCAGATCTAGCCAATGGACATCTTATTCTCCACAGTTGTGTGGAGAGTGGGGACTGCCTCTGATGTGTACACTGGTGCCCCCAATTTGATCACTTCCCCTTGGTGGGGAGGCCTGACAGGCACACAGACATAGGGGAACAGATTATCCAGATGAGACCGGATGGGCTGTGGCCATATGGTGGGGGAGGAGGTCCCCTTCTGTCACAGGCCTAGGGGAGAGGAATAGGGTGAAAGAGGGAGGGTGCGAACAGAAAGATACAAGTGAGGGTATAACAATCGAGGTGTAATCTGCATAAATTGTAATAAATTAAAATTCTCCATAAAAAATATTTATTTTGTTTATGTGTATATGTATGTACTCCACGTGTGGGCCAGTAACCACAGAGGCCAGGAGAGGGCATCAGATTCCTTGGAGCTGGAGTCACAGGTGGTGGTGACCTGCTCAGCACTGGTGTTGTTAGCAGAGCTGGTGTCCTCTGTAAGAGCAAGAAATGCGCCTAGCTGTTAACTCTCCAGCCCCACTCTTGCTTCTCTTTAATCATGAAAAGCTCCAGGAATTCCTAGTCCAATTCATTCATGTCTCTACCATCCAGTTATTTATAGAGTAACACTCTTGGATTATAAAGGTAAACAGAATGATTTGCAAACCAAAGTCATTTACAGTTTAATTAGATTACCACAACAAGCAATAACACAAGTATAGTAATGCGTGACTAATACCAGCATTCAGGAGGTAGAGGCAAGAGGCCCTTGAGTTCAAGACCAGCCTGAGTTATATAATGAGAACCTATTTAAAGAGAAAAAAGAAAAAAAGAAAGAAAGAAAGAAAATTTCTTTCCTAAAATAGGTTTG
This sequence comes from Acomys minous, assembly GCF_964271855.1. Classification (NCBI taxonomy): domain Eukaryota; kingdom Metazoa; phylum Chordata; class Mammalia; order Rodentia; family Muridae; genus Acomys; species Acomys minous. The sequence goes on along the minus strand of NC_140483.1, from coordinate 177,282,439 downwards.
TTTAGCTGCTTGCTTTTTTATCATTTATTTTTAAATTTGAATTGTATTTTATTCTTTCACATATTATTGAACTTTTAAATTTTGGACAGTTTTATTATTAAAAACATTTAACAAAGTTGCATACCCATGTTCGTCAAAAGACATATGTTATTATGTTCATAGCTGAATTGTGATAAACCAGAAATGCCATAAATATCCATTACTAGTAGGACAAAAAAGTAGTAACATAATAATGCAATGAGACACTATATTTAATAACAAGTACATGCTACTATCATACTTACATTACAAACATTACAGATACAACACTGGGTAAAGTAAACTTAACAGAACAGACTCTACTATGTAACTTTCCAGGCATAAACATGGGTCAAACTGACATTTTTTATTAAATTTTTTAAAGAAATACATTTATATTATTACACATATATACAATAAACTACCGACAGCAAGAAGAACCAGGAAACAATCAGGAATTATATATATATTACATTCATAGTATTTTGGCTATTTTGGCAGCCTTAAAGAGAGCATCTTTCCTATCTTGGTGAGTCTAAAATTCTGAATGTAAATCAATATCTATCATATCTCACCATTATCAACTTAAAACATCCATCTAGACCTAAAAACATCTTAGCCCCTAAACAACGAAGCTTAATTGCCAAACTAAACTATCTGGTCTTCAACCCCATCAGAGACTTGAGCAGGAATAAAATTGATTACCTGAGTATACAGGGAGTTTAGGTTAGCGGCTTCCTAAATGAGAAGATGACAGAGACAGTTTGCTGCCTGAACAGTCACCCAAAATTCTCTATGATGTTGAAGCATCATCTTCAGCTTTCTGGTCTAGTATATCTGACAGACATACCTGTGAGGCAGGAACTATTGAGGACTTGCTTACCCTGTCTTGGCAGAGTGTGGCCATCAACTCTGCCTGCATCCAAGCTTGCCTATTTTTAGGCAGAATTCTGTCTGTGATAGAAACAAGGACATTTTGCCCAGTGGCTTGTTTGCCACATTTGAATCCATCTCCATAATGAGGTTCTTTCATGTTCATCATCTTCTTTGAGGTAGGCTGAGTGTTGACAGGAGTTAACCTGTCTCATTGTAAATCTCTTTGAAATAATAGAAACATCTTTAAATGCCATATTTTGTATGTCTGTGAGGTTTTTGAAGAGCTTATTCATTTTACCTTATCTTTCTATAGAATCATATCTGTTACACCTAGGATGTATATTCTTGTGATAAAAATAGACTAGTAATTGATATGACCATGATTTGATGAACTAACAATTAGCTTGTATAACTTACTTATCTGTAAACAGCCTACAATAGCACTTTTAAAGTATTGGAAATAAACCTTGTATTATACTTGAGTTGGATGGATACAATACCACATATTACAGTAGAAATATATATAATGTGTGTAAAGAATACATATGAATACATTTTATGTTTTATCAAATTTGCTCTAACTCCTGGCTCTAGCCCTTCCTATACACTCCCACATATCCTCTTCCCAATTTCACTTCAAATCTGTGTGCTGTGTTCGTGCCTGTGCACATGCTTGTGTGTACGTATGTATGTATGCATACACACACCCACAAACCTACTGAGACTAAATAGTTTTTTTTCCCATGTATGTTGATGTCGGCCTCTCTCCCGTACAGTGGACAGTCTGGCAAGGGCCCCACTCCTAAGGAAAGCTGACTTTCCCACAACAGCCACTGACTACCTGAGGCTTCTCAACTAAGAACAGGGCTTTTCAAGGATTCTTGCTTGAATATATAACCAGATTGATCTCATGTAGGCCTTGAGTATGCACCCACAGCTCATGAGAACTCATGAGTTTAACTGCCTGTCTTCTCCAAAAGAGACGGTTTCTCAGCTGTCCTCCATGCCCACTGGCTCTTATAATCTCTCTGCACCTTCTGCAATATTCCTTAAACCTTGGGGGAAGAGTGTGATATAGATGCCACACTTAGGAATGAGCACTTATTCTTTGCATTTTGATCATCTGTGCTTCTTTGTGTCAATCTTTTTTTAAAAATATATTTTATTAATTTATTCGTATTACATCTCAATTGTTATCCCATCCCTTGTATCCTCCCATTCCTCCCTCCCTCCCATTTTCCCCTTACTCCCCTCCCCTATGACTGTGACTGAGGGGGACCTCCTTCCCCTGTATATGCTCATAGAGTATCAAGTCTCTTCTTGGTAGCCTGCTATCCTTCCTCTGAGTGCCACCAGGTCTCCCCATCCAGGGGACGTGGTCAAATATGGGGCACCAGAGTTCATGTGAAACTCTGTGTCAATCTTTGCCCACCGTACAAAGAAGATGCTCTGATGGAGGACAAGAGTTGGACTACTTTGTAGTCATAAGGATAAGTAGTTAGAAGGCAGTTAGATACTATATCAGTTTAGCAAAATGACAGTGGAAGCTTCCCTCCCAGAACTCATCTCTTCACAGCCATGGGTTCTTGGCCAGGCTTAGAGTACCCGCATGAGTTCCTCTCTGCTGCATGAGCCTTAAAAGTAGGGAGGTAGCTATTGGCTATCCCCCACAACATTCGTGTCGCTATTGCACCAATGTGCATGTCTTGCTGGATTAGTAAATATTGTGGTTCTCAAAACCCACAGCTTGGTAAGGAAGTCAGCCCTCCCCCACCTCCCCCGCACCCGCGCCCTTTCCTACCACAGCCTGCCTGCTTGCTGCTTTCAATAAAGCTTGTATCGGATTCTTTGGATTCAAGTTGCAGGGAACACATTGAGGGTTCTCGTGTATTTTCCATTACATTTAAGTCAGGGAATACTTTTCCTTTTTCTTTTTTTAACTTTTAAAATTGTGCAAAAATATATACAGCATGACTTTTATTATTTGTAAGGACATACTTCAGTGGCATTACATACATTTGTAATACTGGGTAACCCATACCATGCTTGGTGCCCAAAACTTTTTGTTTTCTCAATGTAAACGCTGTTTCCATTAAACATAAACTTTCTAGTACCCATCCCCTCAACCCCTGGCAATCTCTTCCTACTTTCTATCTCTATACATTTGCTCATTCTAAGTATCTCATATAATTTGCAATCTTAGAATCTTTGTTTTTCCTAGTGTATGTTTTCCAGGTCCACTTCCTGTCACTATTTATCTGCACTGCCCCCCTTTCTTCTATTAGAACACATTTAATCTGCCCATTCATTTGTAGAGAGGCACAAACAATGCCTACCTTTTGGCTACTGTAAGTAGTATTTCTAGAAACATCATGTACCAACACCAGTCTGAGGTGCCAGTTTCAGTATTCTTAAATACAGCTTTTTTCTGGATCCCATAGTTTGCTAAAGATCTGTCAAATTGTTTTCCATAGTGGCTGCACCATCTTTCACTTTTACTAATGATGCATAGAAGGCTCCAACTTCTCCACATCCTTCACTGCACATGTTATTTTTCCTTTAGAAACATAGTCATCCCAGGAAATATTAAGTGGCACCCTTTGTATTTCTCTTGTGAATAATAATGCTGAATATTTTTCTTCTGCTTATTGTTTCTATATCTTAAAAAGATGCATTGAATTATTTCAGGGAGGTTGCTGAGTTACAGAAATTTTTATATATTTTGGAGATTAATTTATTATATAATGTGATCTAGAAATATTATCTGTCATTTTTATACAAGTATATTAAAGAAACCCTTTATAACTTTTAAAACTTCCTTTGTATCAAGAATTAATTACTAGAGAGATGGCTCAATGGTTAAGAGCACTGAGTGTTTTCCCAGCACCCACATGATGGTTCACGGTCCTCTGTAACTCCTGTCCCAGGGAATCCAATGTCCTATTTAAGCTTTTAACATTCCCACCTTATCACCTGGGCATTGGGATAGCTGACATGAGCCAACACACTGAGCTTGAAATTCCTTAATTTTTGTTTGACTTCCTCTTTCACTTGTAACTGGCCTAGTAGGATGTTTTGTAAAAAGCTCAGAGAAATGGACTCTTTGTTTCATTAATAATCTTTTATCTCAAAATTCTAAACAGAAATTATTTAAAATGTTAAACCTCTTTTGTAAACTAAAATGAGCATTTCTAATGAGTTGTTGAATATGTAGTTGAGAAGAAGGCATGTTTTCTATTGTAAGGACATGGAGTTTGATGTAGTCATAATAAAAACAGACCAGAAGTCACCATGTAGTCACATACTTTATAGCCCTTTTTTGCCCAGCTGATCTAAGGGCTCAGTATGAAGTGGCGCTAAATTCCTCTGTCACTAATGTGTTTTTGTTTCTTTTTGAGGTATAGTTTTGCTATAGCAGTGTATGCATGCAGGGCCTTTCAGTATGTAGATTTAATGTGCTATTATTTCTGGAAGGCTTTTATGGTTACAGTCTGAATATTCACTCCTGCTATGTAGTTATTTGTGTTCTTTAAAGACTCCAGTTTTGGATGTTTGGTTGTCTTCACCATCTCTTCTCTCTGACTTCCTTTTTCTTTTCTCATTTTATTTTCTCAATTGTTTTCTGTTTCTCTGTTTTAGTCTCTTCAGTCTGGTCTGGAAAGTAGTCAGGGTCCGAGGAGTAGGTTATCAGTTAAAAACACTAGCTGCTCCAGAGTGCCAGTGCTTAATTCTCAGTATGCACACAGTGGCACACAGCCAAATATGACTACAGTTCCAGAGTGTCTAATGCTCTCTTCTGGCCTGCACTGACAGTGCACACCTTCACACACATGACATACACACACATACAGGCAAAACATTCATATATATCTGAAAAAAAAAACTGGATAATTTGTAGCCAGATACACATCTCTCACACTTTTAAAGATAGACAAGTCCCAGATCAATGGGCTGGCTGGGTTTGGCTGGTAAAGGCCCCATTATTAATAACCAAAAGTCTGTGTACCTTCAAATGGCACTAGGGGCATAATGGAAAAGCAGATGCCCTCATACTGGGTTATAAAGGCATTCATCCCACATTAAGTGTAGGGCCCTCTCAGTCTTCCAAATGTCCTGCCTCTTATTAGCATCACTAATGTCACATGTAAGATGCAGAGACACAGAAGAAGTGACAGTAAAGCAACATGTTATGAAATGTCATCTTAATCTACCCCCTATGCATCTTGTAATTTTGTCTTTTTAAAATTATTTATTTATTTATTTATTTGGTTTTTTTGAGACAAGGTTGGCTGTCCTGGACTTGCTTTGTAGACCAGGCTGGCCTCGAACACACAGTGATCTGCCTGCCTCTGCCTCCTGAGTGCTGGGATTAAAGGTGTGCACCACCACTGTCCGGCTGTAATTTTGTCTTCATTTATAAAATAGCCTTGCCTTTTTCTTTAAAAATTTCCTAATTTCAATAATGTTGAGTTTCTTGCAAGTTTTTCTGTTTTCAGTTCTAGTTCTCAAACTTCTAGTCGTATACATTAAAAGAGATCTCTCCAAATGGCGGCCTTACGACATTTAATTCACTTTGGGAATTAGTTAAGGTTTTCTTTCTTCCTTTTTTCTTTTTTCTCTTTCTTTTCCTCTTTGTTTCTTTCTATCAATCTTTCTTTATTTCCTTTTTTGAGTAGAAAAGAACTTTTAACAGAAATTCATTTCCATTCATTTATTCTTTTTAGCGGGTGCTGTGTTAGACCATGTTGCTTTGTTGGATTTTATTCCTAAGCAGTTGGTGGATGAAAGTCCTCATTCCCAGAGCTCCTTCCGTAGCACTAGGCTGTACAGATTTGCTAACAGTGCCGTATCTCCAAAGTTTAACATATTTTTATAGTTATCTCATTTTTCTTTAGAAAAAAAAAGCAAAGCTTTCCTGAGGTTTTTACTTTCAATATATTTCATTTTCAAACCCCTCCCCATAGGTAGACTTGTAACTTATCAAGTCTCAGGTCTTTGTTGAGCATTTTGGGAACTAATGCTGGATTTCTCTTTTGGAGCATCCTTCCTTTGTGCTCTCTTCTCACGCTCGATCACGAAACTGCACGAGCCACCTCATTCCATTGGCTGAATTCACAGATATGCAGGAGCAAAGAAGCTCTGTAGGAATTTGAAAATGCCCAAAACAGGAGAGGAAGCTTTTGGTTGGGACGTGGTTTTTGGTTGTTCATCCCTGCACTTCAAGAGGCTCCTAAAGAGAACTGCTCCAGGAAAAGCTTCAAGGCTTTGGACTCCAGCTGAGGCTTGAGGTTCCAGCTGCTGCTCCTGGTTTCAGCAACAACTTTGGTGGAGTTGCTAGTCTGCTGAAGTCCTGCTGACTACACCAGGGACTGATATCCTTAAGGTTTCATTGTAGTGCTTTTTAAATATCTTTTTTCTGATTGTTTGGGTTAGTCGGGTTGTTAGGGAGGTAGACTCGCTTAATAAATTCATAATAAAATATAATTGATAAAAAATTAAGCTTACACATCTTTATCAACTTAAAACATCTATCTAGGCCTAAAAACATCTTAACCCTCAAACAACTAAGCTTAACTATGAGACTAAACTATCTGGTTTTCAACCCCATCAGAGACTTGAGAAGGAATACAATTAATTATCTGAGTAAACAGGAAGTGCAGGTTAGCAGCTTCCAAATGAGAACATGACAGAGACAGCTTGCCGCCTGAACAATCACCCAAACTCTCTATTACATAGGAGCATCATCTTCAGCCTTCTGGCCCAATAGATCTGACAGACATATTTGTGAGGCAGGGACTATTGAAGACCTGCTTACCCTGTCTTGGCAGAGTGTGGCTGTCAACTCTGCCTGCAACCAAGCTTGCCCATTTTTAGGCGGAATTCTGTCTGTGGTAGAAATGAGGGTAGAAATTTTGCCCACCTGTTATTAATACATTGTGGCCTAAGACTGACAAAGCTGGAAATCAAGGCGTAATATCGGCTAAGAATTGAGGGGAGATATTCCATAGACAAAGGGAATGAAATATTTTGGTTTGTTTGATGCAAGGTCTACATAGCTCAGATTAGCTTCAAATCCATGGCAATCCTCTGGCTTTACCCTCTCAAACGTTAAGATTACAGGCATATACCACTGTGCCTGGCCCAGCCCCCCACCCTCCAGATAGCCAAGAGCATTTATAGGCAAGCCAGTACTGAATGTGAAACAGTCTGCTAGAAGTCCTACATAAATCTCCTGCCCCCCAAACCAATGATCGCCCATGAGAGCCACCTTAAGGTGGCAAGCCAATCACAAATTTCAACCTAGTTAGTAGTAGCATTTTCTCCCTTATCTTAGCCACAAATATTTAGATTATTTTGACTTGGGAAAAATGTTTATTGACATATTTCAATACTATAATAATAGTTACTGTTAAAGCAAAGTAACTTTCTTAAACTCAATGATAAGAGGTTTGAATAAGGAAAAGAAAAAGAAAAACTCAACCCCAAATCCCTATGGACAGGATTCACAGTGATCAGGAAAGAAAGGAGATTTCTCTCCCTCTGAGTTATGAAGAAAGTTGAGTAGCACATGTGTCTGGAATGAAGAGTTGATGAATAAAAGATCTGGGGTGGTCTTGTGGCTTCCAAGAAAGCAAAAGATAACCGTGCTGCAAGATGAACCAGAGGGGAGGTAGAGCTGGTCCCAGAGGACCAGAGAAACGGGGCCTCCATCCTACAGAGCTGACAGGAAATACCCTGGGGCACGTTATAGATTCATTGTGTGGGGGGGGACTACTGGGAGCCTGTGAGGTTCCAGAGCTGAATCAAATGTTTCCCAAGGCTTCGGATACTTGCTCTGAAGAAATCTTAGTATTAAGATTTGTGAGATAAATTTGTTTTGCCTAATTAGGTCACCTAGGAATACGTGGGGTTTGCATGCATCTGCCCAAGTAAAGTTTGACATGAACATCATACAGTATTTTCTGTTAATTAGATTTCCAGACGTAGCACTGTAGTGAGAGCACTTGTATTTTATGAAATCTCAAGAGCACTGGTGAGGGAGAATGTGCCATCCAGCAATATTTTGCAAACTAATTACCTGAGGGAATTCAGGGAAATTCGTGCAGATGGATGTACTACACAAGTAATAAGCTTCTATAAAGCATGAAGTAGTCTAATTACAAAGCAATTATTATAATGCATGACAATTTTTTAATTCCCTTCCTTATCTCATGTGATATTTAGTTTTTATTGGAAAGCAAAGCAAATCATATAAGAATTTGTCTACTTTTAGTTTCACTTTCTAATTACTCCTTAGGCATCTTGGATGGCCAGCAGTTTTAATTTTAAATACTACTCATAAACAACTTTAACTTGTTTAAAATTTAACTGATAATGAATGCGTGTTCACTTTTGAGCCTTAAAACCATGCTGATGACTTCTGGATGAACTGATAGAAGCTGCCTCCATTAGGCTTTGTGTTTCATGCTTTGCTTTCGCTTAAATTTTCTGTTTTGCTTAAATTCCCTCCACGTGTAAAGACATGCAATGCTCAACACTGATGCTATAAGTTAAAAGTTGTTCATTAAATGTTTCTTTGAAACTTTTCAGGAAAATGTAAACATTGCAGAAACCATGTTTCTGAATAAAACGGAAATAAAAAGGAAAGCCTACAGAAATTGAAAATGCAACAGTTTGGGGACTGGAGAGATGGCTCTGTGATTGAAAACACTAGCCATTCTTTCAGAGGACCTGGGTTCGATTCCTGGTACACACAGTGTGTCTCATAACCATCTGCAACTCTAGTTTCTGGTGAACCGATGCCTTCTTCTGGTCTCGTCAGGCCCCAGGCACATGCGTAGTGCACAGACAATGTGTTCAGGCAGAATTTCATGCAAACATTTTCTCTTCTGTATTTCCAAGACACAACAATGTTCTATAAATTTGACCTTAAGCAAGTGTGGAAAGAGTAAATAGAAAAAAAGCAAGAACGGAAGCAACTCTCACGAGCCCTTGCTCCGTGTGCTTGTCAGTTGAGTGTGGGGGGTGATGGGTTGTGGCATGGACAGTATAGAAGCTTCTTCTAGCTTTTTTATTTATTTATTTTTTTAAAGCAACACTTGCTAAAATAATCAACTCAATAGAATCACTTTGTGACATCACTTTAGGGATAAGGAACTTGAGTGTGAATTTCCAGGAAGAAGGCATTTTGATTCTACACAGCAGAGAATTATCTCACATTCAATTTAGAAACTGAAAACGCAGGTCCTTGCTTTCCCACTGACCTTGGTTGGGATGCCCTGTCTGGCTCACTTGTGACAATGTTGACTCCATGTGTGGAGGAATTTGTTGGGAGGAGCTAGTGAGAAACACTCTCCACAATAGAGAGAGTGTCTTGTTTCTTCTCCTCTTCCTATGATAAGATAGTCTGACCAAAGCAGCTTAGCGGAGGAAGGCTTTACTTCAGATCCCTGTTCCAAGACACGGCAGAGAAGTGGCGGTAACAGGAGCCTGAGGCAGCTGCTCAGTTTACTTCCCCACTCTGACCAGGAGAGCAGTGAGTGCTTCTTAGTGTTTGGTTCATTTTCTCCATTTCATACAGTCCGCATGCCCTGCTGAGGGGCACCACCCACAGTGGGCAGGGAATCTCACCTCACAGCAATTGGGATAAGCCCTGCAGACGGGCCTGAACACTCATTTCCCTGCCATGTCTAGTTATTATCAAGTTGAGAACTAAGATCAAGCATCGCAGATGGCCACAGAGGAAATCCAGACCACTCTGGCCTTTCTCGTCCCGCTTATTCCAATACGCTTCCCTGGCGTCACGGAGGTCGATTGAGAATATTGATAGCTGACGTGGCCGCGGCCATCCTGCAACTGCAAGGGAAGCCTCAACACTCTGAGTGGCAGAAGAAACTCAGCTGGAAAGTCACACTTCAGTCCTGGCTTCTAGCTCCTAAATCGCTTCCAGCTACTGATACGCTCCAATAGGACAACGTCCCTTGCAGTCTTATGTACTGAGGCCTTGATTGCCAATGATGAGCAATCCATTGGTGACTTGTCAGAAGTGACAAGTGAAAGGATCTTGGGGGCTCTGACGTAATCAGTCAGTTCATCCCCTGAGAGATTAACAGTATGAAGGCATTGCTGGCAATGAACAGTACTTTCCTAGTTTAGAGGAAGTAGCCCATGGTGGGCAGGTCTATGGGAGCTCTGTCTTAGCCTGGTCCCTTCCTGTGTTCTCTTTGTTTGCTTCCTGTTCACCATGAGCAAAGTACCTTCTGCCACATGCTCCTGCTAACCTGGAAGTTCTAGGTAAGTGAGAAGAGTCTGCATTGTTCCAATGTTAGTGTATGTGCTGCCGAAGCAAGGGCATTCTAAAGAGACACTTTAGCTATTAAAGCAATGACCCCAAATAAACTATAATCCCCAGGAATCTCATGCTGGGAGAAGGAAAGTTCCCCCGCCCCATGAAAGAAACTTCATGTATTGTAACGACTTTTCAGAATACCGTACAGAATAAGGCTGAAGGCAGATAATGTGGACAATGGTGCGTGGGATCACACCTTGGCCAGCATTGCTTAAATGTACACACCCTTGGCACTCTATTTAAACCTTAATCTCCTTTCAGGACCCTGAAGAGGACGTGGCAGAGTCACTGCATCTCTTTGTCTCTTTCCTCAATGATTTGCTTTTTACTATTAACTTAGCTTACGTAGGGCGAGTTGCCAAACTTGGCATAGGATCTAGACTGCCACTCCAAAGTTTAATAACATCATCAAGGGATCAGCAGAGGCAAGGACTTATCTGAAACCCAACTTAATGAATTCATTTTCTTGCCTTAAGTTGAGGTTTTTTGTTTGTTTGTTTGTTTGTTTTTTGTCAATAATTCTGGTCATGGTGACAAGAAGCTAACACGGTTATGTATTTTCTTTTATGTACCTGGGCCATTTAAGTCATGTATTCAGTTTCTCACATTAAAAAAATACAAGACAAACTAGTGTGGTTTCAGTCTACCATGAGTAATTTGTTGGTCGAATGCCTTGTCATCCCGAGACCCAGGACGTTCTTGTAGCTGTAATTCTGGAACTCCCACTCTTCATGCTCGGTCTCCACTGCATCTCTTCCGTCTCTAGTGAAAACACTCCTAGCCATTTCTGTTCTCTTCTTCGGGCTACCTCGTCTGTCATCTTTTGTATCTCTCAAAATGAAGTCCTCTACTGGGTCCAGGAGTGTTCTCTGTCTAAACAGGGTGCTTGAGTGCCCACTATGGCTTCCCTACTTACCACCTTACAATACGAGCTTTCTCTCTGTTCAGACACCCCATGGTTGAGTTTTATTATTTTAAAAATATGCCTAGGAATTTTTTATGGTCTAAGTTCTCAGATCATGTGTATTCTCAGAAATTGGATACACTTACATTTATAAAGTAATGGTATATATCAGACTAAATTAAACAACTGATATAATAATGCAGTGTAACTGCATACACCAGACTAACTTAAACAAATGGAATAGGGTGTACAGATTACTGCTCTCCTATGGAATCTGAAATATGTGACTGCATGATTTATGTGTGGCAATCTGCAAAGAGCTGCTTAATAACCACCCTGCTGGTCACCTCCTTAATTGTGGAATAGTCATTATTTTTCTCAGTCAGAAATATTTAAGGCCTTAAAAAAAAAGAAATATTTAAGGCCTTTAAAAAAAAAGAAATATTTAAGGCCTTTAAAATGAATATGTTTATATAGAAAACTTGGAAATGGCTGTCGGGGCTCTGTGATCTACTTGGTACTTTTCTGCCGAGGCTTGGGTGAGAATGTTTGTCTGTTGGCAGCCAGAGCTGAGGCTATAGAAACAGGAAGACCCTGAGGAAAGCTTCCATGAAATGTTTGCGTTTCTACAAACCATGCAATAACCACTACAATTTTCACTGTTTATTATACTCACAATGATGCCCTTCCATTCTCAAAATAATGTAATTATGAAGCAGTGCCACCTTGATGCTTTTAACAAGTGAGACAATTTGCTTGAGGTGGCACAGATGGGAAGGAGGCCTGCGTGACTGGAGCCCACAGCTGACGGGACTCGCAAGCAGGTGTTTCTCTTTTTCTCATGTGTCCCGCAAACTGCTGAACAACATGGTAAGCGGACTTGGGTTGGGTTGGAATCCTTTGGGCTTTTAAATGTGCAGACTGTTGAGAAGAATGCACTGGAGATCAGATTTGTCCCTTTGACCCCCCCACCCCCCACCCTAGCAAGAGTGTCAAAGCTCACGTGTTTACATGGTCCGTAACGGTGTTACAGCTCACATGCATTGTTTACATGGTCCATAAGTGTGTTAAAGCCCACATGCATTGTTTACATGGTCTGTAAGTGTCCGGAGATTCTGTTGGCCATCTTTCTGCCTTGTTCTCAGACCATCACTCCCAGTGGTGAGACCCAGCAATCACAAAGACCCTAGCACTTTTGAGGTACTCCTGACAAACAATAGTCTTTGATTCCTCCTGCTCAAGGGGTCATCCCCAAAGACAAAGTTACCATTTGGATCCCATCCACACTTTGGGCAAATCAGCCTTTCAAGGCAAAGTGGGAAAATTCTAGAACCTGAAGCTGACAGATAGCCTAGGCCAGCACGTTGGACATGTTTACTTTCTTAAGCCTGAATTGTGGTCAAAACTGGACACAGCTGTCCTTTCTCAGGGAGATTTCACTTCCAGACCATGTGTTTGGATTTCAGCTCATTGTTTAATAGTTCTAGAACTCAAGCTGTCACCTTGTGGCAGGAAGGTTAGCACTTGGGTTAAGATGGATGGGAGGTCCACACTTCTCACTTTCACTTTGTTTCTTTGCTTTCCTTTCCATTTGCCTGCAAACTCAGCAAAACGGAAGCATGGTCACAACACAGCCTTTTTTTTTTTTTTTTACACCCAGTGGCCTGAAAAGGTGATTTACTGAACAGTATATGGAGTTTCCAAGAAATGGAAATATCCATGAAGCATTTTAAAAATCTACAAATTACAGCAGGATCCCGAGAGGGAAAAGAAATCTTAAGTGGGATCCTTGCAAGAATCCCCAGGGAGGATTGTGCTTCATTGAGTGGTCATTCCGAACCATCTTATAAATGTACTTTGCACAACAGCTTTGAAGCGGGAGAGCTAAAAACCAGCCCCCTTTTCTGCGACACTTCAGGCTGGGGCACTTCTGTTCTGCTATGATTCACAACTGTTGATGTGAAGTGTCTGGCCGAGGCTTAGCGTTCGCCGAGTAGCTGTTTTGTGAACCTGCCATGCCAGAAACACTGGATGCTGATGGTCTGTCTCTTCTCTCTGGTGGAGGAAACTTAAACGCTGTCCTCTGATGCAAGTGAGACTGCGAGAGGAGCTATAACAGTCATGCAACAGCACCTCGGAGGAAGGAATGACTCATTTGGACTGGGGCATTTAAAAAAGCTCCGTGGTGCTGTGATGGTGCTCCCAAAGTGGAGGGACTGGAAGGAGGAAACTTAATAAACTGAACAGAGTTCTTTCTAGAAAGTTTAAGGTAAACCAGATTCTATAGCACGGAGAAATAAGAGCTACTCATGGGCTTCCTCGCTCGGCTTTCTTTTCCTGAACAGAAAGGTGGCGTTGCCACCTTGTCTTGGAGTTAAACAGGGTTATGGGACCATCTTCTGACAAACAGCAGGAAGGTTAAGGCATGTGTGTCTTTTTTTTCTAAGAGTCCTGGTTTGTTTGGCTAATTGAATGCAGAGGATCCTGGGATCCCAAACGCCTGGGAGGACTTCCCAGATAAGTTATCCCATCAAATGACAGGAGTCAGTATGCTGGAATCAAAGATGCCTGGCCAGGGATCAGGCATTATGGGTGAGCCACTGATACATGCTGTTGTAGCACTGGAGATATAGGGCGGCAAAAGTGTGTCTGACAGTTCCAGGAAATCCCCAGGAAAGAGTCATTCGTAAGAGTTATGGTAATTGGCGCATTAAATAGTAAGAAGGTTCAAATTAATAGATGGCAGGGCTAGGAAGATAGAAAGAAATTTTCTTCCCTCCATAGACCTCTGTTAGCCATTTGGAGCATGGAGGCAATTTTATGTAGCAACATAACGGAGTTGTAAGTAAAACTGAGAAGCAATGCTGGTTTACTCTCTCAAGGAGTGTCCTCGGACATTTTATAGCTTACAGGAAGGGGGTACGAGTGTGCTATGAGAGGGACCTAAAGCTTGCAGGCTAAGGACTGCCATCTGCTCATTTTTTCAGATAAGGTCTCACTGTGTAGCACTGGCTAGCCTAGAACTTGCTATGTAGACCAGGCTAGCTTGCCTTTGCCTCCTGAGCACTGGGATGAAAGATGTTTGCCACCAAGCCTGGCTCAGGACTACCTAAAACAAAACAAATATGTGTGCATGTATGTTTAAATTATAATTTAACTTTTCAATATTTATTCATTTTAGTTTAACAAAATACAAATGTTTAAACTGCAGTTTATTTAATAAACATAACAATTACATATGTGAATTTTTTATTACAGAGTCTGATTGAGTTAATATAACTATAATGCACTTAAAATTTTTTTTAGATAGAATATACTTATATTGTTTCCCCCTTCTCTAATATATATAAGGGCAATACATGTTTTCTTTTAGTTAAAAGTAGAAAATATCTTAAAAGCCCAGGAATAATAAAGCCATAATTATTTATAATCCTGTATTGCTGCAATGGGTTTCGAAGCAGCTGTTCTTGCTTCTCGGCATGTAACAGAGAGACTGGATCCTCCACACGAAGCCATCTTAACTGCGCAGTACAGAGCATGTATGTTTGCAGAGATATTCTGCTTTCTGTGGTTAATTTTCTGTTCTGTTTGTTCTATATCATTTTGTCGAGATAGGGACTCGCTCCATTCTGCAGAACCCCTGACCCGAGGCTCACAATCTTCCTATTTCACTGGCTCAGGTGCAGGGTAACAACCAAGGGCCATGACAAGCGGTCACTCTGTAATTTTGAGCTCTAAGGAATAGCATAACTTTTTTGTATTTCATATGCAAATATGCTGTATTTGCATCATCCCCACCTCCAAGTTCCCCTAACCTTTTCAATATGTGAGTTCAAGTAAATTTTTAGCTTTCCTCATAAAGTTAGATACAGGTATTTTTTGGGGGGAGGTGGAATGTTGTTGCTGCTGTCACTTTAATGAGAATAGGGATCATCCACAAGTATTTACCTGCATTCTTAATTAGTTTTTAGAAGCTAGATAATGAAAATGTATGAAAGAAAGTTAAAATTAAAAAATACATCAGCGTGTGTGTATATGTGTGTGTGTGTGTGTGAGTCCTTCTCAAAGATTACAGTATTTAACTTCCTTACTAGCTGAATATGAAATCATCAGCTTCGTAATGTTTTTATCAAAACCGAACGGCAGCACTAAAAAAAATCTATACTGCTTTTATTGCATGTCAGAATTTGAGGGCAATAAGTTCATGACTTATTTGGCAACCTATTTTCAGTTGGCAAAATGGCTGTCTCCTGCTGAAGTGAGTATAAATATTTCATTTTAAGTCACTCTTGGCACCCTCTGATTACAGTGTGAGGTTAGCCGATTGCGTTCAGTACAGGCTGTGCTAAACCATGGACAAACCACCCCAGATCTCAGTGGCTTAATGTAATAGAATTCTAGTCCTTTCTCAGGCTCTAGGGACTGCCAGTCAGTTTTAGGTTTGTTGTCCCCCATAATGCTTTGAGGGGAAGATAGAACATTATATGCCCGCCCCCCTCTCACTCGTCTTTCTTGTACATTTATCTTAGACGCTCCCTGCAGATGTAAATAAAGCTGGCTTTCTGAGAGACTCACTGGCTGTGCTGTGTGTGTGTGTGGGGGGGGGGTGGGTACTTAAGAAACATGCAGGTAACTTGTATTACTAATCCCACTACATGGGAATAGCTCTGAGACGGGCTGAGACATCAATGTCTATGCATAGACAATGCTTCTTGTTGGTTACAGAATTCCTGTGACTTATTATTAGATGCCGTTCTTCATATGGCATGAATGAAGATTTACGAATGTCTTTCTTCTGCTCATACACAGAGCAGAGAACCAGCCTTTATTTTTCTGTGCATCCCTCACACCTCATACATTTATAATTTTATGACTGTATAAAGCTTGTGAGAAATTATATGTTTTCAGAACAAAAGAACCGGACGCTGACATTGGATTAGACCTGACAGGATTCATTCCTCTCAGCCTGCTGGATGCTGACATCCTTTATTCTTCATGTTCTAGACCCAAGTGCTTCACTTGTTGTTCCTCATCAGAACAGGACAGCTCCCAGGACAGCTCCGAAGAAAGCTTCCGATCCCAGTTGGTCCAGCATTTCAGATTGTCCCACACAGGACTTCTATTAAGCCTGGAATTTCTCAGCATTTAGAAACTGGTCCATAAATACTATTTCTAGTTTGTTTAACCATTTCTCCATTTTATTTGGGCCCCTACAAAGGTATCATTTGTCCCAAATCAGCCAGAAAAAACCTTAAGAGAGCAACACCTCATTTCCTTTAAGGGGGGTTGAGTAAGCTTTTGGTTGCCTTCTTGGGCTATAGATGTTTATTTTCATTGAGAGTTGGTTATTATTATTATTGGTTTTATTCAGAGAGAAAGTGAGGTTGGACTCAGGCATGTCTCCCTTTTCGTTCTTAAGTTTGGAGATAGGGGTTGAAAATAATGAAAGGGGAACATAGAGACATATAGGGGTGATAGGACAAGTAGATTATTGAATCTACTCTTCAACTCAAGGACTTAATTGTTACTCACAAGGTTATTTTTAATTCATTGGTATAGAATTTTGTATATTGATGCAAAATAAGTTTAATTTTGATACATTGCTATAGAATTCAAATTTAAGATTATTCTTCATGCACATTTTATATATTTATACTCTAATATGTACCCATACAACTTAAGTAGAATACAAGGTTTACCTCTAATACTTTGAAAGTGCTACTGCAGGCTGTTTAAGATAAGTAATTAATATAAATTAATTGTTAGTTGATTGAATCATGTTCATATTGATTATTAATCTATTTATATTACAAGAATATACATCCTAGGTGTAACAGATAGATATGATTCTATAGAAAGATAAGGTAAAATAGTTAGATAAGGTCTTCAAAAACCTCAGAAACATACAGGATATGGCAGGTTAAGATGTTTTACTACTTTAAAGATTCATTGACAAATAAAAAATGTTTAATTATTTAAAAAATAAAAATGAAAAAGATTTGTTGACAACAAGACAGGTTAACTCCTGGTAACACCCAGCCTACCTTAAAGAAGATGATGAACATCAAAGAACTTCCTTATGGAGATGGCTTCAAATGTGGCAAACTAGCTACTGGGCAAATTGTCCTCTTTTCTGCCACAGATAGAATTTTGCCTAAAAATGGGCAAGCTTGGATGCAGACAGAGTTGATGGCCACACTCTGCCAAGACAGGGTAAGCAAGTCCTCAATAGTTCCTGCTTCACAAATATGTCTGTCAGATATATTGGGCCAGAAGGCTGAAGATGATGCTCCAACATTATAAAGAGTTTTGGGTGACTGTTCAGGCAGCAAATTGTCTCTGTCTTTTTTTTTTTTTTCACTTTGGAAACTGCTAACCTGCATTTCCTGTTTATGCAGGTAATTAATTTTATTCCTTCTCAAGTCTCTGATGGAGTTGAAGACCAGATAGTTAGTTTTACAACTAAGCTTAGTTGTTTTAGGGTTAAGATGTTTTTAGGTCTAGATAGATGTTTTAAATAGAAAAAGATGAGATGTGATAGATATTGATTTGCATTCGGAATTTTAGACTCACCAAGATTGGAAAGATGTTTTCTTCAAGGTTGCCAAAACACTATGAATGTAACATTTATAGAATTCCTGATTGTTTCATGGTTTGTCTTGCTGTATGTAGTTTATTATATATGTGTGTAAATATATAAATGTATATGTAAAAAATAATTAACTCAAAGCATTTATAAAAAAAAAACATGGGTGCATTCCTTGTCCACACATTAGTTGTGCCAGATGAGGACTCCTGAAGTGACATGTGGACCCAGGGACACAATGCATTATCCTCCATGTGCTGCTAGTGAGGAAGGCTTGGGCTGGAAAAGAAGCTGTGCCACATATGTATTCTAACCAAGGCATAAATCTGCTCTTCCTAAAGCACCCCGAATGGCATTCCCGAATACCCATGTGTATAGATTCCAGTTATTTATGCACCTAAATCAGCTCTTCTAATCTACCTTCCTGTAAGAAGCATTCTCTTCTAATCAGTCCTATGTCACATCCATCTCTGATTGGAGGATGTCATTCATGACCTGTGTCATACTCAGAGGCACAGAAGCCTTCAGGGAGTTTCAAAGAGCAGGTTTTCTCCCATTTGGAAAGAGACACCCTGGCTCTTTTCATTACCTGAGACAGTTCCAGGTGGTTATTTTGTTTTTGTTTTTGTTTTTTTGTTTGTTTTGTTTTGTTTTGGGTTTTTTTGCTTGTTTGTTTGTTTGGTTTGTCTTCTTTTTGTACTTGTTTAGTTTTATTTTTGCTAAAGTATTTTTGAATATTTGTGCATTCTATCTATTGAGAAGACATTCCTCATGATAAAATATTGTTTGTCTGCAGGATTAGATCATATTATGTGTGTTTGGTTCTTCTATTTTGTCCAATTGTCTACGTATCTCTTTTGGTGTCAGCACCATTCTGTTTTTATTACTATAGCTCTGTAATATACCTTGAAATCTGAAATGGTAATTCCTCCAGTGTTGTTCTTTTTGCTGAGGATTGCTTTGGTGTCTTTTGTGGTTCCAAAGGACTTCAGGATTTTATTTTTCTATTTCTGTGAAGAATTTTGAGGTTTTTTTTTTATTGAGACTACATTCAATCTGTAAATAGCTTTTGGTAGAATGATAATTTGAGCAATATTAATTCTAAGAATCTGTGACCATGGGAGATCTTTGCATTTTCTCCCCTCTCTCTCAACCTCTTTCTTCAACAATTAAAAGTTTTCATTATGGGGCCCTTTGTTCTCTAGATTAGGGTTAGTCTTTGATACTTTGCCCTTTGAGGCCATTCAGAAATGGATTCCATGACCTCTTTGTTGGTGTATAGAAAGGTTACTGTGAGCTGATTTGGTGTCCCATCACTTTGCTGAGATTGTCCACGTAAGTGCTAGAAGAGAACATATTACTATATATAACTTTATATCTCTATTCCCACAGCTCTCACTTCTCATCAGGGAAGCTTCTTTTTGCAGGAGACAGAGACCATTACAGGAAGCCACAGCTGGTCCAAAGGCACAGAACAACTGACCATGGGGTGCCCAGTCCCAGTTGATTCACCTACATCCTAGCCCTCCACCTATAGCTCGTGGAACACCACAGGAGAAGGGTCAGAGGGTCAATACCAGGAGATCTGATGTGAGAAAGTGTCTTCTATATATAACAAGGATGTTGCAATCATGACATCTCAATAGTATGGTTGTCCAAACAAGATCTGACCAATGGACACCACAAGTTGACATTCCGGCCTGGACTGGGGAAATAGCACAAGGCCCCACCTTTAGATCAAGAGCTGCAGGCAACTAACCCTTAAGAGAGGGAGAACCAGTCTTCCACAAGAAGAAGCCTTTAATTAATTATACAATGCCAAGTGGTCAGCCCTAAAGGTACATACACATGAGCAGTGCTATGTAGACTCAACAAGTTGCACTTTATGTTATTTATTTGTAGTAATGTATCATAGTTGTACTTTCACATAGATTACTTCACTTAGCCTCTTCTGATCTCCTTCTGGGTTGGGGAAAGGAAGCACTATTATCTACATTTTCCTGAAGCCTGTATGGCCTGTCCTTGGACATCACTGCATAGAGCGTAGGTCTAGTTCTTGACTCTCTGCTATTGTATTCCTCTGTGATGTCATCTCCCTAATGCTGTGTCCTATCCATGGGAATTTGTAGGTGGGATTTTCTTTTCTTCTCTCCATTAATTTATTTGTTTATTTTATATCCTGATTGCAGGCCCCCTCCTCCCAGTTCCCCTTCACACGTCTCTTTCCTCCCCAATCCTCCTCTCTCCTGCTCTCCAGATTATGTTTACATAATCTGCTGCATAAAGCCTCTCAGAGGAGTTATGCTAGGCTCCTGTCTACAAGCATAGCAGAGTTGCATCAATAGTGTCAGGGATTAGTTCTCTTCCATGGGATGATGGGTCTCAAGTAGGACCAGGCTTTGCTTGGTCATTTCCTAAATCTTTGCTTCATCTTTGTTCTGGCACATCTTGTAGGTAGAGCACATTTTGGGTTGAAGGTGAGTTGGTATCCTATCCCTCCACCGGAAGTTCTGCCTGGCTATAGGAGGTGGCCACTTCCAGCTCCGTATCCCCTGCTGCTAGGAGTTTCAGCTAGGGCAACCCCCATAGACCTCCTGGGGCCTCTGATTTCTGATTTCCGGCCATCTCTCCCCGCTCTCCCTACTCCTAACCCTCACCCCTGCTCCCCTTCCATCTCCCCTCCTACCCAATCCCCTCCTTCCATCTACCTCCAATGACTCTTTTATGTCCCCTTTTGAGTGAAATTCAAGCATCATCCATTGGGCCCTCCTTGTTTACTTAGCTCCTTTTGGATTATAGAATGGCTATCCTGTACTTTATGGCTAATATCCACTTATATGTGAGTATATTCCATGTGTGCCTTTCTGTGTCTGGGTTACCTCACTCAAGATGATATTTTCCTATTTCTATCAATTTGCCTGAAAATTTCATGATGTCTTTGTTTTTAATGGCTGAGTAGTATTCCATTGTGTAAATGTACCACAGTTTCTATATCCATTCTTCAATTGAGGGACATCTAGGTTGAATAAAGCTGCTATGAACATAGCTGAACAAGAGCCCCTGTGGAATATCTTTTGGGTATATTTGTAGGAGTGGTATAGCTGGGTTTTGAGGTAGAATCGTTACCAATTTTCTGAGGAACTGCCAGATTGATTTCCAAAGTGGTTGTACAAGTTTGGGCTTCTCTTTTCACAAAGAGAAATTCTCATTCTGGTCTTCATTTCTGTGATAAACTTCTTTTTTGCCAGTGGAGCTCAGATTACAGGCTGACTCTTATAAGTTAAAATCTCTGTGTGGTATCAAGTGCATGAGCAGCCGAACTGGGAATCGTTCTTTTCTCTGTCTTTGGTTTGAATTTTATTTTTCTTAAAGTAAGATGTAAGAAATTTCTAGATGGCAGAACCTAAAAAACCACATTGTCTCAAAACATTATTACACAATTACTCCATATTACCATGTGGTTTTCAGTCCTCCATGGAATTTTAATCTTTTTGATGTTTCTAGCAGATTGAAGGGTCCAATTTAAGGGAGAGCAATCACAGAGACTTAGGCATCAGAGTCAATGGAGAAATGGCTCTGTTTCTTTTTTATAATGTCCTCGAGTGAGAAATGACTGACAGGAAGGACATCTGAGTAGAATTCTATGTGCTTTACTTGTGGTGGGTTCCTGGTGTGGGTCCTTTGTTCTTCAGCATCAGGGAAAAGAACAGTCCAGAGCAACTTCAGACTGACAGGACTCTTGTGAGTTGGCAAGAATTATATGTCCCATGTACTAAAAAAAAAATCAAATAGGAACCTCTCAGGGAAAGATGTCCACAATAATTAATAATCTGTTCATTTTTATACATTTTTCCAAAGCCGAAGACAACTATTAATTCTGCTATAAGTGTTATAACATTGAAAATGTGACTGAAGATTTTTCTAGAACAACATAGTAAGTGGTTGTTTGGAGGAAATGTTTGTAAAGCAAGTTCAGAAAGGGAAAACACATTGGTCTGTTTTAGGAAGCATGCTCTACCTATTCAATAGGTACTGTTTTTGGGGTTTTTTGTTTGTTTGTTTGTTTTGTTTTGTTTTGTTTGTTCAGCCCCAAGAGGCAATAACATGCCTGCACACTGAATGCAGATTGCATTTCTGAGTTTCACAGCTCTTTTTTTTTTCCCTTTCTTTTTTTTTTTTTTCTTTTTCTTTTCTTTTTTCATCATGGCCACCCTAGGAAGACTGAGAGATAATGCCAATTCATCTTTATAAAACCTACCCATGTCCCACGTCTCCAAACTCTTGAGATAATTAGTGATGATTCCACACAGTGATCATTTATGGAGATGCCTTCTTTAAGTTTGTGTTTTGGTGGATGCCCCATGACTCAGAAGGAGAGGTAAGGACAGAGAAGCGTAGGGGACAGATTGGCTTCCTGGCAGGTGAGTTCCCAACTGTCCTTCATCTCTGCCTAAGCCTCCTAGATCATCCTTCCTCTTTCACTGCGGAAGCCTCTGCTCCTTGCTGAAGTGTTCATGCTGTCTGATATAAAGTATATTTTAAATTTATCTGGACAACGTATCAGTAGAGAGTTAAGGGTCCTCCCTATGGTAAGAATAATATTAGTAGATACCTCGTGGGCAGGATGAAGAGATTTAGCTGGACTTTGAAGTCATGATGGATCCAGAGTTTAAAGTCTTAAATGCTTGGAGAGTTCACTTTGTTCAATGAAGAACACACTGGTTTTTTTGTTTTGTTTTGTTTTGTTTTTTTAAAGAATGAGACTGGAGATGGAGAATTGATGCTGTGGGTAAGGGTGAAACCAGGAGTCTCAATGGGAGTGGAGAGGAGGAGAGAAGTGGGAAGCAGAACATGGAGAAGCTGTCTTGATGAACGGTACCCATTCTGCCATCGGGGTGACAAACGCAAAATCAAGCGTGACCCTTGTATTTTGAGAACTTAAGATCTGCAGACAGGCCAGGTGCTGGAGATATGAGGACAGGGTATTTTTCCACAGCCTCCACAAAGCAACAATTCTGGAGATACAGGGTGGGACTCTATCAGGATATTGGGGAAATTCACATCCCGGAAGGACTTAATCAAGCATGGCTTGATTCACTATCTTCCTTTTTTTTTTTTTTCCCTTTTATTCAATTGTCTTTCTCTCAATTGAGATATTGAGGAAACTAATTGCATTCAGGACACTGCCTAGTGAGCATGGTACATGAATAAATTACACAAACCAGGTGATATTAGAATTATCAGCTAAGATGTGGGTGCACTCCACTCATAAGAGGGGTGTCTTGCCAGATACTGTGAGATACCCAACAGGAAAACCTCAGATTCTTCTCTCAGCACTTTTTAGATGGGCCCTCCCAATATTTGTCTTCCAGGTTATTTCTACTGCTGTCATAATGGTTCATTTTCTTCAACCTGTTTCTTTCTTTTCATAAATTAATATCTCCAGGCAAGCCCTAGCTCTCAGTATCACTGTTTCTATAAGAGTAGAAATAATAACACCTACAGATCTTTCTACAAAGTAGTAACACCAATAAGCAAAAAAATGTTCATGCAATAATGTTAATTGCAGTGTTGTTTGTAATACATTTGTGAAGAACTACATGTTGATCGGTTGGGCAATTAGGTAAATAAAAAGTGTTATACTTATTTAATAGCATACTCTGCTGCCATTAGAAAAAAGTACATGAAAGAATATGTACTGACTTGACAAAAAACACATGCAAGAGAAAAGCAAGCTGTATAGCAACAAATACACTAAGATCTTTTTTTATAAAAAAATAAATATATTTAGTTCTATATGTTAAACATAAATGGATTCTTTCATATATATGCTCAGATAAAATACAAAAATTATCAAGAAAAAATAATTTAAAATGTGAACAGTGGTTTATGCCAAGGAAAAGGCTGAATTCATTTATCTGTTTTTAATTTAAATTTACTTGTGTCTTTCTGTGGAAACCAGAAAACAACTTTTGGAGATTGATTTTCTCTGCCTATCATATGGGTCCCATTTGTCAGGCCAGTTGTTAGGCAAATGTCTTTATCCATTGAGCCATCTCACTAGCCCACATGGAGTTTTCATCTCTTCCTTTACACACACACACACACACACACACACACACACACACACACACACACACAGGAATCATGAATGCAAATTATTATTATTATTACTATTATTATTTACAAATCTTTTCTTTTTTCTCTTATACACAAGCCTCCTGAAATCATACCATCCTAAGACAGTCATAGAATCCTAGCGTAAATTACCATTCACTGCAGGAATTGGTGAGTATGAAAGAAGCATAGTTATCAGATGGGCTCGGGAGAAGCAGACCTTGCTCCCTACTGCACAGAATGCATGTAGGGAGGGGTAGGGGGAAGTATTAGGTCACTCTAATGATTGAGTTTTCTCTGAAAGGTAGCAAACTCACTTCAATCATCTTTATCTCCCCCTGCAACCCCCCACATTATCAAGATGTCTGTAAACTCTAGGATTGGGAACACCCAACACCTGTCTCCCAATGGCATCCTGAGTCAGAACTTTCTAGTGATTTCACAGAAACCCCCAAACTCCAATTACTGATTCACAGAATATATTCACTGTAGCTACTTTGCATGTAATGATCATGGACAAATGATTCATTTAATGAGTTATCAGGGCTGGTTTAAGCAAAGTAATACTATCTGATCATTATCCTTGAACTCAAGTCCACCGTTCTTCATCTTTGAAGGGTCAAGACTGACTGACTGCTTGAGGCCTTTTTCAAATCGCTGAATCAAGAAGAGGAAGCTACCAGAATAAAATGAGCCACCACTAAAGATTCTTTCTTCCATCCCTCTCCCCTGCCCTGTCGTCCCCTTCCCCTCCCAGCATTTCCAAATGCTCCAAAGAGTATTTACACAGAGTTTTATGAGTGCCTGCAGACAATAACATCGAGTGAGGCGGAGCCTTGCCTACGGAAGGCAGCCATATAGTTAAGCCCAAGCATGAAAGATGGAATGACCCTATTGGCAACCCTTGCACTCTGCCACAAACAAATGGGATGAGGAATGTGGGCCATGCTTAGTTTGCCGGGAGATCCCTCCATCATCCATCTCCTCCTTCCCTGATTTGTGTGTGTTTTGTTAAAAAGTGGGTCTCACTATGCTTTTCAGAAAGCTGACAAGAAGCAAGCTGAAAATTAAAAATGGGTACCAGGAGGTTTTACAGGAGTCTAAATAAACAGGCAGGCAGGAAAGACGTGTGGCAGGCTAGGGTTTCAGGCCAGTGGTCAGAGCGAGTTAACAGACATCCGTGTAACAGAAGGTTGTGTTTGTTTTCTCTGTCCCTGCCCTAGCAAATTTATTGGGTTATCTGTCTTATTTTGACACTCGGGTGTTTAAGGTTTCTGTTGAAGGTGTCTAAAGACATAAAAGAATTATTGTACAGTTTACATTTCTGGCAGAAGCTTTGGCATGGGTTATCTGAAAAGCTCCTATCTGCCAGCAAATCCACAGCAAAGACCATGCAGAATTGTGTTTTCATAGAAGTTCTGAGAATCTCTTGTGAAAAGCAGCAAGTATAAAGGGCGTTATTTAAAAAAGAAGTCATATTGCTTTACCATCTAGGGAAGTGCCACTTTCTTCCATTGCTCTGTTTTCCCGTCTTAGATGCCAGAGAGTGGATGTTGCCTGTGTCATAGAGAGGCAGCAGACGGTGTTTTCATCAGTAGAGCTCACAGTCAACACAAACTGACCAGATACATTTTGATTTTTGTAGACGAGTCAGGGATGCACGGGGGCCGAGTAAAGGCTAGACGTAATGATAATGCATACATAGTCACACGCTAATTCTTACATAGTTGTTTGTAGAAACCTGACAGTCACATTGATGTTTTGATGACCAAGGCACCAAGCCACCCTTGACCCACGTTGTTATATTTCTTCTTTTCAGAATTCTGACTCTGAAATCATTTTACTTACTCAAGCTCAACTTCTGTTCTTTAAGAGGGAAGAGTTGCTTGTGGAGCAATTTAAGCTATTCTTTGTTCATTCACTGGAATGGCATTCAGTAAATATTCACATATGTAGTTGTTGAAGTGTGGGAATTGTACATGGGAGAAAAGTAAGACCCACAGTCCGTAGCTAAAGCAAATATGTCCCATCTAGTTCTTCCAGGTCCTGTGAAAGACAAGCTGGTTGGCACCATTAACTCTCAAGATACTGGTGATCAATACCAAGTCAAGGCAAGGGAAAAAAAAAACAAAAAACAAAAAGGAACCTTATTTTCTTTCCTTGGGGAAATGTTTTTAAAGCAGCTAGGCAATTTGAACATATTACTGACTCTCTCTTTGTTCAGCCTTCCTTCTCTTTGGTGTCTATTTTTTCTTTTTTTCTTTTTCTTTTTCTCTATGGCCTCAGATTTGAGTATAGCAGTTGGTAGAAATAGTCCATGCTACTCAGAATGTTTTTGACAAAAGGTTCATATCCAGGCCATTGGCTGGGTTCTTCCTTGGGTTCCTTCCCTTTTCATCACCTACACTGGCGTGTCTTCTTCATCTATTGCATTATAAGTAAAAATTGTGTGCGTGTAAAGCAAGAGTTTTGGAAGCAGCAGATCTGAACTTGATGGGGTTTTGGAGCTTGCATGTGAGCATATGCTTACTTGCATGGAGCACCATGACTCCTGGCTCTGGCAGGTGATTCAGATGGACAGCATTGGTGACAGCTGCAGACCCAGGGTGGGGACCAGATCTGAACCCACAAGCTAGAAATTTAAAGTGCTTGACTTGAGGAATGTGTTACTGAATTTCCAGAACTTATTGGCTGAAATATGGCTCAGAGCTGCTCACCACAGGCCATGAGTAAGAGTCAAACAGTGGAGACCCATCCAGAGCCAAGGACAAGACAGCCCTGCAAGGCATTGGTAAGCATTTGCCTCCAACACTGCACAGTGGATGAATTCCAAATATGCCTCCTTCAGTGGGTCAAGGAGAGGAAAGGGGATCCACAGCTATGCTTCAGGAAGAGCGTATGGGCTCTGTCTGTCCCCAGGATCAGTGTGGTCCTAGAGTCCTGGTGCTTTTGTGCAGCCAGGAGCTGGAAGCAAACTGCTCCTAGAATCTGTCCACCTTAATAGTATTTACCTCTTACATGGGTCAGATGCAGAATCTTCACAAACATCTTCTCTACCAATCTCTGTGTCTGAATGTATTTCCTCAGAGCACAGTGAAGAACTCATGGCCACAATCATGATTCAGTCCTGGAAATGGAACTGCCTCCAGGAGCTTTGTGTGGATGGTACCCACTTCCTCCAAGACCATCTGAGCCAGATGCTCAAATGCCCAAAGACCATTGATGTCTCTCTAAATATCTTGTTGCTAGCTTTCACGATAAGACCTCACATATTTGTCCCAGTCTCTGAGCATCCATCAGCTTGACCTGATCCTGAGTGGTGTTACTGACATCACAGAGAGCATCATATATCCTGAGACCCTCTGAGTTCTGCTAGAGAGAGTTGTCCCATGCCTATGACCATGGACTTGGAGGAGTGTTGCCTTGGAGACTCCCTACTTGCTGCTGTTCTTCCTGTCCTAAATCACTGCTTCTGAGTGACCATGCTCAGCCTCTGTGGGAACCATATCTCCATGTCCACTCCAAAGGACCTGTTCTGCCACACATATGTTAGCACACCTGAGCCCGGAGCTGTATCTTGTCCCCTGCAGATCTATAGTTACTGTCTTTACAGAGTGAGTTGCCTGGTACTGTTCTGAGCTCGTGGACACACTCAGAATCAGAAGTCAGCCGAAGATGGCCTTGCTCATTGTTGACTGCTGCCTTTGATGTGCCAGCCGACACAGTGTTTGGCTCGCTTTGCCCGGCATGTGAATGGCCTCTAGGAGATTTGTGTGAGTGCTCACAGAGAGCAGCTGTGAAGAAGCAGGTTGGAGTAGAGGAAAAGGTTTGGCGTTTTCAATTTTAGACCTGCTGCAAGGTAACAAGAAACTTTTATATTCTAAGTAATAACTTTTGTACAACTTAACCTTTTACTAAGTCACCTTGTCCTCTGTGGCTATGGAGAGACAGTGATGATGATGGTGATGGTGATGATGATGATGATGATGATGATAACCACACAGACCTTTTGGATAATGACATCCTAGTGCCTTCAGATGAGTGAGAAGGGATAGTCCCTTGAGAGATAAGTGTAGAGAGCTGAGGTTGCTGAGAGCTGATAGGTAGCTTGGCCATTATGTAAGACCCTCAGAAAGGGGAAAGGCAACAATTGGGATGTAAAGTGAATAAATAAATTGAAAAAAAATTATACAAAATAATGTTGATTATATAAGTTATTACTATTACTATTTATTACTACTTTATACCCATTGGGAGGAATTGCTCTTAATAACTGTTAGCACACTGGTCTAAATTCATCATTTTACCACTAGATGTCAAATCTAACCCTCACCCAGCTATGTCCAGCTGTGCCTTTGTCAGTTACAGCCACCAGGACACCCTCTACCACGTTACTGGGTCAGCACGTCGCACTCTTTGTTTGACTGCCTACATCACAAGATGCAGGGGTCGAGTGAAAAGCATTCATTCGCTACCTACAAATCTAGAGGTGGGGGGAGCCCAAAGTGTCCAGGAACACCTGAGTCAGCTTCCATAGCTAGAAATGTGGCAGTTTAACGCCGAATAAAGGCCTGCTCAATGGCTTGTGAATCAAATTAAATTCTGAACAAACAACTCTCTAGCCGCATCCCAGTAGTTCTGAATCAATGCAGGTGATTTACGGCTCCTTGGGGTTCCATTCTGTGCGCAATGTGCTGGGATTTCCACACGCAGCTACCATTTACCACTAATGAGCAGCGTGAGTTGGTCCCAGGGCACCTGGGAGGAAGGCAGCACGTGGTTTTACGCAGCATCCCGGGCCTTCTGTGCTGAAAGAGCTTCTTAGATGGGTCAGGAGCTGGACCTGGCAGGATGAGTTGTTCATGCCAGGCGCTAAGAGCCTCGAGTCTGCTTCTCCCAGAAGCACCACTGCCTTTTAATTTAATGGTTCTCTGGTGTGTGAGAACGGTTTGGGGCAAATTTGGCTCCAACCTCAGATGGGAGTTGTAGCCTCCTGCATTTCCTTTGTTACTAACTGATAAAAGCAAGTCTTAGGAGAAGAAAAAAATTCTTAGTCTGGCATCTGACACACAGGCAGTTCCACAGATACGTGTGCAACAAACAGTGGGTAGAGATACACCTGTCTCTCTTAAGGCAAGTGTTTGTGACTCATCAGAGGAACTCCTGATAGTCCGGGAGGATGCTAGCCGGAGAGGAGAGACTGTGGTAAAGTGACCTTTTCCACTGCTTTCTGGATGTCAGCCTATGCGCTAACTCTTTTACTTCATTCACTGCTCACAATGATCCTTTTAAAGATGGTATTGTCACTCCCATTTTATAGGTAAGTAAAAAGTGAACCAAGGCACAGAGAGCCGCTGGTCACACAGGCAGTGCCGTGTTTGTAGTTCAAGGCTCCTGGTGGCTGAGCACAGCATTCACTATAGTATTGGGAATTGTCTTCGGCTACTTGCATCTGCTCTTTACCATCCACTCCCCAACTGTTAAAAGACCAACCATACTTCCAGAAATACATGACCAACAAAGATTTTTTTTTCAGCCTCTGAGTTCTCAGCTTCCGTGGTAATTGAACATGTAGAAGGAAATTCTTTCACACAATTGGTTTCAGACCAGAGAGTGGGAAATGACTGAGGTAGAAAATATGGGTTGAGTGAAGACAGGGTTCCATGCTGTTCTGGAAGCAGATCTGTGTGGTTTTGAAGTGAAAGTGGAAAGGAAAGAAAGAAAGGCACCATGGATAAGTCTCCAACCTGAACTGAAACCATCCCTGAGGTGAAAACTTGAGTCTCAGCCGTTTGGGGAAGGCTCTTCTTGTGGACACTGATGTGTCACTTGCTATCTTCAAGGGGTGAGGCCAGGGTGCACAGCAACAGACTGACGAGAACCCTGAAGAAGAAATTTTGTAAGTGAACCTCAATGTCCTGGAGAAGATGTCTCTCATAGGGCAAGGGCGTCCCCATCACAGCCCAGGATGTCTGACTCCTAAAATCCTGGGCGCCACGTGGGGCCATCTATTCTTGTTCGTGTTCCCCAGTAGGATGCCCTCCAAGCAGAGGTGGCTTTCAGGTCTTTGTAAAGCTCCACAAGCACTGATTCCCCACATCAGAGTCTATAAGTAAAATAAGATTAAAACATTTTAGGTTCTGTTTTCAAACTCAGCTAGCATTTCAGGGATTGGAGTTCACAGGGAAAAGACAGCCGCCTGTTTTAAAATTGTATTTAAGATAGTTCCTACGAAAGTATTAAGTAAGACTGGAGCCTCCTGGGGAGACAAGTGGCTGTTAAAACCTGAAGCTGTAGTATGAGGATTTTTTTTTATGAATGAGTGCCATATGGATTGCATTACTCATATTTGAAAAAAATTCAAGTGGCAAAGCATATTTGACAGTTTTACTGAGCCTGTTATTTGGAAAACAATTCCAAGATGCCTTAGAAGTCTCAAATGGGGCTGAGTTTATATATATATATATGTGTGTGTGTGTGTGTGTGTGTGTGTGTGTGTGTGTGTGTGTGTGTCTTATCACATATCAAAGCTAGGATGAAAAAAACAAGATGTGTGATTTTCCTGCATTTCGGGGGCCTTCTGAGATAAATGTGACCAAACAAAATACACGCAAGCCCCCTGCAGCATCGTGGATGTACAGCTCAGAGTGACTTCCCGTCCTTTGGTCCTTTATCTCCTTCCTTCTTGCTTTGTTTTGGTATGAGTTTTGACACATGGGCTAAACTCTTGACTCTTAACCTTGTTTTCCAATTTTGAATTCAGTTATTGTCAATGCTGAATGTCTTTGTTACTGTTCTATTGCTGTGAAGAGACACCACGGCCAGGGAAACTTACAAAAGGAAGCACTGAATGAGGGGCTTGCTGTTGTTTCAGAGGGTTAGCCTGTGAAATTCCCAGTGGGGACTGTGGC
This sequence comes from Acomys minous, assembly GCF_964271855.1. Lineage (NCBI taxonomy): Eukaryota > Metazoa > Chordata > Mammalia > Rodentia > Muridae > Acomys > Acomys minous. The sequence continues at coordinate 177,251,678 of NC_140483.1, read as the reverse complement.
AGGCATGGCGCTGAAGCAGTAGCTGAGAGCTTACACTTTGTCCATAGCACATGACAGAAACAGGGAAACAGGGCCTGGTGAGGCTTTTTTGAAACCTCAAAGCTTTCCTCCAGTGACACAGCTACTTCAACAAGGCAACACCTTTAATCCTTCCTAAACAGTCTACCAACTAGAAACCAAACACTCAAAGATATAGGCCTATGGGGGCTATTATTATTCCAACCGCCACACTGAATGAGTCAAGTTCTCTGAAAAATAACCCATGGTCAGGTGAACGTATATACGTTATGATTCTTGGGGCTGTCTGTCATTTAGGTTGTAGGGCTGTGGAAAAATCCCAACTCTTTCAAAATCTGGTTACTGTTTAGATATAGGCAGCTCTAAAGATATTTTAGACTTATTGAACAATGAATAATTTGTGGAGCTACCCAAGGGAAATAAAAAAACTTTTTTTTTTTTAGAGAGAGAGAGAGAGAAACTCTGTAGCCCTGGCTGTCTTGGAACTTAATCTACAGACCAGGCTGGCCTTGAAATAGGAGATCCTTTATTGGTAGTTACTGTTAAATAGGACATGACCATTGACTGATTGGTGACCAGGTGACGTGAGGCGATGTAGGAGGAATGAGACCCGCCTTAAGCAGGAACAAAGCCCACCTGGCAACATACATTTGAGGAAGGGGCCTTTATGTAGAGTCGGACTGAGACTTGCCTGGGCATGACCAGAGACTGACTGCCCAGAGACTGGTGATGCCACTATGAACACCAAGGAAGAGGAGCCACAGCAGAAGCTCATAGTTTGGGAGCCAATGGGACACTATGAGGGAGGTATAAAGGTTTGCACTATCTCTGCAATAAAGGATTCGGCTTCTGCCACTTGCCTGACTCCCAGAGTCTGTGTCCTTGACTCTGTGCCAGCTCACCCTCATCCGCAAGGGTTCTGGGACTGGGTCCTAGACAGAAAAACATTTCAAGACTATTCTGGAATTCTTAACAGATACTATGATGTATTGGATGTTAAAGATATCACTTGAAATTTATAAATGTTTAAGCCTTTTCTGTCAAGTGGCAGGACCTGAACTGAGGTCTTCTAACTCCAACTCTAATGAATTCTCTATGAAAGTCTTAGACTTCTTGACTGCACAAGATACCCAAGAGGAGTTTATGATGCAGAGACACCATATGGTTAATGTTTGAAATCCACCATCAGTTTACTTCACGTGTGCTCCTTTTATTATAGATTTCATTACTCTGAGTTATTCACTTACAAACACAGTACTGAATGGGGTTGCTAACGAAAAACATGTAAGTTATTCTTTGTGGGTGGCCTGTGGGATATTCAAGGATACTTCTGAAATACTTGTGTGCTGTATATCCCAGCATCATGGCTGTGGGATGTGTGACTCCATTTGTGCTCATATTTGGTAGTGAAAGAGACATCCCTTTTTGTTGCTGTGATAAAGGACCATGACCAAAAGCAAATTAAAGAAAAAAAACTTGTTTTGTGTTATGGTTCAGAAGGATAGTCCAACATGGCATGGAAGACATGGCATGTGAGCAGTACTTGGCAGCTGGCTGGTCACATTTTATCAGCACACAGGAGGGAGAGAGTGAGCATGAATTTGATAAGGCAATAACCCCCCAAATTCTACTTCCAATGAAAAGCTGCTTCGCTGAAAGGTTCGGCATCCTCCCCAAACAGCACCACTCACCAGGGGCAAAGAATTTGAATGTTGGACCCCGCTATTTCCAGCATTTCTGGATAGCCTCTGAGCTTGGTATAAGATGACAGACTCCCTTTCTCAGCTGGCTTCCCTCTCTGTCTGATGTGGGGAACCCCAGAAATTTTAAGGAACTGTCACATAGCCCTTAGAGGAATTACAAACCCAACCCTTTCCTGATAAGAAACCTGTTCAGGAAGCACCCACATTATGCTAATGAGATGTCTTGGTGTCCTGGCTTTCAACCAAAGACCTTTAACCATATCTGGAGTTCTTCCCCCACCCATAGGATAATTAAGTACTGTGTTCCCCCTCTTATGATAGGATTGATTATGTTACTGTATGTAAAACAAGTATCCCTAGCACCTCTAGCAGCAGTGAATCAAACACTTTCACCCTCAACTCCTCCCACTGCCCAAGGTTTATCATTCCCCATTTCACACCAAATAAAGGGGCCAGCATGATCTGTTTCATCAAAAATCATCTGATACCCTTCATTTATTCTGGGGAAAGAAGGGTCCCCTTCTCCCATCAATAATTCATTGCTGGACCTCTGGGACTTGGCTGCTTCTGTGACTCACCAGGATGTCGGTGTGGCTCACTGCTGCCATCTTTCTAGTGGTAACCCACCCACTTCAGTGCCCGTCTCCTGAATGGAGTGTTCCAGAAGCAGCCATTGTGTCTGCCCACCCAGACAAAAACCAGGCTCCTGCCTCTGCCTCTGCCTTTCTTGGTTTCGAAGCTCCAAGTGAGCCTTCGTTACAGGCTACACATAAAGCAGCCACCAACTTACCCATGCCAGGCTGGATCCTTGATGCCACTGTAGGGACAACATTAATGCCATATTCTATATGTAGTGTATATTCTGCAATTAATGCTGTGGTCTTTGAGAACTTGTCCTCCAAGTGACTTCACTTCTTCCTGCATTCCGGGAAAGACCAGGCACTGCCATAAACCTGATCTGCCAGCAGTCTCCAGAAACTCCACCAGAGCTATTAGATACAATTAACTCCCAATGTTCCTCTGAGACTAAAAAAAAAAAAACCTTCCCCTCCAGACTCAGTCTCCACCCAACCTGCCAAAAGATCGACATTCCTGTGACCCACGGCTTCCCTGAAGATCCAGCCTCCCCCAAACCTGCCTAAGGGTCAACATTCCTGTGGCCCACAACCCCCACTTCCCTTTGTGAATCCACTGCTCTGGTGCAGGAAGGATTGTGATCTGAGGCTTGAGCTTTGTAATACAGGACCCTGTGTATGTTGCATTGGTATTGAGTCCTGGAGGTCATTTTGGGGGTCTCGCGATCCGAGTGATCTCAGTATTACACTGAGCGATCTGGGTATAACACCACTTGGCTTGGGTTTCCAAGCCCTGCACCTTTGATACTGAGCTTCCCGGCAGAGTGCCTGACAAAACCCAGGCTCCTACCACATGTAGAATGACATTTGAATACATGAGCCTGGGGGGGAACATTTCTCCATTCAAGCTAGAGCATCCCTCTTAGCATAAGCACACCCCTCTACCAGCCATTCCCAATATGTCCATCTCCCTTGCTTGCCCATAATGTAGGAAAAAGATTTGTTAGAAGGTATTAAGTGTAGGATGGTCAGGGAAAGCATTGGAGCTGGAGTTAAAGGAGCTGGGTTCAGGTCCTGCCACTGAAATGCCGTAAACTCCAGGGAGATCCTGTCTTTTTGTTTCAGTATGATGGGCAAGGAAGTACATGCTTCTGGCAGTGCCCTGGTTCCCTACATTTCTGAATCACTGCAGTCATTCTGGATCCTTTGGAGTGAGGTCGGACCTGGAGAGCAAAGTGGTGTTTATTTTGTGGTAGTTTCGGGGTTAAAGGTTTCTGTTTTCTTGGGAGAAAAACTGATAATTAAGAAAAGTGGCCTAGCCGGGCGTGGTGGTGCATGCCTTTAATCCCAGCACTCGGGAGGCAGAGGCAGGTGGATCGCTGTGAGTTCGAGGCCAGCCTGGTCTACAAAGTGAGTCCAGGACAGCCAAGGCTAACACAGAGAGACTCTGTCTCAAAAAACAAAAACAAACAAACAAACAAAAAAAAAAAAAAAAAGAAAGAAAAGTGGCCTAGAGAGGAGTTCAGCAGTCCCTTGATGAGCCTGCCTTCCAAAGAGCCATGGGTCTTAGGTGCCCACCTCCCACTATCCAAACTCCTGGCACATCAGCAGCATTCCAGAGCAGCTTTGGCTGGAGAGGAGCATAGTCCAAGTGTGGTTCTGTGACCCACCCCAGAAATGCAAACAATCGAGTATTGACTGTTCCATAGGAGAGGGGTTTGAAACTTCAGGGTCTCCTTTTTCGGCAGTGTGTGTGTGTGTGTGTGTGTGTGTGTGTGTGTGTGTGTGTGTGTGTGTGTGTTCATGTGTTCCTTTTTTCAGAATCCTCATTTTGCCATCCAGGCCACAGGATTCCCCACTTCACCATGCTCTACTCATTAATCCTTTTTCTAGAAGGCAGAGCCTTTCCCTCTCTTCCTGAGACTGCTCTGGGCTTTCCCATATATTCATACTGAGGTGCTGACCCCACCTAAGGATGGGCAGCAGAAGGGGGCAGGTGATGAGGATGTGGAGCCTGGAGCATTGAAGTTTTGGTGATTAAAGTTCTTCCTCTGCGGAGGAGGGGTACAAGGGGTGGGGTGCAGGAAGTATGTTAAGGGGGTTGGAGGGAAGGTGAAGTTAAGTGATTCCATTGATTATGAGCCCTTGACTCATCAGTTTGTTCTCAAATAAAGAAGCCCAGGACACTGTGATTAAAAAAAAAAAAAGTGGGTCTAACTGAGTCTAAGGTCGGTTCTAGAGAGTGGAAGTAAGTGTTCAGTGTGGCATAGCTGGCTTCCTGTGCCATTGCGCCCATCCCATTGATTTTGTGGACCGAATTCGTTACTTATCTGTTGCTGTGATTGAACACCATGGCCAAGTATAAATAAAAGGGGGAGTTTATTTTGTGTCTGGCTGCCCCCCCCTCTTCCTGGATGCCACTATTTTGATCACTGTGTCTTTTAGAAACTTTCTTTAACTGGCTTAACTTACGCACCTCTGCTTCAGGTTTCCACAGCAACATGAAGCCTAACACTTTGGATTTACTTGTTCTGCAATAAGAATTTATATATAAGCTTGACTTCTTGGATACCAGGCTCACTCTTCCCTGTATACCCTACGCTCACACCAGTGCCCAGGTCACAGGAGAGCCTTGAGCAATGTTCCGTTCATAGCTGAGAAGGAGGCGACATAGCCGAATAGCCATCCCAGTTACCAATGGACAAAAAAAAAAAAAAAAAAAAGTGTACTTCCCTTATGATTCAAAATATGCCTTGCTTCTGGAAAAAGAAAACAAGCACATTCCCAGAGCATGGAAACCTAGGCATACATTTTAGAATTTGAAGCATGATCGTTTATCCACAGAAAAACACTTTAGTAAGTTAAAAAGTTATAAGAATACAAAAGCCATCTGACATTTATACTCTTCACAAAGCCACTTAGTTGGAGCCCATCTTTTTCAGCCTCATTCACATAGTTACAGGTTTGGGGGCAGTTGCAGCTCTTCTGTGGTTCTCATTTAAGAGAACACATAATTGTTTATTAAGCCTCTTCCATGTACCAGGCACAGTGACAAGTTCTGTGTATCTTATTTCAGCTAACACATACATGACTTCATGCTCACGTTAGAATTGCTATCTTTATGCTGCAGATAACATAGTCCAAGATAAGCAAAGTGATAGTTTATTGAGTGGCAGAAACAACATTTGAACTGACATTTGGCTGAGTAATTGAAAATTCAAATTTTAAGTACTTTGTATTTCATCTGGTCACATTTCTTAGAACAAATTTATTAGAGTTCACAATTAATAGTCCTTGGTAAATTAATTTCCCCAATGCTGAATACTGTGTAGGTAGTCTTCCCTATCTGGCTGTATTTCTTGGAAGCCTCTGTGTTTTATCTTCCTGACCTTGGGCTCCAGGGTTGGGTGTATGGCGGCTTCTGAACAGATGCCTGATTATCAGATAAATGGATATAGTCACTGGCATTTTAGCTTTTCTTGAAACCCACATTGTGTGATGCTTGCAAACTTACAAAAGGCAGATGGTTTCTTATCCCGGAATAGGAGGAGATGAGTTCTTGGAAAGCAGACAGACTGTTGGAGAAGCAGTTAGTGCCTGCACCCATGTAAGCAACAGAAAACCTCCTTCTTTCTGCAGATAAGAACTCGGTGAATCACTTTGGAAATCTGACATCTGAGTAGCCATAGTCTTTGCAGGCTGGTCCAGTCAAGACTCAGGGTGGCAAGCAAAATTAATTAATGTGTAGTTCTGGGCTTTCCTGGAAAAATTCAAAGGGCACAGAAAGGAGTCTAGTCGCACTTTTGATAAGTCACCTCTGGTTTTATCATCTCTATTAATCTCTAAATCTACATTCTCAAAGCATTATGTGAAATTCTACTGGCCTCTTTAACCTGGGGCTTCTTTTGGTGTCTCCTGAAATCCCCGGAGCTTTCTTTGTTGCATGGATTCTGGTCTGTGGTTCTCTCGTCTCCATCACACTGGTCCTCTCTTCCTCACCCTTGGCAGAAGATTTCTTCGGCTATGTTTTTTCTTTTTTAAATGGTAATTCTTCTGGAAACATTTTGCTAAAGCAACCGGGACAATCCTGAATATGTTTTGAAGTTGAGTTACAATATTTATAAGTCATTCAAGGTCTCTTCCTCAGCTTAGAGCGGAGTGCTTCTGTGGCTTCAGCAAGCCTGGCAGCGCTTCTGATAGAAGCTTGTGGCCCCCTCGGCTCTTCTGACCCTGTCCTCATTGCTTTCAGCTTTCCCGGGCACCATCCCTTTCTTGGCACTGTGATGTCCCCTTCTGATTCTATGGACTTGGACCTCCATAGCCTCTTGTTCCCTTTCCTGACCCCTGTTCTCTTCACCTTAGACCTCTCCAGCTTATCGGGAAAGTTTCCCCTCAAAACAGGAGACATTCAAATAAGAATTTACCGTAGTACGTTAGACTAAAGTGTACATCCAGATACTCCTGGTAAGTGTTTGTTTTTAAATAGGGTCTCTGACCTACTTGAGACCTGCAGTCTCTTGAGGTAGACATTGTGGGTTGAGAGGTTACGCTACCATTTGATCCAGCTGTATGAGTTACAAATCCACCTGACTTAGAGTCAAGTCGACTTTTATGATGTAGACAAGTGGTGCACCCAACTATACACAGAGTAATAAGGGAAGTAAAGGAAACAGAACTGAATTCTTGTGTTTTGAGGAAGAAATTAAAGATAATTCTTATAACCCTGTTTATTATCCTAAGCACTTGAAATATTAAGACCAATGGAAAATTTAGAAAAATTGCATGTTAGCCTTGTAGCTGCAATTCATAATGTTTAATTATTGTTAGATTCACAGCTTTTCACTTAGAAAGATGAAGATATGATTTCTTTTGTAAGCCATGTTCCATATTGAAGACTGTATGATGTGTAGGTGTATGTATGTGTGTGTACGTGTGTGACAGGGTCTTGTTATTTGGTTGGTGTCACATTCTCGTGGTTCCTGTTTCAATTTCACAAGTACTTGAATTACGTGCATGTGCCAGAAAACCCAGCTTCAAAGTTTGATTATTAAAAATATTCATTTAATTTTATAGGCTTGGGTGTTTTGCATGCATATATGTCTACCCACCACATGTGCACATGGAGTTCAGGGAGGTCATAATGGGCACCAGATGTCTTATGAGGTAAAATTTAAACTTGCATTCTTAGCAGGTACATGCCTTAATTTTTAAAGTCCCATTTACTGAAGAGCTAATTCTTTCTCTATTGAGCAGTCTTAGCAACCATGTTGAAAATCAATTGGCCACAGACATAGTCATTTGTTTCAAGGCTCATTTACATAGTAAATGTTGCTTTATACTTCAAGTATATTTTGAGATATTGGGAAACAGGGCCTCTGACAATTCTAAGCTAAGGTTGTGATTAATCAACTTTTACCACATGATTATAATGTAGCTCAAGAGTCAGGTCAGTTATAACTACTCTACTTTAGAGAGCAAGTCTTCCGATGAACTGAGACTGGCATTATAATTTTATACTAACAATAACAGGAATGCTAGGCAATTCCCTACTTGCATGAATATTAGCATTTTAAAACACATGGCCCGATGGTAAATACTAGGTTAATCTTTCATGGTCTGAGTCTCTTCCACTGGTAATATTGGAAATGGCACACCTCTTTGAAGACCAGTGTGTCAGTTAAATAATAATGATCCCCATGGGCTCATATATCTGAATGCTTAACCCCCAGGGAGCGGCACTATTTGAAAGGATTCGAGAGTTAGGAGGTGTGGCCTTGTTGGAGGAAGTGTTTCACTGGATTCAAAAGCCCTTGCCAAGCCTAGAGACCCTTCCTGCTGTTTGCACATCAGGATGTAGAACTCTCATCCACTGCTTGCTGCAGCACCATATCTGCCTCATGCCGCTATGCTCCCTGCCATGAGGACTGTTGTATGACCCTAGTGACCCTTCATCCATAAAAATACAGACACCAGGTCCTTTTAATATTTCAAAGCATAGGCCTTAGCTGGGCAGACTCTCAACTAGCTCATCTAACTTAACCCAACCACATAGCCCCATCGAGCCACATGGCTAGCTATGTCTTCCAGGCCCCTAGTCATGTCTGGCTCCTCTCATGTCTCTTGGTGAAAGGACTTTTTCTCTTTCTTCTTCCCAGTGTTTGTGTCTCTCTCCTAGAAAGTCCTGCCGTCCACTTCACTCTCTGCCCAACTATAGGTGGTCAGCAACTTTTATTATCCAATCTGGGACAATTTGGGAGGCAAGGTTCATACAACATCATCCTGAATACGTGACAATCTACTCACGACACAACAAGGATCCTGGGGGCAAGCAACAGCCACTTGAACACGTAGTAGCTCCAGATCAACTCCAACAGATGATAATGCACTAAACCTCTGAAATGGTAAGCAAGCTTCAGCTAAACCCTTTTTTAAAGAAGAGTTGCTATGGTCATGGTGTTTTGTTGTTGTTTTGTTTGTTTGTTTTTTGTTTTTGCTTTTGTTTTTCACAGCAATAGAACAGTGATTAAACCAATCTGCTTCTCTACAATTCTATTAACTGATGGTTTGAAAAAGAATGGTTCCCCCTAAGTCATAGATTCAAACAGTTGGTCACCAGGAAGTAGCACTCTTTGAAGGGATTTTGGAGGTCTGGCCTTACTGGAGGAGGTGTGGCCTTCTTGGAGGAAGTGTGTCACTGGGGGTGGGCTTTGAGGTTCCAGAAGCCCAAGCCAAGCCCTCAGTGGTTCTCTCTCTCATCCTGCTGCCTGCAGATCTAGATGTAGAACTCTCAGCTACCCCTCCCACACCAGGCTGGCCTGCATGCCGCCATGCTTCCTGCCATGCTGAAACAATGGCCCCAATGAAATGATTTTCTTTATAAGAATTAACTTGGCCATTGTGTCTCTTCACAGCAATGAACACTAAAGACAATAATCCTCCTGGGGGGTCACCTTGTTCCACCATTATCATAGCCCCTTGAGACTATGACCTCTTTGCCACTCTATTGTTACACTCTCATTATCCAGAAGAATTTTTAAGCTCAACATATGTTTGTTGAATAAATGAATTATTTGGGCTGTAATGCCTGAAAAACAATCATGTGCACTTGAAAAATTTATTCATTAAGAACGTTGTGTTCTTACTGGCTAATGTAACTATGGTCCTAGCCTTGTGTCACACACTTTATGTCTATCATTCCATTGCTAGTTTATGGAGAAAAACAGGTTTAATATGTATGTTGTTGGACAATATTTGTGCCCTGGTTAGGACTTAATCGGGGCCATATCTCTGACTGGTAGAGCCAAGGATGAAATTGGTTCCTCTACCTTATGATCCACATTCTATCACTAGGCTAAAGTTTAAAAAATATCTTGCAACTAGTTTCTATTTGAATCAATTTAATATCAATTCACATTTGAAAAAAAAAGGATAAAAATGAAAAGAATTTGCATGCAGATTCTTATACCCATGCAGAGCTAAGTTTATAAAGTCTGTCTGTGACTGGAATAAGAGTTCGCTCCATATGTTCCTTTAACCTGGAATAACAAATGTGGTAGCAACCAGGCACCCCCACCGGCCTGCCCTCAAGGACCCAGGGACAGCAGGGTATGTCATCACCAGCTGCCAAGTTGTGACACATTCCCACTGTTACCAGGAGTCACATATCCTTGTTTCAGGGTATTTGATGCCAGTGTGATCCCTGAGACTGTGAGTTGTAGAAACCTGTCTTTTGTTTAGCCCTTTTGGTTGAGCCCTACCCGCACCTTTAAGCCAAGAACTTCCTGTTTAGTGTAAACAGGATTAAGGTGTGGTCCAGCCAGCCCTAACACACACCTCTAATCCAAGAGCTGTCTGTACACAGGATTTAATAATGTTAACCCTAGGTCAAGAGGCAGAGCAAGAAACCAGCTGACAGATTAAAAAGTAGGAGGAGCTTTGAATTGAGGAGTATGTAAGACAGCATGTAGAAGTAGAAGGGGCTTTAGCTTTTTAGCTTGAGTTTTGTGGGTTTTGGTGGGTTTTGTTTGTTAGTTTGTTTTGGGGGGTTGTTTTTTGTTTTGTTTTGTTTTGTTTGCCCCTTTGTCTCTTAGTTCTGTAGCTCCTCAGCTCCTTCGCCTTTGGCTTTTTGGGCTTTCAGCTAGCAAGCCTTTGGCCTTGGATTTTTTGGCCTTTTCCTTCTGGGCTGTCAGCTGAACTAATGAGCCTTTTGGGCCTTTTCCTTCTGGGATGTGAGCTGAGTAGGAAGGTCAGCTTGGTGCTTTCTCTGACTCTCTGAGCCAGAGGGTTTTCACACCAGCATCTGGCTCCTGAGTCTTTACTGGTAAAATAGAATGATTTGGGATTTTTCAACTGAAACAACATATCCTCCCTATGCACAGTATTCTGCTAGAAAAAAGCAATGCCTCTTCTCCCCACTCTCTTTTTCCCTCCACCCTCACCCAGAGGCAGCCTCTGTATAATCCCCTAACCCAGTAAACAGATCTCATGTGACATCTGTTGCATGGTATGACTTTGTGACATCCATTGCTTAGATCATAACAATAAAAAGGTTCCAAGAAGCAGGTGATTTTATTGCACCTTTAAGGGCGGTAAGATTTGACATCTCCCCTTGCCAGTCGGCAAAGGGACACATTGTTGGTGGAGTTGTTCTTATTTCAGTCAGGGACAGAGCAGATAGCAGACCTTTGTTCATCCCAATTTGATGCCTGGCCTCGTGGCCAAAGCTGTTTTATGCTTAGGACTCATAAAAATCAATTCAAAGTAAATCAAATCCAGGCAGCACAGCACTATAGGAGGAAGACAGACAGAGACCTGTGTTCTGCCATGCCATGTTGTGTGGGCAGGGAAAAGATTGCTATAGATATGCCCTCTGCTCTATGGCAGGAGCTGGCTCTATAGACACACACACAGCCCTGCCTACCGCCAGGGTGGAGAAAGACAGACGGAGACCTGCCCCCCATCATCCTACCTATAGACCTGCCTTCCAGCTTGCAGCCACTCCTCTCAGTGAGGCAGGTAGATTTCACTCAGGGGCCTGCCAGCCCCCGGACCAGCCTGCAACAAGAGCCACCACAGTGTTTTAGTATGTGGTGGTCAGATACGAGAGAAAGGGAAGTGGAACAGAGCATTAGGAAGAGAGATAGAACTAAAGACTCAAGGGTGGAGAGGAGTAGCCTGTTGTGAGTGGCTCTCCCAGCTACCTAGGCCCATGGTGAGGTTCTAGCCCAAGCTGCCTCTGAGTACCAAGTCTGGGTCTGTGACTATGCAGTGGCAGGGGTCAGTGTTGATGTCAGTGGTTCATATTACCACTACAGAGCATAGGGATTTCCCTGATCATGGCGGCCACTGGGGACCATGTGAATGTCCAAGGGCTGTGTAGAAGAACTGGCTCTGCCCTACTCTTTACTGGCTATGGCACCATTCTGGAGAGCTGGCTCCACTTTTCACCAGCAATAGCAGAGAGCCCTCTTGGTCTGACTTTTTGCCTGGGAAGGAAAGTAGGCCTAGCCCTGGTTGGGGAGGAGCAGTTGAGCCAGTCCCAAGGTTGTGAACAAAAGAGAAATGGCCCTGCTACTCCTCTGCAGGGTGCAGGGGTGGTGCCCTCTCTATTCCTTGCCATCTGTGATAGTCAGGAGAGCTGGCCCTGATGTCATGAAAGCAGGAAAGCTAACCCTATCTCCTCACTGGCTGTAGCACTTGGGAGAGTGGGCCCTATACCTTGCCTTGGCAACACAGTTTAGCTGGCCCTGATGGCAAAGGCACAGGCGAAACCATTCCCTAGGTGTGAGAGCAGGAGAGCTGGCCTAGCTCCTCGAAGGCTGTAGCACTTGGGAGAGTAGACCCTGTGCTTCCACTGGGCAGCACAGTAGAACTGGCTCTAGAGGCATGAGTGGGTGTGGCTGAACAGCCCTTGGGGCCATGAGAGCAGGAGAGCTGACCCTGCCTCCTGCTGGTGGTGGCATGGAATGGCCTAGCCAGAGCAGTGTTGGAGAGCTCATCTTGGTGCTGCTGTTAAGGGAGAACCAGCCGACTGACCAGCTCAGCTACCAGGACCGGATCAAGGACTCTTGAGTTGGCCCACCGAAATCCTGTATCAAGCGTGAATGGTTGGGAGGTGTGTAAGGGCCAGTTCTGCTGATCCAAAGCTACAGGATCTCCATGACACAGGGCAACAACAGAATTAACCAGGAGGAGTCCCAGTGAGGATCAAATATTGATGGTGTCACAGTAGTCGGAGGTCTGGAGCCAGACCAATGACTTCATTGCAATGAACATTTGCAAGGGAAGATGTATGAACAGAGAGATACACTGTGGGGGGCACACTGTGGGGGGCACACTGTGGGGGGCACACTACAGTTTTCATGCTTTGTGTGTGTGTGTGTTTATTTGGGGGAGAGGTTATAAGGATTACGGGCAGATATGAGGGGGCAGGAAGATGGGGAAGACTGGAGTGTATGATGTAAAAAAAAAAAAAAGACTTGATGGACAAGGAAGCAGGTCATTCTGAGTGCAGCTGTTAAGTTTTACACCGAGTGGCTATGTCTTAAGTATCATCTTAGTGATGACATTTTGGGCACTTTATACAAAACCGAACGACTCAGGACTAGAGCAGCCATGAGCTTCTGCATGATGGCACCAGTCAATTTGGGGCCGTGAGGCTTCACTTTGCCTTACTCAAAGAATCACAGGTGTCCTTGAGAAGTCAGCAGTTTGAGGGGGAAAGTTAGACACTTGGGAGGCAATTATCTCAGTTTGTTTTGGGCACTGCCTGCCAAGGGATCAAAGCCGACTGTGGTTGGTTTATTTATCCATGGCAGGGCCTGCTCTTACCACTTCCTCCGGAGAAGCATGGCTTCGATGGGGGTTCTTGTCCTTCTAGTCAGTTCCTTTTCTCTGCTAAGGAATATCTTTATTTAAGTTGAGTCACCAGCTGCAGCAAAGACTCTCCTTTCTGTTATAGAAAACCTCCAAAACACCCTCCCCAACCCTTCCCCATGCCCACCCCAACTCCCCTATCCCCCCTCCCAGCAGCCATCCCCACACCCCCCTCCCATATGCAAAAGGGGTTAGAGAAAAGGAACCGGAAACAGAGGCTCAGCGGGAGGCACTGCCTTGGGCAGAGATGAAACTGGGGTTTGAATCCCAATTCTTATTGAGGAGAATGTTCTTTATTTTTTCCGTAACTGTAAGCATTTGTACTTAGTACTTTTTTTATGACCTTAAGGAATCCTCTTAGTTGTTAAAATGACTCAAAAATGTAAAAAACACTTTAAAAACAAACAAAAGAAGATGTTTTCCTAAAATAAAAACATTTAAACTTAAATGGAAGTTTCCTCATATAAAGAAACGGAAAAAAAAATCAAAAGCACTCACTCTCTCTCAGAGTGTTGACTGGAGATCCTGGGCAGGGACTTTGTAATTGAGAGGATTAGAGTGAGAGGATGGAGGAAAGGAAGCATTGCCTCAGGCAGAAAGGAAACCAAAGAAATGAGAAAAGGTTTCCTGAGAAAACAGAAAATGTGAGCAAAGGATAAAAAAAAAAATTTCTTAGTCTAATAAGAGGAGTTAGGGAGGGAGGAAGAGAGAAAGAGAGAGAGAGAGAGAGAGAGAGAGAGAGAGAGAGAGAGAGAGAGAGAGAGAGAGAGAGAGAAGCAGGCTAGGAAAATCTATAGACCAAAGAGATGTAATCAAGGTTCATATGGCTTTAATTTATATCAGTTGTCAAATCCTTGAAAGCCGTTCTAGGCATGGAGATCCCTTTATAATGTAAGTAACCAAAACCAGTTCAGAGTGCACTTTTCTCCTCTTCATAAAGACTCTGTACCCTTAAGACAGAGCAAAGCCAATCAAGTTCTTGCCTCTGGCTCCCATGCTCCCAGTCCTCCCCCACAACGCCTCTGTTCCAGATTACAGTTCCGGATGGGTATAATTAGAGGAATTAAAGATGTTCGTGAATATAAAATATGTGTGTTTAATTGTGCTGTCAAAAAAAAAAAAAAAGACAAGTGGTAGATTAGCAAAATTCTTTTTTAAAGATCTGGTTGGAAACTTTTGATCCTTAAAGACACACCCATTTCCAGCACTTTCCCCCACTTTAGGGTAAGGGTGGAAGACGGTGTTGTGCTCTAATGTATTTTTAAAGTCGTGCTTGTTGGATTCTGAAAGGATTTAGGGATGGTTAGCTAGGTGGGCTTGGTGCATGTTTCTACAGACCGCTTGACTTCCACGTACAAATGAGCGGAAGCAAGCACTTATGGCAATTAACTGACAGAAGTTAAAATGATTTCTGTACCACAATAAAAACATGAACAGTCTGGTGTGGTGGGGCTTCCACAGAAGAGAAGATATAAATGTTGTTACAAACACGTGAGGAGATGCCCAACATAATCGAGATGCTACAAACTGAAGCCACAGAAAGGCATTTGCACACTTACCAGCTTGCCATTAAATTAAAAATACAGCCAACAACAAAAGTAGATGGGGATATTGAACAACAGAACCCCTTTACAGTGTTGGTATGCTGGTAGATGTAAACAAGTCAAAGTACATGGGGAAAGATTATGCTATGTTGTGATGGTATAAACATGTATATGAGGCCTACGCATTTAAGAAAATGCATATATCAGGAAATATGATCATAGAAACCCTATTTGTAGTGTAAAAAATGAGGAGAATCTTTTTATTTGTGTTAGTGAACTTTGTTGTTGTAACACATACCTGAGATAAATTAACTTAAAGAGAGGAAAGGTTCAGAGCCTTCAAGATGGGTAAGTGAGTAAAGGTGTTTGCTGTACAAGCCTGCCAACCTGATTTCAGCCCTTAGAATCCATGAAAAGGTGGAAGAGAACCCATCCCACAAAAGTGTCTTCTGAGTTCAACATGCGTGTAGTGGCCTGTGCCCCCAATCATAGCGACAGATCAGAAGTCTATTAGCAGAAGAAAAGATTATTTTGGCCCACAGTGTTGGAGATCTAGTCCATGGTCCAGTGGTTTGATTGCTTTGAGGCCTGTGGTAAGGCAGTAAGCACATCATAGTAGCACAAAAGAGGAAGAGAAATACATTAGCATCCTGCACTCCCCTATAAAAAAAAACACATCCACCAAACGACCTAAAGCCTTCCTTTAGGTCCTACATCCTTGAGTTCCCACCACCTACCAGCATCGTCAAGCTGAGGACCACCTATTGAAACCATGGACTTCTGCGCTCAACAGTAAAGAACGTGTATATGAGCCACACTCCATGTGATGAACTGTAGCTCTGAGCAAAAGCATCCCATAAAATACCCAGTGCTATTCTGTCTATATCACATTTATAAACACACAAAGTTTAAGATAAATGACCAAGGGAAGGTGAAGACATTATAGCCAGATGACAGCATAAAGAGCAGCATAATTAACTGCTGTGCCAAGCTGATGGCTGTCTCTCTTCAGTTAGCAAGGTAGATAAAGGACAGAGGACATATTTCTCAAGCGTTTTATTGTGAGTTATTGCATGTATAAAATACTTCATAATATCTTCACCAGAGAAAAAGTTAATATAACATGAGGGTTAAAGTGAGTCAGTCAGATTGGAGTTTAGTGGGCATTCAGATCAGTATTGAGGGCACATCTGTTTAGAAGACAGAGATCTGTATGGCTTCAGTCTCTTAGGCCATAGCGATATAGAGGGCCCGAGGAACTGACCTGTGTCTGGCCTCAGGTCTGCAGCCCTGGCTTGGGCACCTGGCCATGATGCTAACCTGACACTAGTGGAGTTCCCTCTGTATTCATAGGGTGCATGAGATGAACCTGGGCTGTGTGACCTACAGAAAAGGATTAATGTTTGGCAGTGGGTGGGGTGATTCTTTTCTTATGGAGACTGTGGTGAAGACTGAACCACTGGCAGGAAGGCATTGCTCTTTTTTCATTACTTGAGCCTCTCAGTATAAAATAGTCGAGATAATGAGTTTGTTGTATGCTTCAAACCTTTTATTGCATTTTAATGATTATTATTATTGTGGGTATGTTATGGGAAGGGGCCATACACGTCATAATGTATCTGTGGAGGTCAAAGGACAATTTTGTGGAATCCATTTTTCTTTCGACCTTTATGCACGTTCCAGGAATTGAACTTGGGTTATCAAACTTGTGTGGCAAGTGTCTTTAACCCACTGACACATCTTAGCAACATTATATTTAAAACCTTGGATTGAATAAATGACTACTTTTAACATTAAAAAAAAAAATACAATGAAATAAAACTAGGATATTGGTGGCCAGAGCTGCTGGTGCATGCCTTTAATCCCAGCACTCAAAGGATCTCCATCCTGCAGAGGCAGGCGGATCTGTCAGGTTTCCAGGCCAGCCTGGTCTACAAAGGGAGTGCAGGACAGCCAGGGCTTGTTACATAGAGAAACCCTGTGCCAAAACGAAACAAAGAAAAAATTGGAATATTGGCATAATCAGTATGGGATTTTATCTTTCACACTCTGAGTGTGTAATAAGACTGTAGAATCATCCTGTCGTTGGAACGGCTTTAAGTCGCAATGAGTCCCAGTCACTTTCTGAGTAGGTCCGTTTGCCTGAATCTTTGTTATTACCTGTGATAGGCTATGATCTCAATTTTAGGCAAAATTTCAAAATGAAATCAGTGATGCTGCCTAAGTAAGGTAATGCTACTGACATCTAGAGATCATTTTGAAAGGAGTGCCAAGTGTCTCAGTCTGGTTCTGCTGTTTCTTACTCCCATGGATATGGCCAAATCACTTCCCTTCTCCAAATGCCAGTTTCTTCACCTATACAACATGTACACGTATCCAACTTTCAATTAGGATTTTTAAATTGAGTGTTATTTTAACTGTGACTCATTCCTTCTCTTATTAAACTCTACGAAGATACAAAATACATTTTTAAAAACTCCAACCACACTTTTCACTTGTTCTTGAAAGGCAAGTCTCAGTTTTACGTTTGTTATGTCATTGAGGCCCTGTGGCAAACTTGTAAAATTGGATTTACTGCTTTTGTGTGGCTTGGAGCTGAAGGCAGTTTGCTGCTGTGAAAGAGTGAACCTGCTTGCCTGTGTTCTTCACCATACCATGATGTCATCTCCAGGGGTGTTAACGTGTTTGTTTAACGTATTTAAGAGTCTTATTTTTAATAAGTGGGTCTTTCCTTGGGCTCCCTCAAATTCTTACCTTCTAATTTTCTTCTGGAAGTAATAAGGTCTTAAGACAATGTAGTTACTGGTCACGGGCTGGGGGTGGGTAAGGATATAGGAGAAGGCTTAGCAACATTGCAGTAAGCAGGAAAAAGTGTCAAAATATGATTGGTTTCAAGGATAAACATCATTTTAAAAAGTCCCATTCTGCAGTGATTAGTTCTTTTTATGATGGAGAAAAACTTATGAATTCTCATATAACAAGCAAGTTGCCAGCCAGGCCTTGGTGGCACACACCGTTAATGCCAGCACTTGGGAGGCCAAGGTAGTGGGATCTCTGAGTTCGAAACCAGCCTGGGATACAAAGTGAGTCCAGGACAACCAAGGCTACATAGAGAAAACTTGTCTCAAAAAACCTAAACAAACAAACAAACTAACAAACAAACACAAGTTGCCTGTTCTTTCTATGGGTTTGCAGCTCGAAATCACAAGTAGGGTTTTTTGTTTGCTTGCTTGCTTTGTTTTGTTTGTTTGTTTGTTTTTTGAGCTCACGGAAAACTTGAAAATATTCTGATCTCAGCGCCCTCTTCCTCTTGTACTAATCAACCACCATATCTTACTGCATACTGTATACATGACATTTTGCCAAACATGGGATAAATCACGCCCAGAAGCAGTACGAGGAGGAACACTGAGACAGCGGGAACCACTGTTATTGAGCATTTGTCCTGTGTACTATGTCACCACCACATGACAAAAATAGTACTTGCTTTTCCTCATTATACAGCCAGAGAAAATGCAATTCACAGATTAATATTCTTTCAATGTCCCACACATATAATCATCATCATGTGGGCTGAAAAACAAGATATGATTCTCTCTCTCTCTCTCTCTCTCTTTTTTTTTTTAATCTGTGGCTCTGTATCTTTCACATCAGTTTTCACATCAATTATTTATCTCTACAACACTTAACTTGGTCATTTGAAAACAAAACAACAACAACAACAAATTCCTTTCTGAATAGTTTTGTTGTGAGGATGAGGAGGAGGAAGAGGATGCTGTTGCTGCTGTTGCTGCTGCTGCTGCTGCTGCTGCTGATGATGATGATAGGAGATGAGTACCTGAGATGTAATTAGGCCTTGAGGATGTAAGTCTTATAATTGCATTCACATACTTATAAATGAGACTCCCAGAGAAGTAGCCTGTCTTTCATGGTGTGAGGACGCAAGAAGATACCATTTTAGCCACAAAGGGACCTTATTAGCTAACTAATCTGCCTTGATTTTGGACTTCTCAGGGGCAAAAATTGTGTACAATAGCCCCATGTTGTTTATAGGCCGCTCAGGCTAAGCTATCTTGTTATGGCAACTTGAATGGACACCGGGAAACACAAAGCACACAGTGGGTACTCAGTAAACAGTGCTTGACTTTAAGACAAAGGCCGAAAGCACCAGAAAGAGCCTTCGGTGACTAGCTCTGAGCCTGAAGTCTTTCTGGTAGTTTTGATTACTGTGTCCAAATACCAAATTCCTGGCGTACAATATAAACAATGTAAAGTTTATTTTGGTTCATGATTTCAGAGATTTTTATTAGAGAGGGCCTGGTAGAGCAGAGCAACTCATGGCCCTTGGTGTGGGGGGGGGAGGGAAGTAGGGGGGGAGAGGAGGGAGGGAAGGAGGGAGGAAGAGTGCTCTTGTTTATTGGACCTTGAACTCCAGGCTATGGGGGATGAGCTTCTCCTCTTGGGCACTCTTCCCTGGGACCGCCCTCACAGATGTGCCGAGGATGCTCTTTACTAATCTCTTTGTGTATTTCAGTACAATCCAGTTAATAATCAAGAGGAGCCATTACCATAAGCACTCCTGATTGTACACGACTATAGAGAACAGTCAGTAAAGGAAAGGAAACTCCCAATGCACAACATATGTGCATCCAAACTAGAGCAAGAGGAAATGATTTGCGTAGAAGTCAAAGGAGGGATAAGTGAAAGATGATGAAACAGACTTTAAAACAAAACAAAACGAACCCTCTCCACTGGGATAGAGATGTAATCAAGTGCTTTCTTTCATCTGCCTGCTTTTTAGCCAGAGTGCAGGAACAGCTGAACATACAGAGAGCTCGGGTCCTCAGAAGGGGAGCTGGCTTCATCGGCAAGCCGCCTTCCCCTGTGCACAGAGCCTGAGCTAAGAAGAGCTTCGTGTTATCATTGCATCAAAGTTGTCAGTTCTTGTGGACTAAAGGATAGTTTGATTTTGTATTCAATCTGTCAAACATCTAGCTTCTCGTATTTGGGACCCTGGCACTCCATCTTCACTGGAAGGCTCTCATTTTAATGAATACAATCCCAGGAGACCCTTGGAATGCTATGTTACCAGATTTCTCCTTTTCTTTTATTTCAGTTAACACCAAAATTATACATGATATATGCTGCATATGAATCTCTAGGTATGCAGAAAAGAAGGTAATATAGTAAAAAAAGAAAAAAAGGACCTTAATATTTTTCTTAAGTTAAAAAAAAAAATAGCACCATGGCCCAGATCCATATGTTGAACACAATAATGCTTTGCAGTGGCTTCCTTAGGGGAGGATTTCAAATTTCTGCTTATGTGTAACTTCAAGTAGGCTCTGGGGTTCTGTGTTTTCTGAAAACACCCAGCTCTGTTTTACGTGGAAATGAGGTTGAGAAGCACTGAGTTATAAAGCTGCTGGTAGAAGTGGGTGCTCCTGGCAAGTGTTATACAATGCCTTCGAACACGCCAGGCTTGGGGGTGCACGCCTTTAATCCCAGCACTCGGGAGGTCAAAAGGGTGTCACATGTCATTGGATAGAACCTCACTCCTGAAGTAAGTGCAATGAAGCTACTGATTTCAAACAGGTGCTGGGATAATTGGTTTTTACCTGCAGTCAAGTGGGAGATGGCACAAGGGCGGGCACACCAGTGGTGAGACTAGCTGGTCTGTCACAGCGTATCTGCTCAGTAGTCATTTGCTGGTCTTTGGATGTCTTTATCAGATTCTGTAGTTAGAACTATGCAGATCTTTGAAAATGCTTTCCATCTTCCTTTGTTACATTGGTTTTCGTAAGCAATATCATCCTGAACTACTGATAGGAGCATTTATTAGTATGATTATAAATTAATATTAAAAGAAAACAATGCACTTGTGAGCAGTGTCAATACTTTTATTTTATTTTATTACATAAGGAATGAGTCTACAGTGGCTACCAAAAAGTAGTGATCAATCCCAGCACTCGGGGAGACAGAGGCAGGTGGATCTCTGTGAGTTTGGGGCCAACCTCATCTACAAAGCAAGCTCCAGAGCAGCCAAGGCTGAAACGCTGTCATGAAAAAATCAACCAACTAAACAAAACAAACAAACAGAAAAGTAGTGATCATCACTAAAATTCAAAGGCCTCTGGAAGCTTTCTCTTTTGTTAGTTATTCTTCAGAATATATCCATTTGTCGAGTGAATTTCAGTAGACTTAAGCCTGAACAGCTCGCGACCTTTGTAATGAGTTTCCATTTGCGTGCAATGACTGATTTGGGTTGGTGAACTGGCAGCCGAGTACTGCAAAGGTTTTGACTCGTGCAGTCAGTCAGGTCTTACTGCATACAAAGTTCTTATTCTTCTTTTAACTCTTACCAGCTACATGCTGGGGCAGGCAGGCGGAGCACTAGATCACACTATAGATGGTTGTGAGCCACCACGTGGCTGCTGGGAATTGAACTCGGGACCTTTGAAAGAGCAGCCAGTATTCTTAAGCCACCAAACACATTCTAAGCCCTTAGGGTCAGGAGATTGACTCAATTCCAGCTTCAGGCAAAGAGAGGGAACTGAACAGTGCTTTTGTAAGTGCTTAACAATTATCTAAAGACCGCTCACAGCTAAGCAGAGAGGAGTAGGGCAAGGGTGCTTTAGAACCAATCAGAAAGTGTTTAAATGGCTACGCTGCTCGTCACTAACTCCCTTGCTTCACTCCCGAAGTAAAGTGCAACGGCATTACTGATTTCAAAGAGATGCCAGGATAATTAAATATAGGTAATTTACGCACAGTAGCATAGGTTTTTTCGACACAGAAGAGCTTCATAAATGCTAGCAATTGTTCTTACTATTGTGGCAAAGAGAAAGGAGTTTGGCCTTCATAGTTAAGCAGACCTGCCACCAGGTAGTTATCTTCTTTGAACTTTAGTGTGCTGACTTTTAAAGTGAGGACCGTGGAAAAGTGCATTCCAGCATCACCGTCTAGCACAGTACTTGCTGCACAGTCAATACGTCAGGGAGATGAGTTCTCCTCTTTCCTCGATACTCTTTCAGGAAGTATGAAGGTGGGCGCTGGCTTCTTCCTGCCTAAAGAACAGACATCAGTAAGGCAGAAGGCTGGGCTGTGTAAGAAACCCTTAACTATCAAAACAGCAAGACCTTCTGTCATGTGAGAGACTAGTGTGTAGCTGGCCAGGGATGCAGGTTCCTTGCATGCTCTTGCTCCATACGATGCATTTTCTCATACACACACACACACACACACACACACACACACACACACACACACAAACACACACACTCATGCATGCTATGCATCACCACAGTATCTATTTCCCACATTTCCTGGGGCAGAAAAGAAAAGAGATAGTATGCTGCTGTTTCAAGATATTTCTCCCAGGTCTTCTCTTCCACCAGGACTCAATTGTCCAGAATCTAGGTGCTACAAGGGACAGTGATGTCACTTTTGGCAGGGCACAGTGGTAGGGTTTTAGGTGGGGGCATGAGCCATGGACAAAGTACATTTCCAGTCTATTTCTAATAGATGAAATGAGGGAAAGAGAATAGATTTCCTTTTCAAATGGTGGAGAAATGTGTTTCTAGGGAAATCAGAGTAAAAAAAAAAAAAGGACTGTGTTGAATCGTTCAAACTATAGAGGCTGATATGCCAATAAACCCAATGTTGTGTTTGCTAATTAACAAGGCTTAGCATTCTGGGAATAGTAGTGTATGCTAGAAAAGATCTCAGTGTTCAAGGGAGCTCTTAGTTATGACTGAGAGAGAACAGCATTGTAGAGGTCACAGTGGATTGAGGTATGTGCCGAGAAAACTTGAAGGGCACAGAGCCCGTCCAAAGGATGAACCTGGAAAGAAGTGGTCCGTGGTCCATGAGTATAATGTGCTTGGATAGATGGGGCAAGACCTGATCGTTCTCTCTGACCTCTTTCTTAAACACAGAGTACTGCTTTTGGACCCATGCCTCGTTAAATGCTTAAAGGTTCTAAGTCTGCCAACGTTAGGAGAAGAGGGAAACTCACGCAGGTTGAGACACACAGCAAAATCTTCTGGAAGAAAGCGTGAATGGACTGAGAGAAGCGAGAATGGCATTCCACAGTGGGAGCAATCTCAACAAAGGCATGGTAAATGCTGGGCTCCTGAGAGGGAAAACGGACTACATATCACTAGGGTTTTTTGTTGTTGTTGTTTTTTGTTTTTGTTTTGTTTGTTTGTTTGTTTGTTTGTTTTGGTTTCCAGGCAGCTCCAAAATAAATGTGAGCAACGCCTACCCCACCCCATGTGACTTCTTACCACATGCGGGCCCAGAAGTGAACAATGGCAGAGTTGTGTTGAATGGTGCTAAGTTTCCATTCCCCGAGTTGGCAGCCTCAGGATGTAATTTTCTCAGATAGGAAATATTCTGGCTTGGCATTTTTTTAGGGGGGGGGGTTAACAGAAATTACTTTCTCTCAATTAGATTCTAGTTTGATACAATCATTGCTTGAAAATTGCCTCAAATTGAAGCCATCTAATAGTGAGAGCTGAAGTGAAGAAGATAGGAAGAATTGGACCACTGCAGACAGCCCATTCCCAGAGTGCGTGATTCAAAACTAGGAAGAAGCAAAACCTTCTGTGTGTCTTACCTTGGACAGAGAATACCACTGAACCCATTAATGGGTTTTCATTGGTTTAGCACCAATCAAATCAAGCCCACACAGGAAGCACAAGGTGATTGTATCCGTAGTAAACAGGTTTGATACATTTATCAGATGTGGTTCTTTCTTTCTCTTTATCATGATGTGTTCCAGAAATGCTGTGCCATGGAACTGGGCCATATCTGGTTGTCGAATTGTGGCTCTAGCAGTTCTATGAACTATGGGGAAGGGAGGTGATTTAAAACGCACAATGTCTCTGAGCAAATGGAAAATGTTCATTCTGTGTTTGGATGAACTGATGGGTTGACACTACTGGACAAAAGTATCCTCTTTCTCCTGACAGATGAGCTCTTCTCCTCAACACTGTTCCTCAGATTAGCAGGGAGATCTGTGATGAGCCGGTTCACACATTCTGGCAGATGGTAGCAGTTAAGATCCCGGGAGATGATTTTTTTCCTTTCTAGTCTTGCTTTTCATCTTTCTTCTCTGGGGCAAGAAAAGACTTTAGTTCAGAGCTAATTTTACTCCACAATTAAAATTACTGCCTTCTGAGCACTTTTGTCATGCCCTGGGTGTTACGAGGTTTCTGGTTGTGGTGAGAGGAATAGATTCTTCCTGGCCGAGTGTAAGCGCATGCCTGATTTTATTTTTCCCTTGGTATGGCTCATTCCTTTGTCTCTCAGGGTTTCCTCATCCTCACACGGTGTTCCTAGGCAGAGTGAGGTTTCTGCCTAGCTTCCTCCCCTGGCTCTACCCTGAACACCCCAGCCACTTGAATCTGATTGAAGACTGCTACACAAGGAACCTACTGGCTTCTACCTGTGTTCCCTCTCCTTGGGATCTGCTCTGGGTCTCTTCCAGGCAAATAGGACAACCACTGGCTTGTCTCATTTGTTTCTGTTCCCTGGGAGGCCACTGTCTCACGCTGTCTGTTGTCCAATGTCTGAATTTGGTTTTTTTTGTATTCTTTCTGATTGCTTTAGTTGTCTGATGTGGAAAATAAATCTGGCCATGGTTACTCCATCTTGACTGAAAGAGGAAGTCGGTGCATAAGAATGTATGTAAAAGACCACTCATCAAAGCGTTATTGTTTATGAAGAGTAATTGGAAATGGGCAAAAAAAAAAAAAAAAAAAAAGCAAGATGAAACAAGAAAGAAAAAGAAAACAGAGTTGGGATAATATATTGTGGCATCTACGTAATCTGATACTTAGCAGACATTAAGAACTATGTTTTCTTTCTTCTCTGGAGGCAGTGTTAACGCTTATTAAGACAGGGTTTTTAACATAGATGTAAGCATGAGTGTGGTGGGGTTTGGGAGAAGCTAGTTAAGAAAAGGAAAGTTTTATATACCCAAGGCTAGAGTGGATGCCAGGTTTCTCAAGACACAGTCACATTTTAAGTGTCTTAACTTACATACAAAACCTCATGTTTTCAAAGGATAATTGTTGGCATGAGGATGTAGTTATAGTTAATTAAAAAGGTATAGTGAAAATAACTTAGATTTTTTTTTTAATTTAAAAAATGTGCACACTGGTTATTCTATTAATGCCACGCAGTGTTCTCTTTACAATGTCCTAAACTTCTTTATGAAAAATGCACATTATAATAAAAACACACTTGTTATGTAATTCACATGTACCATAAATATAGAATCACTTCAATATAAAAATAAATTATATAAACATGATGTGCTTATGTGATGAAATATGAACATGTATATAACATGTTTTATTTTGATATATAATAATATTTTCTTAGTTATTTTTCTGTTGCTATAACCAAAAACCATGATCAAAAACTGACTAATGGAAGAGTTTGTTTGGCTCACTGTTTCAGAGGGATAAAAGCCCATTATGGTGAAGAAGCAAGGCAGCAGGTGGGAGGGGAAGCTGAGAGCTCATGTTTCAATGGCAAGCATGAAGCAGAAAGACAATATGAAAGTGGCATGAGGTTTTAAAGTCGCAAATCTCACCTCCAATGGCATATTTCCTTCAGGAAAGGCCACACTTCCTAACACTCCTCTGACAGCACTGCCAACTGGGGACCAAGTGTTCAAATACCAGAGCCTATGATGGACATCCCTCATTCAAACCACCACAAATAGACGGAAACAAATAATTACTTACAACAAATTAAACATATGAATGTTATATAAATACGTAGTTGTACATTTTAATATTTGTACACAAGAAAGAACATAGAATTATCTTCAGTGGATATACATATATTCGCGTTTTTAGAAGTGGAGAAAAAACAAGAAACAATATATTAAAGTGCTAAAGTGAGAATTTCACTAAGTGGAATGCTAACTTTTGATGCTAGGATATTTGCTGGTCAACCTTATTTTCGCTGAACACACTGCTCATTGCAGTAAATATAAATACATCCCTTTTATTTTCCAGTCACTATTCTAAGTGCTTTCTTTGGTTTACTAATCATCTAAAGCTAAAAACAATCTCATTAAAAGTAGCAATTAGATCTCTGTTGAGGAAACTGGGGCACAAAGAATCTGTCTCTTTGTGTAGCTAGTAAGTGCAAGGCTGGGATCAACCCTGGGTAGTGTGGGCCAGAGTTTGTCCTTGGACACCATGCCATGGTACATTGCTCCTAAGAACCATGGCTAGTGCCATTTGTTGAATAAGCTGTCGGTTGGCTGACAGAGAAGATACGTGCCTGGGATTTCAGCGTTTCTGCCATGCACGGAGACATGGACCAAAATCAACAAGATGTGACTATGAGAGAGTTCTGGTCTGGTTCAAGCAGAGTATTGTTTACCACTGACCTGTTGGCCAGAGGCATTGATGTGCAGCAGGTCTCCTTAGTCATCAGTTATGACCTTCCCACCAACAGGGAAAAGTACATGCACAGAATTGGTCAAGGTGGTCGGTTTGGCCATAAGGGTGTGGCTATTAACATAGTGACAGAAGACATAAGGTCTCTTCGAGGCATTGAGACTTTCTACAACACCTCCATTAAAGAGATGCCCTTCAATGTTGCTGACCTCATTTGAGGGGAGGTTCTGCTACCTGGCCCTAGCCAGAGTTCAGTCCTGGGGTGGATGAGAAACAGCTTGAGGGGAGAGGGATGGGAGGCAAGGGATGGGCATCCTGGTTTTTTTGTTTTGTTCTGTTTTGTTTTTCTGTTTTTGTTTTCCTCTCTCTTTGAATAAATGTCACTTTTTGAAGAAAAAAAAAAGATACAACTTCTCTCTCAGATATAGAGCCTAACCTTTAGTGTTTAGGTGGATGTGAGAGTTCCAGGCTATAACTAGACAGAATAACCAAAGGTGAGGAGGAGGGGAGGCAAAGACACATGTGATAGAGAAGAGAAAGGTTACTGAGGGTGGATGGGAACAAAAGGGCCAGAGGATGAAGGGAAGGAGTAGGGCAGGAAACCAATACATACATGGCTGTACGAGCTACCTGATAGACCTGCGTTTACTACCTGTGACCATTCCTGGTGCATTATTCTAAATGCAGGGAGTGAAGGCCTGTCTTTGCTTTCTCATATTCTACCGACTGCATGGAAGAAGGGTGTAGTGCGGATGCTGTGCTCAGGGTGGGGACCATTAAAAGACTGACAGCCTAAAAGTGAGGTTTATCACCGTTATCCAGGTCTTCTCCCAGAGTCTCAGGGACCACACCCCCCAGGAAATACAAACAAAGAACAAAAGGATTGGTAGCTGGAAGATGTCCACCTAGCCAGGTTATCTGATGCATCCAAGCCAGGGCTATTAGCTACCTAGTGACCATTGAGAATGGCTTCCTTATTATAGGCTTGAACTAGAAACCAAGCATTTCTCCTTTACTATGGGGGACTTTTAGATTATTTTTCAAGAGGACTTGGTGCAAAGAAGCTAATGTGGTGCAGACAGGAGGCTGAATGACTGAAGCTTCCTTCCTATAAATGTCTTTATCCTGGAAGGGGGCTTCTAGGGCTGTCTGTATGTACTTCATGTCTCATTTTCCCTCTGAAGAATGTGAACTGTTTTAAGTGGACCAGCAAATCCACAGGGCTTTGAAGCTTTTTGCACCGGATAAGTGTCAAAAATTATTGAGGATTGTGTTTTTAAATTGACTAAATGTTCTTTCTATCATCCTGAGTGATCTTGTTTACAATTAGTTCTTCATTCCAAATTCCAAACTTCCAGTTTGCAGAGGTAGAAAAATCAATAAGAACAGCTTAGTTCTGACAAGTGAAACTTCAATTACCAATACTTGCATCCAATATGCAGACTCTCAGACCAATAGCTTCACTTTTCGTTTCTTTTCTTTTTTCAGTGATGTTTGGCCTAGGAGGACCTAGGTGTTATTCATGACTATATCTGTAAGTAGTATTTTTGTTCCAAAGATGCTATTTATTTTAAAATAAAATCATTTTAAAGATGAATGATGAGAACAAGCAACTTTTACATAAGATTTTGTAAGCTTTCCAAATAAGGATATTTCCATTTTAGATTTTTACATTATCTCTTCAGTACAAATAATAATAATAAAAAGAGAGAGATGAAAAAGAATTCCCCAGTGGATATTGAGGACTAGATAATAATCTCTTACTAAGCCATTAACATGCTGGCACTAGGTTTGATTATATTCACTGATGTGTTAAGCCAGTGTTTTTCAAACTTTAACGTACACTCCAGTCATCTGGGGATCCCCTTAAGAGATGGATTGTGATTTGCCAGGGAAGGGCCCTGCAGTCCACTGAGCTCTTGGCTGCTGGTCCATGAGAAGTAAGGCTTAAAGAACTTTGGGTCTAGCAAGTTTTGGTAGACAAGCATGTAGATTCAGATTGGGACTTTGAGGACAAATTAGTAAGGAACTTGGCTACAAAGGTGTGGGCATCATTGAGGTGAGCAATCATTGGTGGTGCAGAGGCAGCATTAACCCTACCTCTCCTGGGGTAAGGTTAAAAATCTTGTTGATCTACAGCAATATTGTTACTCACTGGGTACCCTAGCCGACCTTGATCTAGCCCCTCCCTACCCCTTGTCTCTCCTGATAGTGTCTCCCTTTTGGCAAATCAAACCAAAAGCAACAAGGTGAGGAAGCCTCCTTGATGCCTTCTGTATAAGCTAGACCCTTGAGGAAAGAGGAACTGGAAGTGTTACAGGAAGATGTCTACATGGACATTTTACTTAAATACACAGATTCTTTAAGCATTCCTACAAAGTGTTTCTTACAATTATTCATAAGATATACAATTTCTAAAGAAAATATCACCAAGGAGGAACACATTTCTGATTAAGCAACATGGTGTCAATTACTAACGGACTTTGACTTAAAGGGTTTACCACTTGAAAGATATGCCTGTCTTAGAATTGGTGAAATATAGCAATAGGTTTTCCTTTTCATTAAGCCTTTTCTAAAACCAGTTGGATGTGATGTCTTATATCTGTAATGCTAGCTCTTGGGAGGCTAAGAGAAACAACATGAGTTTGAAGCCAGCTCAGAAAACCTGGGACACAGAGTTAGACTCTCCAAAACAAACACATATTGCCCAAAGCCAAGGAATATTTAATACAAAATGGAAATGGGCATGTAGTAGCTACTTCTGCTGAAAATGTTGGCTTCACTTGGGCCCATAGGGTAGCTGAAGGCTGGATGAAAGCCTGGTGTTTTTGCTGCCACTACCACCACCACCACCACCTCCTCCTCCTCCTCCTCCTCTTCCTCCTCTTCCTCCTCTTCCTCCTCCTCCTCTTTTTCTTCTTCTTCATATTTCTCATACTTAGCCACTTGCTTAGCTCTGTAAGTTGACAAACTCATCATGTCTTTTTGGAAAATATCTCATCTGTTTCAAGGCTGAAAGCTCAGAGATGAGTCACTGTCCTAGCCTTGTAGTCACTTTGGATTCCAATTTAAAAATGGCAGGACAAACCCTGTTTCAAAGATGAAGGTAATTATGAAAATTCTCCATGAGTGTGAGGCTGCACCTACAGTAGAAGTGGCCATCCTGTAGGAACCAGATTGATCCCCTCAAGTGATAACACGGAAAAGGCCATGAGGACTTAGGACCACCTTGCAGATCCAGCTAAGCCAAGGGTGGATAGACCTACACCTTGGCTGAGACTGCTCAACTATGTATGTCCCCCGCATTTTTTTAAATCCCTTGACTCAACCTTGCCATGCTTGAACTTAATAAAACTCATATCAGTATACCAAAGACATAGACAGACTTGTGGCCACTGAATTCTTTTATCTTCTCTTCCCAATGTGTTCACAGTGAAGCTTTTAAATGCTCTTGAATTCCTAATATAAGATGGTTGCATCAATACCTAAGAAAAACTGAAAGCTCCTGATATAAAATATGTATTTTACTATTTCCTTGCTTTAATGTCATAATATAAAGTACTTGAAAACATTGACTTTAGGCTTGAAATTTAGGGTGTCTATAGCATAGTCCTCAGTTCCAGTGCATGCAGACTCTCAGTGACTTCTACTGCAACAATCTATTCTCTTGCCCTTTTTGGTGAGTTCTTTTCAGCAGTTCTTGGTGTATTTCTTCAACACACACACACACACACACACACACACACACACACACACACACACACACACACACATATATACTGCAACCCACAGTTGCCATGAGTTAATATTGAAATCCTGTCATTACAGAAGCTATTGATTCCCCCAGGACCATACCTGAATTCTGGCTCTTAAAGTCTTTGTCTCCCCTTTTTATGGTGGTTCTTGAACCTTGGGGCAGAGGATGTGATATCGATGTCTTCTGTAGATGAGCACTCTACAGACACTTACCTCTATGTTTTAATGAGTTGTGAGTTTGTGTGTTAACCACTGTCTAATTGCCAAATAGACTGATCTGGTGAGATCTGAGAGCTATGCTTTTATCTAGCGTCACAGGACCAGACAAGCATAACCTCCTATGGAATGAACCTTACATCAACCAGGAAGTGCTTGGTTACTCACAGAACATTCATACCAGTATTCCATCCATGAGTATGTCTTGTCCCACTGGTCCTTACTGTCATTGGAAGAGTTCACCTGCACAAGATCAAGCCAGTAAATCTTCCAGCGTGGAGGTGGTAGGTTCTCACCCTCCCCAATTCCTAGCTAAGGATCTATTGACATTGGTGGCTGCTGGGGGAGGGGAAGCCAATTTTCTTTAAGGTTGTGGCCCCTGGTAAGTTAGCATGCTCCCGTGATGCCCTCATACTCATAAGTACAAATTGGATTTGGTGGGTTATAATAATAACTAAAAAAGGGGGTTATGAAGTTGAGAAGGAGTTGGGAGTGGATCTTGGAGGAATTAGGAGGAAGAATGGGTGGTGAATATGATCAAACTTCTTTATATGCATCCCAATTTCTAGTCATCAGTTATTGTAATAAAGCACACTAATTTGTAGACAGGAGATAGTCAGCTATCCATTCCTTTCCTTGCAAGAAACTCCTTGTTTTACTTGTAAACTCACCTTGGAGATCTCTAAGTTAGGTCCCTCAAGAGGCACTGTGTAGGAGAGCACTTAGAAAACCAAGAACGGTCTGTCTACAACTGCTCCAAGCCAATAGCTATCCACTTACTCACACTTCCTGGCTAAAAGGCTAATCTCAGAGCAACAATCTCTGCTCCGCAGTAAACACTGCCAACTAACATGGCACCAGCACCTTGCCTCTGGTGGCTTCTCTCATGTTACTGTATCATCAAAATATACCAAACAGGTCTTGGGGGTTGATGGTATCACAGTTGGATGTTAGCCCAACTCTCGGTAAGTGATCAGGGACACTTCTGTTCCTCGAGTAATTTCCTTTCAGTTCCACTTGCCACAGGGCGCCATCAACATTTTTCAAATGTATTCACAGAAAATCGGATGAGCACTCATTGAGACAGGTAATGAGATTTGGATCAAAGTACTTGTCTCTGGCAAGGATTTTCATTTAAAGTCACATTTCTGATAGAAAAAGTGCATTATCTCACCTGCAAATGGAATTACCACCATCAGAGAGAGGTCATGAAGGAAAATAAGGCTTCTTCAAAACCCCAGAAATGAATCCACAGTTTCTGGGAAAGCTAGCCTTGCCTACCTGGTAGGAAGCACCACAAAGCCATGCTGTTGGAATGTTAGCTACCAGAGAAATGACAGTGTGTCCAGGAATTGCTATTCTGTCAATAATTTCTCTTTTCTAAGGACAAGTGGTAGAAAGGAATGGAAAGGAAACAAAACAGAAATCACCCCTGAAAACAGGAAGTAATCAAAGGAGAAGGAATTTTAAATAAACCCCCCTTATGAATGAAACTATGCCAAAGAAATGCAGGTGAGCACAGGCGTGTGTGAGAGACCCAGTCCGTCTAGAACTTCAGTGGAATTGTACAAGAAAGAGGTTTGAAATGAGGGCTGAAAGGTGAGTAGAAGAAAGGGAAGCAGAATTCACCATGGAAGATGACACAGGGCTGGAAACAGAGCTTAGCAGCAGAGCATTTGCCTGGCATGAGGAAAACTAGATCCGGGTCCCAGGGGACACGTGTGTGTGTGTGTGTGTGTGTGTGTGTGTGTGTGTGTGTGTGTGTGTGTGTGAATAATAACACAAGCAGTAGACATCATAACATGCTAAGTCTTTGTGACATCCTTGCGGCTGAGCAGTTCTTCAGGAAGACATGGAATTGCCAGGAGGGGAAAGGTTTGTGTGTCTTTTGGTAGGAGATGACAGCAGGGGAGGCTCCATATTAGTAAGTTGCCGTGTTGTATCACGTTTTTCTTATAAACAAAATGGACCAAACCCTGGAACTGATACCTAGAGAGCACAGCTGAGTCTGGCCAATCCACGCTGGAGGTCGAAACATCTATAGCTCCAACTTCTGATTGTTTCATGTAGGTCTGGAATTTGGTTAGTCCCTGGAGGAAGCCTGAAAAGAATCTCAGGAAAGCCACAGGGGCCCAGCCTTTAACTCAAGCACAGAGCAGTTTATCTTCCTTTCATTATGCTGAAAACTATCCCCTCCCCATTTGTGTAAAGGAAGAGCCCTGAAATTTTATTACATCTAAAAGGCTTTATGGGACATACATGCTTTGATCAACCTGGTCAATGAACAGAAAAGTCAGTACAGAAAAAAATAATGTGTGAGCAGATTTTTATCTTAGAAAGGGTAATGACCTCATTGCTTAAAGGAGACGCAAATAAAGACAAGTGTCCTTTTCCAGGTGGATGAATTACTGCAGACATGTGATTTATACTCACTGACTAGCAAGGAACAGGCAGGAACCATTACCCGGCCTGTTGCCTTTTCCTGTTCCCTGTTAAAACTCTAGTCACATGTTTCAAGAGTTTCATCAACCATGTCTGACTCTTTGCTCATGTCAGGGGCCTGGTAATAAAGTAGTGCCTCTGCTTTGACACTTGGATATTTTCCCCAACTTTTGTGCTTATACCCTGAAGTCATCTGTTAAAGATCCCCAAACCCTAGACTCACTCTTGGCATTAGGGATGCCCCTTTGCCTTATAGAGGAATTGGAAAGTCTGTTCATTCTATGAGAGGTTTGACTCATCATCCTGTGTATGGAGCTACTTCTTGGGGTTTACAGAACCACAATAATTTGGACATTGGTTTAATATCATCAATAATCTCAAAGTGGCATTCATTTCTTAGTCTCTATGACATTGTTCTACAACTATATCCAACTACAATACTTACAAAGGAGCAGAGAAAAAGAGGAAATATTATCAACACTGAAAAACAAATCTATTAGACAACCTAGTGCTGGTGACAAGTCTTTGTTATCTATAAATATAATGCAAGTTTAAGTACAATGGAGAGAAATTACTCAAAATTCATGTCAAGTTACTTTGCATTGTGGAGCAATGCTAATGCTTTTCACTAGCAACCTTACTCTCAATTATTAGATTATAGAGTATATGATACTAAGGACAAGAATTGGGCAAGGAGGCAGCTGGTAGATTTTGCTAAAGGTTTATAGTTAATTCTCACAGGATGACTTTCTAGGTCAGTGCTGTAATCAGGATGCCAAGGATGCTCTTTCCCCTTTATTTATATTGGTTTACAGTTGTTGAAATCAAGTTGTGGAGGAAAGAAACAGTATTTGTTTGGTAAAATAGATATGAACCACATGAAGGACCACATGAAGTGAAGGCTGGATTAGGACCTAAAACATGTGTTCAACCGTCTATATCATCAGTTCTCAATCTGAGGGCTGAATGACCCTTTCACAGGGGTCACATATCAGATATCCTGCATATCAGACATTTACATTATGATCCATAATAGTAGCAAAATTACAGTTATGAAAGAGTGATGAAATAATGTGTTGGTTGTAGATCAGCACAACATGAGGAACTGTATTAGAAGGTCGCAGCATTAGGAGGTTGAGGACAATTATTCCAGCTATATCTGGGAAGAAGAAGGATCATCCCATAGAGGCAGGAGAAAGGCCAAGGTGTTTTCTAAAAATGAATGAAGACAGATAAGAATTTAGAAGACTTGCACCTGTAATTCCAGTACTAGGGAGGAAGAGGCAGGTAGAGTTCTGTGAGTTGGAGGCCAGCCTGGTCTACAAAGCAAGTCTAGGGCAGTCAAGGCTACACAGAGAGACCCTGTCTTGAAAATCCATCCCTACCCCCACCCCCGCCACCACAGAAAATTTTAGAAGACTGTCCCAGTGAAGAGATTAGTGAAGGAAAACATTTAAAAAGGAAAGAGAATACACCCTGAGCTGAAGAAAGAAACTATAGATTATTTTTAAAGGCTATAGATTATTTAAAAAAAACAGTGTTCCCTTATTTAATTCACAAGAATTAAATAATTAAATATTAAATAATTAAAGAATTAATAATTAAAGAATTGTGAAGAAACAAAGAAGGGAAATGCATTGACTCTAAGGCACAACAGACACAAGACAATGAGCAGGAAATGCTGTAATATTAAGAAGAGAGTGTAATGAGATGCATGAAGTGCACATTGAGGTCCATGTACCACAGTAAAAAGAAACAACATCGGTGATAACTGACATGGAGCACAGAAATGGGAGAATGAGGCGGTAGGTAATTGGTATTTCCTAAGGGCCAGTGTAGATAACATCCACGAAGGAAGATGACCTGTGGTTGAAGATGGATTTTCCTGAGTCAATGGAAGGAGGCTCACCTGTGCTTACACCTTTACAATACTGTTGACACAGGTATGTTTAATATATATATACTTATCATTGTCAACACATTTGGCCTAACAATTATTGTCTTATTAAAAATTTATATTGAAGGACTGAAGAGATGCCCAGCATTTAGGAGTCTACACTGCTCCTTCAGAGAAACTGAGTTCAGTTCCCAGGACCCACCTCAGGCTCCTCACCAATACCTGTAATTCTTATGGCCTCTGTGGACACTTTACATTCCCACAGACTCACATACAGATACATGAAATTTAAAAATAGAAATAAACCTTTAAATTGAGAATTCAGAGAAAATATTTATTCATTAAAAATAACCCACGATTTTAATCCCAGCACTCAGAAGGCAGAGACAAAGAGATCTCTGAACTTGAGGCCAGCCTGGTATGGTGGTTTGAATGGGCGTGGTCCCTAGACTCGTGCCTTTGAATGCTTGGCCATAGGGAGTGGCACTATCAGGAATTTTGGCCTTACTGGAGTAGGTGTGGCCTTGTTGGAGGAAGTGTGTCACTGTGGAGGCAGGCTTTAAAGTCTCCTACGCTCAAGCTATACCCAATGTGGCACGCAGTCCCCTTCTGCTGCCTACAGATCAAGATATTAGCACTCTCAGCTCCTTCTCCAGCACCGTGTTTGCCCGTATGCTGCCACACTTCCTGCGGTGACAGTAATGGCCTGAACCTCTGAAACTGTAGGTCAGTCTTAATGAAATGTTTTCTCTTGTAAGAGTTACTGTGGTCATGGTGTCTCTTCACAGCAATTAAACCCAAAGACACCTCCAGGACAGCCAGGGCTACACTGAGAAACTCTGTATTGGGGGGAAAAGCCCATTATATATTAACATAAAAGGAAGTTCTTATAAGAACTATATTTTAAAACAGAAAAATTGGAATTCCCACTTGTGATATAGAGGCAACAAAAATATCTACCATATGATGTCATTATGAAAACTAACTGTAAACAGAGAGGCAAAGTGCATTTCCTTTTGTTCACCCAAAATTCAGTGGATGTGGACATGGAGACATACATACAGATCTAGATGTGATGTGAATCAAGACTTTTATAAATGTTTCTCACTAGTTGAATAATATGTCAAAAACCTACCTGTACAGCAAAGACATTCAGTGAAAATACAGCTGCCAGGCGTGGCAAGATGGGTAAGCTGATCACTGAGAACTGAAGGTTGGACTCACTGCACTAGAGGGTCAAGGCTGGCAAAACTGGGAAGCCTATTATAGTTCCCAAATTGGTCATCTCAACTTGAAAAATAAACCTAGGCACTGGAGAGATGGCTCAGAGGTTAAGAGCACTGTCTGCTCTTCCAGAGGTCCTGAGTTCAATTCCCAGCAACCACATGGTGGCTCACAACCATCTACAATGTGATCTGATGCTGTCTTCTGGTAGGCAGTCAGGCACACATGCAGGCAGAGCATTGTATACATAAGAAAGAAAGAAAGAAAGAAAGAAAGAAAGAAAGAAAGAAAGAAAGAAAGAAAGAAATGAAAGAAACTGTTAAAAAAAAAAAAGAAAAATAAACTTAAAGGCTTTATTTCCCAACATTTCTGTGATGCCAATTATGTGATTTTTTAAAAACTGGAGACAAATAACAGTATCCAAAACATAGCATATCTCTCATATAATAAAATCTAAACTCAAGAATAATTTGATTTGAAGGAGTTCAGTTGTTCCATTTTGTTGATCATGTGATAGAGTGAAGATCGGACTTCCTTGAGCACTCTCTGTTCATGAGCTTATGCTTGGACACCTCCTTGTCCATTTGCTGGGAAAGTTGCTCTATAGGGCTGGAGTGTTTTCATCTAGATCTTATAAGATGTTAATCATAGGGAGGGGGAAGCAAGTTTTTATAAGAACTTTATTTTAAAACATAAAAACTGGAATTATTTTATATTTAAAAAATTTATGATCTGGGTAGAAGACATGAATAAGCCATATCTGTCTCATTTGATTTGTTTTAAAATGCTATTGTAGTTTAAGTATTTTTTGAAAAGTCACACATCACACACATACTTGATATGAAGATATTTTAATAGCCTTCACAGATAGTTATAAACATTATAAAAGTACTATAAATAAAAATTTCAAGTCGATGGTTTTTAAAGGTTATTGTAACATAGAAACTGATCTGTAAGGGAGACTTGCTGGAAGATGAGACAGCAGCGGAGGGAGGTGGCTGAGGCGGGGATGGGGATGAAAATTACCACAGTGCAGTATATACACTATGGAGTTTTCAAAGAAAACATATTCTCCTAAGTTATGCACATCTTCCAGTATTGGCATATCTTCCCACACAACGTATAAAAACCACCCTAATTAGTATCACCACCACTCACATCAGAAAAGTCTAAATTTCATGGTGGGATTAATAGTTTTCCGAAATTCTCATAATCATTTGAAAACTTGGAGTTTATCTTTGACCAAAAAAATGATGGCACTTGGTTTGTTTGCTTTTGTTTGTTTGTTTGCTTTTGTTGTTGTTGCTATTGTTGTTTTAACTTTTTATTGACTCTTTATGAATTTCATATCTTGCACACTAATCCCCCTCATCTGCCTGCACTCCACTCCACCCTTGCAACCTTCCCCAAAGCAACAAACAAACAAAGATCTTGTCATGGAAGCTGCAGTACGTCATACAGTATACCTTTTTGCTCAACCAGCTTTTCTTGCAAATGTTCATTGAGTGAGTCATTGGTCTGGTTTGAAGTCTCTGGTTTCTGCTACACTATCAACAGTGGATCCTCACTGGGACTCCTCTTGGATATCCTGTTGTTGCCCTGTGTCATGGACACCTTGCAGTTTTGTATCTCCAGGCTTAGCCTTTCCACATGCTCCAGCAGATCATAAGATGGGTTAAATATTGGCATGGCCCAACTCAAAGCTCTGCATCTGGGTCTGGGTGGTGACAGAGTTGGTCAGTCTGATTGCTCCCCCACATCTGGGCCATCACTTCAGCACTGTCCAGGCGAAAAACAGGGACAGCTTCCCTGCTCTCATGCACTCTGGGCAGTTCTCCCAAGGCCACATGACCAGGGCCAACTCTACTGTGCTGCCCAGGTGCAGGCCCCTCTCTCCTGAGTGCTGTAGCCAGTGAGGGCTAGGGCCATTTCTCCTGCTATCATGTCCTTGGGGTCTGTTCTCCCATGCTTCCCAGGCTAGGGGTAGGATCAGTTTTCCAGAATATTGTAGCCAGCGAGAGGTGAAGGCAGCTCTGCACAGCCCTCAGACGTCAACATGGCCCTAGGAGGCAGCCCAGATCAGGGACATCTGCATGGCCTTTGGTGGTTACATGGGACACTGACATCAGCCAACACAGACCCTCCCCTCACTGCTTGGGGCCATGGACCCAGACGTGGTCTTCTGTGGCAGCACAGGCTGGGACCTCACCGTGCCCTCCCGTGTCATTGTAGGCTACTCGTATATGAGGCCGTTCCTCACTCTCACAAGGCTCCAGTTCTGCCTCTCTTCATTGTGCACACACTCTTCTGCTTCTCTTTCCCTCCATCTCTCCACCACATACTTGTTCATCTTAATGCCCCACGCTGGGAGGGGCCGTTTCACCCAGGAAAGGGGTCACCACGGGCATGCTCTGCCCTGCCCTTGCCCCTTGGGCGCAGTGTGGTGCTGGGTGGGGTCATCTCACGAGTCTTTCTTCTTTTCTTTTTTTAAATGATATACTCATTTAATTTATTTAAGGACTGTTCGCTTGATTGCCATAGTTTGTCTGTTGGTTGTACTTTCAGATAAAAAACAAAATAAAATAAAAGGACGTTCTAGGAAAATGGGGTTAGTTCAGCTTTTGATTTGAACAGCTGCCCATGTGAATTTTCTCTAGCCTCTGTCCTCATAGCACAAGGGTTGCCTATGACTCTGTGCTTCCTATGTTGTCAAACATGGCATGTCCTGACTAAGGTGCAGTAGGATTTAGCTAGACTCTCTTGATCGTTGCTAAGGCACTTTGGCATTAGAGTACCAGCGTCAACACCATACTCAGCATTGTGAGTATAGTCTAACCTGAGCTCATGGACTTCTAGAGGTTGGCTGACCACATCGAAGAACCGTGCTCTGTCAGAACTCTGAAGATGACTGCATCTCATATGTTCATAATTTAAAAACCCTGCTTGCCTATGTAATACTGAATGTGGAACTAAGTGGAGCTAGACACTGAGAGACAAAGTTTGCAGTTCAAAGAATTGTTCCTATTCTTGGCAGATTTATTTCTGTGCTTAGGAAAAGTAGTTTATGGGAAATTAAAAAAATTATATATATATATATATATATATATATATATATATATATATATATATAACTTTAAAGAGACAGACATCTTAAAGCTGGCAAGGTAGAAAGAAGAAAATTGTGCATAAATTGAAAACATGAAAAATTAAAATGTTATCAACTATACTTTGTGTGAGAGGTTATTAAGCAAACCCAAGCCAATAACTTGCAAGGGTTTTGATGTCATACAGTAGTTAAAAAAAAAAAAAAAAAAAAAAAAGGAACTATTTAAACCAACAGTACTTCATTTTTCTCACCAGCCTGCCTCCAAAAATTACTATACTCTTGTCTGCATCTGTGAGTTCATCTTTCAATTAGAAGATAAATTCATTTCTGGGGACTTAATGTATACCTTAGTGGTTGCAGCTAATAATACTGTACTGCTCATTAGAAATGTGATAGGAGCAGATTTTCTCACCCTCTTCATCTTCCATGATAACTGTACTAGTGATGGGTGCATTAATTAGTTTTATGTGGTAACCAGTACACAGTGCGTATGGATATGAAATTACCTTGGCATGTGTCTGAAATATTTATTAATTAACTATTAAAATTAAAATTTCCATTAACTATTTATAGTTTAAATGAAAGCAATAAGAAAGCAGTATTTTCCAAAGCATAATATAAACAAAATATATCACATATTAAAATAAAACTAGTATATAAAAATAAGTTTTGAGACAGAATAGAAATGAGCAATTAATACAGATTTTCTGATACTTCTTAGATCAAGTATAAAGGAAAAGAGGCAGGCTATAAAACATGTACATAACACATGTTAACTTTATATTGTCTTTGCTTGGCGCAGACCAAGACAACTTTCAGCAACTCAGAAAGGAAACATTGTTTCCCTTTACAACTTGAGGTTTGTAGACTTATGTAAATAGTTTCCAGAATAGTGAATCTAATATTGATGTTGAAATTTCAGATAGGACTGGCATAGGAACCTAGAGATCAAGTGTATCTTGGAAACCAGCTAAGTTAGAGTCCTTGAGCTAACTCTGTTTATGTCCTCTTGTTATGCTTTCTCTCATAAGCATCCCGTTTTCCTGACTACTGTATTTTAGGATAGCTGGAGAGGACCAAGAATTGCCTCCACTACCACTAGTACTTAGACAATATAGGAGGCATACAGTAAGCAATCAATAAATACTTAGTAAGGGACTGAATGAATGGGACCAGAATAAACCAGTGCCTTTTACTTCTAATTCTAAAACTGGCATGTTGGGGTAAGGCAGGATACGTATTTGCACTTGTGTGGCCCACATACTACATCACATGTGGCAAACAATCCCCATGGGCACTTTTGGCAGAACAGAGCTGTGTTTAGCAAGGTTACCATCCCCTCACCGTCTCATTCGAGAAACGAGCATGCGCTGGTGGTATG
Organism: Acomys minous; assembly: GCF_964271855.1. Classification (NCBI taxonomy): domain Eukaryota; kingdom Metazoa; phylum Chordata; class Mammalia; order Rodentia; family Muridae; genus Acomys; species Acomys minous. Next base: position 177,211,518 of record NC_140483.1, on the reverse strand, counting down.
TGTGGGGCCTTGAGTGTCAAGGACTCAAGTAGCCTTCTACAGATGTGGCTCGGGACAATGCTGAAGCATAGAACCACAGCCTCTGAGCTTCCCTGCCACTCCACACCACTAAGTGTGTTCGTGTGTAAGATGGCTCAGTGGGTAAGGCCATTAGCCCTGCAGGCATGAGGACATGAGTTCAAATTGCCAGGACCCACGCCCAAATCCAAACACAGCTGCATGTGCCTGTGTCCTCAGCGGTGAAGGGCGGAGATGGGTCGATCCTGATGACAAGGTCCAGTGAGTTTCAGTGAAAGACTGTCTCTAGACAAACAAGGTGGATGACCAAGACGTCCATTCTCTGCTGTAGCGTCTGCAGCACGCACCAAGATGTATGCACCTATCTCACTTGTGCAACCTCCCCACCCCCCACCAAAAACACCAATAACATAACAGTTTCTCAAACAAGCTACAAATATCTCAGCTTTAGAAGCTGTGGGGTAAAAGGAGCCCAAAAGACAGAAGTAAATGACTGATAACCAAAGGCTGAAGATCCAGAAGTGGGTTCTCGTGGATGAGACTGTTGTAAACAGCAGACACCTTTTCTAAGAATAATAGTGCCATAGCCACAGAGGAGGGCCATAGGCACACACACTTCTGACACAGGAACCGTTATGAGGTCTACAACCCATCTAGGAAATTGAGAAAGGGATGTCAACTAAATGAATATTCTCTTATTTCCTCACTAGATGAAGACAGGCAAAATGGGACATGACAGGTGGAGTGTAGTTTGGCTATGGCTGAACATGATTTGTGAATAGTTCTTTAGTGTCAAGCTTCAGAGTTCAGAGACATAGGACTGAGAGGCAGATATCTTGGCAAGATGGGCCATACAGTCCACTAAATTACTGGCAGTGGGGAACAGGAGGATGAGCTATTATAGGCTGCATCTGGAAAACTGTAGGTTGTTGCTATTGTACTGTTAGAGGGCTGGCATTATGCACACTGTATGAGATTTCTTTCTTTCTTTCTTTCTTTTAAAAAAATATTTATTTATTTATTATGTTCATCAGAAGAGGGTACCAGATCTCATTATAGATGGTTGTGAGCCACCATGTGGTTGCTGGAACTGAACTCGGGACCTTTGGAAGAGCAAGCAGTGCTCTTAACCTCTGAGCCATCTCTCCAGCCCTGTATGAGATTTCTAAGGAATTATGACTCTAGCAGCGAACCTCCTAGTCTGAAACAGGAGAGTGACATTTGATGTAGAAGTCCAGTTAACTAACTATGTGTGGTATTCTGAGCCTGTAATTGAGCATCATGGAGGCAGGGGCAGGAAGAATGTGAGTTCAAGGCCAGCCTGGACTATGTAACAAGACCTTACCTCTAAAGTAGCCACATAAATATCACAGTATGCTGTGATGCGTGTGGGAGGCTAGGAGACTGTGCCAGCTACTTGGTGGTCATCTGTCTTTCTAAGGAGAAGCTACTGGTAGGATTGGAATAAAATCTGGTCTTACTTCTCTTAAGTATTTAGTTATATTGATAGAGTGCTTTCATTGGGAAAGCAGCAAAAACACAAGTTTTAAAAATTAAGTTAGCCAGGTTAAAAAATATTAATGAGCATTGTTCAATGTCAGTATTGCTGAGTAAAGCATATTTTGGAAAAAATTGAAAACCACTGTGTGCTTCTATAATGAATATTTCATAATCAAAATCATATGATACTCAAACATACTACTTTTTGTTTCTTCTTTATTTTTTAATTTTTTACATAGACATTTATATCACTATACAAATATACAATAGATTATCTATAGCAAGAAGAACCATGACACAATCAGGAATTATATAAATGTTACATTCTTAGTGTTTTGGCTACAGAAATTTAGATGCACCAAGATAGGAAAGATGTCTTCTTCAAGGCTGTCAAATACAAACATACTACTTTTAAGACTTAAAAAAAAATCCCCACTTTGTCCCACTTTGCTCTGATATCATGGACATGCTGGAGACTGTAATAAATCACAAGAGGTCTGCTTTACTGCTGAGAGATGTCTGGCTTGTTTGTGGACACTGTGTCTATAACATGGAGGCCATACTATGTTTCTCTTGGTAATAAATAAGGAGAGGTCATTTCTGGGCTCTGAGAAAGGAAGGCCAAGACTCAGGTGACTCATTTTGTGTGTGTGTGTGTGTGTGTGTGTGTGTGTGTGTGTGTGTTTGTGTGTGTTTGTGTGTGTGTTTGTGTTTGTGTGTTTGTGTGTGTGCTTGTGTGTTTGTGTGTGTGTAGGGGTGTGTTTGTGTGTGTGTGTGTGTGTGTGTGTAGGGGTGTGGGACAGAGCTTGTTCATTCAAACCCTTTTTGATGTGTGTGGGAAAGAAGGGTATGCAGTTTATAGTGGAGAAGTTGAGATGGAGAAACAGGGGCTCATGGGGACAAGTGTCCTCCACAGTGAAAAAAAAGATAGCTCTCAATTTTAACACGTGGCTTCTGGCAATGGGAGAACGAGGGTTTTCTCACTGGAATGAGAGTAGTAAAGTAATAGTCAGCACATGGATATTTCTCCTCTGGGGTTCTGTGTGTCCCTTCAGCCTGCACTCCAGCTTCAACGTCAGCAAGGTCCAAGGAAGGTAGGGAAGGGACATGAGCCTGAAGATCAAGAAGTCAGAGTTTCACTATGAATTGGGACCCATTGGTCATTTCATTCTCTGCTCTTGTCTGGGTTTCCGTAGCACCCCATCTGCGTCCAGTGGTCACATGCAGAAAGTTCTTAGTCTAAGGATAGCAGTACTAACCCGCCCACTGGCCAGCAGAAGAGATTTAAGAAAGATACAGAGTTTCAATACTCAGCTATGAGGGACCATAGACATAAGGAAGGGGCTAAAATAAAAAGATGTCCAGAAAGAGTAAAGTGGAATAGGGTCTCGGTGCTTGCTCCCCTCCTCCCTTCCTCCCTTCCTCCTCATGGCCTCCAACATTTCAGTGTGCCATCTCACATAATAACCTCCATAGATGGACACATGTCCCTTTCCTGGGCTAAAGGATTGACCTATCCCTGGAAACAGATGTTGAACTTACAGGTTTTTAACTGTTCAGCTGTGATCTCTGTATTTATCTTGCTTGGGGAAGCTGTTGGGTTGGCCACTGATTACATCCTTGCCATCCTTAGCATTTAGATTTCACACAGGTAGCAATAAAACAGTTTGGCATTGAGGGGGAAAAAAGTAATTCTGTGTGTATGTGTGTATGTTGGGTAGGGTATGGGTACATCTTTAGTGTAGATGCCCAGGGAGTCCAGAAGAGGGCATCAAACACAGGTGCTCGGATTCCAAACCCATGAAGTCCTCTTCAAAAGCAGTGCTTGTTTCTAACTGTTGAGTTATCTCTATCACCTCAAACATACTATTTTAAAGTAGAAAGACAGAAATATCATTTTACTATTACTCAACAGTGAAGAGTGAGATAGGCAACTGAAGAGGTGGGGAAAGAATGTGTGATCCATATTTTGTATTCGTCACATAACCAAGAATTAAACAATATTATCACTGCCTAGAGATAACACCACAGAGAGGAAAACCTTTGTTTAGAGAGCTCCATCCTCACGAACCATCTTTCTTCCCTATATTCTTTCCCTATGCACCCCAATTTCTTGATAATTGCTAAGTGTACCTCAGGAGCAGTGAGCACTCAGTGTGGATAGAACCCGGAGTTCAACCCCAGCACCCAAACAACAAATCATTTTTCTTTATGCTTGATTATAAATATTTATTTAGTTAGTTATAAAAAATAAGCTCATTAATAATGAAAATACTAGGCTAAGGGAATCAAAAGCAACCCTGTCCTCACCTCCATCTCTCAACTACACATTTCATAACTAAGTTCCTAAAAAGGCCTTCTTTTTTTTCCATTTTTCTCAGCTGAGTATAACAAAGCTTATGGTTCTTGTACTATAGAAGTTTCCTGGTATGATCTTGGAATCCAAAAGGTATTCCAGTTTTCAGAGCTGGGAAATGAGTTGCATAGAAATCACTGGCCTAGTGTCAGCAGGAGCTTGTGTATGGTCAGCCTCCAGCCATAAATGTCACCCACTGTATCTGGGGAACTGCTTTACTCTTCAAAGTCTAATGAGATGGGAAGAAATGATACAGGCCAAACAGTAAGCTTTCTGGGATGACAGAGGGAGGGAGGAAGGAAGGAAATAAATTCTGATTTGCAACATTTTTCAGTTCAGACTACCAAGCTGACAGGTGACTGAGCTTGAGATGAGAAGAGTTGTGAACCATTGGAGCATTAACATCAGGATCAGTCAGCCTAGCATACAATGAACTTGGGACATGTTACTAGAATATCTATCCATACCAATATCATCTGTATCTATACATCTACACCTACCCACCAATATTCTTTTATAGTTAAATGATTAATTAGTCAACTTTCAATGCACAGGTACCTGCCGAGAGCATCTTGGGTTTAAATGAGATGCCATCTTCATGGAGTGAGTTAGATGTTCCTGTGAGCCTTGAGCCACGAGGGTGTTTATAAAATCTCTCCACCCACGAACACCAAGACCTGCTGCTAGCAAAGGAAAGCAGGTGAGTTCTGAGCACTGGTCTATTATATCAATAGTATATTGCCCTGGAAAGCCATTAACAAATGAACAATGGGTACGTGGAAAGGAAAAGCAAGGACTTTGGCTCAGAGCAAACAACATGACAATGACACCAAACTGAGGTAGAAGCCTGAGCATCAGCCCGTGGTAGTGTGAGTCTGCATTCTTAAAGGAGAGGCCCACAGCAGAGCTGTGCATTAGCATAGGACAATCTATCTCAGATTCTAACGTAGGCAGAGAGGCCCTGAAATGAGTAATTGCTGAAGGGGCAATTGTAGGAGTCATCTTTCCAAGTGATACATTTTATTTTTTTCTAGGCCTTGGCAAATATGAGCTTAATAATCCTTTTGATGGGTGTTGTGTTATCATAAAATAATCTAAATGCAACTAAATGGTATTTAAACTGATCTCCAGACACTGGCAGACTTGGCTGAATGGCAGTCTGGCTGCTAGTGCATCTGTAACACAGCGGGTGAGGAGGGGTGAAGGCACCTCCCTGGCATCCACCTCCCCTGTGATTCTCCTTTTTTAAAACTTTATTAATTTATTCAGATTACAACTCAATTGCCATCCCATCACTTGTATCCTCCCATCCCTCCCTCCCTCCCACTTTCACCCTATTCCCCTCCCCTGGGTCTGTGACCGAGGAGGGTCCTCCTCCCCCTCTATATGGTCATAGGCTATCAAGTCTCATCTTGGTAGCCTGCTTATTCTTTCTTTGAGTGACACCAGGCCTCCCCACCAAAGGGAGGTGGTCAAATGTGGAGCACCAGAGTTCATGTCAAAGTCAGTCTCCGCTCTGCACATAACTGTGGAGAATGTCCTGTCCATTGGGTTGATCAGAGTAGGGGTTTGATATTTACTATTGTATTGTTCTTGGTTAGTGCAAAAGCTTGAGCAGACCCCACTGGGCCCTGATCCACCTATCACGATGTTTTTCTTGAAGGTGAAGAGAGATGAAGCAGAGTGCCAAGTCAAAGAGGAAGCCGAAGAGACACAGGGGATTTCTAGGACTCTTCATCTCTCTTCAGGTTCTGCCTAAACCCTGACTGAGCATGAGAAGGACACTGCTGCCGCCAGCCCCAGCAGGTAGTGAGGCTGGCCGCTGCTGTTGGGAAGGGGCACATTGAGATGCACACAGCCTTCCTGTCACAGGTACATCGAGAAGCAAAGCAAAGCAAGGATTAGAAAAGTCCCAGCAATGCACTTTCGTGCATGATGCCCCCTCCAGAGATGAAAATGCCCAAGGCTGCACAGTAACCAGCCTGAGGACAAACGTTCTAGAATCTCTGAATTTGTGATTCACTGGTGTATCGCCCCAAAGAGGGCCTACAATCCAATGTGCCTAACATCCTCACATTGTAGCACACAGGGCTGGCTTTTCAGCACTTGGAAGCCATTGCTGTAATGCCAAGTGAAGGCACAATTGCCTTCGTGTTTTGCTGTTAAAATACAAATCGCAGATAGGGGTGACAGGATTTGAGGATCCAGAATGCATATAAAGGAGAGATGGCTCGTGTTTTAAAAGCACCCGTTGCGTTTCCAGAGGACCCAGGCTCAATTCCCAGCACTGGCGTAGTGGATAACAACCATCTGTAACTCTACTTCCAGGGAATCTTGATGCTTTTCTTTTCTGCCTTCCTTGGGTACCAGAAACAGATTTGGTGCATAGATATACACACAGGTAAAACACCCATATACATAAAATACACAAATAATTAGATAAATCATCTTTGTAGAAGGAAACTAATTGAGGTGGCCTCAGTTCTTAATTACTGTCTGTTTGTTTATTTATTTTTTTGGTATGGTAAGATACATTCAACTTAACATTCTTAATTTATTCTTAGGAAGAATTTTAAATACATTCTGAGTAGCAATTGGGAGCTCCCCTCTCCTTACCCCGGCGTGGCGAGCACAGGTGGGAAACAGAGTGGCTTCCGTCTCCCGTTTCAGATTTCAGAACACGTCAAGAAGTGAAGAGGGCTGGAAGCACAAGGCCGTTTCCATCTCCCGCCGCTGACAGGCAGCCAGCTGGTCACGGCGCTCAGAGCAGCCATGCAGAGAAAAGCAGAGGCAGAGCGTGGAGCCTGGAGGGAGCACAGGCTGCAGCCCTGCTGGCAAGCCTGCCAAGAGGACTATGAGAAGAACGCCATTTGCAAGACAGTGATTCTGCTGCCGCCTTGGGTGTCAGGGAGAGCTGCAAGCTGACTGCAAATAAACTGGGAGAAGCGGGAGGTAGGGTGGGTACCTCAGAGACACTCCCTGGCATCCATGGTTTCCCTGAGCCAAAGGTCTCAGCATCAAAATAAAACAAAGAGAAATAAAAGACTAATCCATGACCTGCCTGTGCCCTGCAACTAGGAAGACAAAGACAATGTCTGTGTATATAATACTGGTGTCTGTAAGAAGTAAGTCATCCCAAATAAATACAGCATTCTTTTCAGTCAGGCCCTCTAGTTGAAGGTATGAAGTTTGTACTTTAATTTCCAGGATACTGTCAATCACTGTCAGATGATCACTAAATAAAATCTTAGTGAACTGGCACAGAGACCTAAGGTACAGTGTGCTACTGACGACTTTATCCAGCCTTAGCCTGATGGAGCAGCATGAACTCATCTGGTATCAAACAGAAGTTGAAAAGTCAAACTATTTCTCAGGTCTTTGTGAGAATTCCCTGGATGCTGGAACCACTGCCATGGTACATATTAGGGCTAAAGGAACAAAATGGTAGCGTGGACCCTCAGAGGAGGAGTGGGATGTTAATTCAAAATTGTATTTTGAGTAGGAGCTGTAAGTCCAGGCATCTAAGTTTTCTGCCCCTATCCCCACTCAATGCCATCAGAAGAATATGAAAAACGTGGCTCAGTAACTCTTAGAATCATTAGTGATGTCTGGTGAGGCCAGATGTGGGGAAAAATTTCAAACTCCATGAGAAAAAATCTGTATAACCTCCCCCCTTTATCCTAATTTAAAAAATATTTTATGTATATAGACGTTGTGTCTGCATGTGTATCTATGTACTACATGTGTGCCTGGTGCCTGTGAAGGCCAGAAAAGGGCTTTCGTTCCTCTAGATCTGGACGTACAGATGGTTGTGAGCTGCAATGTGGTCCCCATCTCTGCATGCATTTTAAAGAGTAATTAGGCAGCACCTGCCTTTTGACCTATGGACTTGTTTACAAGGGTACACTCCACAGATATGCTTGCCCAGTACATGAAGATGTATTTATATCATGGTTATTATTCTACTGTTCAAAATAGCACAACACCAGAAACAATCAAATTGTCTCTCCCTAGGGATGAATTGAGTAAATTGTGGCCTGTATACAATGGTGAAACTGTGGCATTTAAAAGGTTGAACAAACGAGGGGTGGAGAAATGGCTCAGCCACTAAAGGTTAAGTTCACAACCAAAAATAAAAGATGGGCGAATCTGTATGTGGCCGAGTTGTAATGTGCCCATGATAAGAAAATAGTATAGCCGGCCAGTGCTGGCGCACGCTTTTAATCCCAGCCCTCAGGAGGCAGAGGCAGGTGGATCTCTATGAGTTTGAAGCCAGCCTGGTCTACAATGTGAGTCTAGGATAGCCAAGGCTACACAGAGAAACCCTGTCTCAAAGGGGAAAAGAGGAAAGAAAAAGAAAACAGTATATAATAAAACAAAACGGTGCGATTCTGTTTGTGATAAGAGAATTAGTAAAGTGCATATATATTTGTATTTGCACAGCAAACTATATAAAGGGCAATGCAAAACTCCTCTAAGGATACATCCGTAGAGGGGGTTGCTTGGCTCTCTTTCTCTCCGCACCCCAGAGCATTTTATTTGACTCCAGTGCTCACTCTTGTACGTGTTCTCCTTTCCCACCACATCCATCTAAGATTATACCCAAGAGGCAGCGACATCTCTTTCAATTAGCAAGTTCCCTGCAATTGTAATAGCACACCACCATAGGCTGTGAGGCTTAAAACAGTATAGTCTTATTTTCTCAATTATGAAGCTGAGAAGTCACAACCCCACAGAGAACCAGGCTCTTAGTCCCTGTGAGTGCTAACCATTGCCTTTGCCTCTACTAGCGCCTGGTGGCTTCGGGCACCTCATGTCTTGTAGGTGTAAAACTATCTCTGCCTCTGGGGCTGGGTTTCTCCCCTCCTGACTCTTACTAGGGTAATCGTTAGATTCAGTTGCTAGTATTTAAGATACAATTTAAGAAGTGTGAACATATCGCGCTGGTTGGAAAGCAGATCCTGCTCTCTAGTTTTATTGACATTGCTGCTGTCGTCCGTTAAGCACTGACTTGGGGTGTGCCATGACAGCCATGGGGGGTGTTGTGTGGGCAGTATGGTTGTTGTCTCTTGATGAGGATGAGAGACATGGAGAAATTCTCTTCCCTCAAGACCGTTTTCAGCCTACGACAGCCAGGGTGGGTGTCTCGGAATGGTTCGAGCCCCAGTAGAAGGCAGAGCTGAGGACAACTGAGAACTGAAGAAAGGGGCTGCGGGTGGGATTCTGTGGCTTTCGTGCAGCTCTGGCTATCACAGTCTGTCTTTGGAACGTGGAGAGGAGCGGCAATGCGCACGGTCATCTTATCCTTACAGTTAATGAGGAAACCCAGGTTAGTGGAGTTGGGATAAACAGTCTAGAAACCGTACAAGCACAGTCTGTACATGGAAACAGGATGGTTGGAGCGGTGGATCAGAGGCCCTCTGATGGTGCCCTCACAGTGCCTGCTCGGCTGGGAGGCAGCTGGGGCAGTGAGGAGCCCCTAAAGAGTGGTGTGAACAGTGGTGGCACATGCCTTTAATCCCAGCACTCGGGAGGCAGAGGCAGGAAGATCTCTATGAGTTCGAGGCCAGCTTTGTCTACAAAGTGAGTCTAGGACAGCCAAGGCTGCACAGAGAAACTGTGTCTCTAAAAACCAAAAACCAAAAACCAAAAAAAAAAAAAAAAAAAAAAAAAAAAAAAGGAAAGAAAAGAGAAGAAGCTCTGTTCAGAGTTGCTTTCCACAGCAACTGCCGAGCGTCCACACAGAGTCTACCAGGAACTGCTGTGGTTTGGATTTTAAGTGTCTCCCAAAAGCCCATATATAGTAAAGACTTGTCACCAGTGACACCATGAGTGGAAGAACAGTAGTGTTGGGGGACTGTCCTTGAAGGGAATTTGAGCCTAGTCTCCCCTCCCCCCTTCCTTGCTTCCTAGCTTCTATAAGGCTAGGTCTCCCTCCACTGTGTACTTTTACCTTGATCTACCGTATTGCAACCAGCCAAGCAAACATAGAAACTACCAAAACCACGAGCCAAAATATTTCTACTTTATAAAGTATTTTGCTCGGGTATTTTGTTACACTGATGGAAAGCTGACTGACACAAAGAAACAAGGTCTCAAAAAAAAAAAAAAAAAAAGAAAAAAAAAAGAAAAAAAAAAAAAAAGAAAAAAAAAAAAAAAAAAAAAAAAAAAAGAACCAAGGTCTCTGAATAGGTCTGATATCTGTACTCTTAAGTGCTCTTCTCATAGACCAAGGATAACAGCTGTTTCCAGCTGTTACAAACAAGACCGTGTGTGAACTGACACTGGAGAGGAGCCTCTTCCACACAGCTGATCTATGCCACTCCGTGCCCCTTTTCTTGTATTTACACACCCTCGCCCCTCACCCCCACTATGGGAGTGTCTACTCTCTAGATAAGGTACAATTCCTGCACCCAAGGCACTGAACGTCGTTGGTACCTGTTTCACTGGCATCACAGGCAGGGATGCCACCGTGTTCCTTTTCACCATCTGAGAAGGAACAAGAAAGATAGGCTCTCTCACTAAACTGAGCTCACTTCTTTGGCTAGACTGGCTGGGTAGTGGCTCCTGGGGTCTGTCTACCTCATCCCCAGCTCTAGGATTAAAAGACCAGATTTCCCCTCCCCCCCCAGCTTTTATGTAGATAGGAATCCATCTTTATGGCTCCTATTTCTTTATATTTTAAATTTTATCATGTATTTCAGGCTTACAATGGGATGTTACTATAAGATAATAAAATGCTCTAATGGTTATCATGGTAAAGTAGGTCAACTTTTATCATCGCAGTTACTTTTTGTGTGAATGTGTTGAAACCAGCTAAGTTTTATTTATTTAACAACAACCACAAAAATATTCGGTTCAGTATAGTTTTATGGACTGTAGCCATATAGTTGTATGTTTCAACTCTGTACTTGTGCACGCTACACATCTGCTATCATGTGTGCACTTTTTAAAATGTACACCTTCCTGTTTCCTCTGTTTATTTCCTATGGGCTCTGCCCAGCCACTACTCCTATCTTAGATTCCATGCATGATGTTTTTCTTTCTGTGTCTAGCTTATTTCATTTAGCATGACTCTGTGTCTATCCATGAGGCAGCAAAGGGCAGGATGTCCTTTTTTATTGAGACAGAATAGTACATGTACCATAGTTTACTTATCCGTGCACCCTCATCCACATGCCCACGGTAACATTGTTTACGAGAGCCTTGCTATGGGAACAAGCTAACTACTGACTTTGTGCTTGTCTCCCCCGTCCCTTTGTGTCTCCACATTCTCCACCAGGTTTTCCTCCGATCTGCTTAGATTGCTCTTATTAGATTCCTATGGTTGTAAGAGGAAACGGAGTGGCTCAAACAAAACAGGCGTTATCTTCCCACCATTCTGGAGGCTAGGAGTTCCACTCAAGATGCTGCTCCCTTTGAAACTTGAAGGGAGAAATCTGCTTTGCCCTTCCTGTTGCTGGCGATTTGCTATGGCTCCCCGGGTGGCAGCTGCAGTCTTGCTGCTTTCACTCCATTACCTGCACCTTTCGGAACTCTCTGGCAATATAAAAGGTCACCCTCATCTGACCCTGGCCTGAGAAGCTAAGCAGCGGTGGCAACTGCAATGTTTTCCCTCTTGTTATTTGTAACAGAGGAAATGGAAACCTGCCTATCATCTTTCTGTTTGTTTTGTTCATCTTACATTTTTATGCACCCTATATTTATTTTACAATAATGTCATTTACAATGGGGGAGGGGGAGCAAGGATGTGATTCTGCAAGCAGTTCCAAACCTGTAAGAGTCCTTTGGACACCTGAAATGGAAGGCATCTTCTAGATTTTTCAGATGATGAGCTATGCTTGTCTTCTGTGACTCTTAAAGCCCCAAGGAGTCTGCAGACAAGGGAAGCAGAGGTCCTAAGGAATGAACTCTTTCAAAGCAGAAGAAGGTGGCTCACTCCTAGTATCAAGGTCCTCCAAAGGGAGTGAGAACCATGTGTCCTCTGTGAACCTGAATCCACCTACATTCCCCTATACTCTGATGGTGTTGGGATGGTGTCAGGTGACAAAGATCCCAAGGAGCACAGTGTATGAGGTCTGCTGACATAGGCTCCACTCAGAGTTTTTGGCTTAGAAGCTCAGTCTTATGGCCTTGGGAAGGGCATCTGACCTCTATCTCTTCTACCTCCAGCTCCTTATCTGTGAAACTGAGGTAATAATCCTGAAAGTGGTCCCAAGGAACAGACAAAATGTGCAGGGCACTAGACAGGGCAGTAGGCACATACTAAGTGTCGTTAGATGGTGGATTAATATATCTCTTCCCAGTTCTGTTTCTGCTTTGCTGTTATAGTAAATGCGAGTGGTTTCTAAGCTGCTGAAAAGCAATAAAAGTAGCAGCACCAAGGAAATAGTGTTTTATATCAGAGATCCTGAATTCTGTTTGGATGTAGTCAACAGAATCAGGGGCCTACAGCACCGTCTCCAGCTCCTCTCCTAGGGTTTTGTCCATTGCAGTAGAAATTGGAGAACTACTGAACAGTGCAGCATAGACTGTACTGACCTGTGGCTCCCCCCAGAAAAAAATACTCAGAATAAATGCACCACCAAATAACAGCACTCACCTCCCTCCAACTTTTCCTCTCTCCACTCCCTCTTTACCCCCTCTTCTCCTTCCTCCCTTTTCCTCCCTTTCCTCCCTCTCCCCGCCCCCTTTCCTCCCTCCTCCCTAATGCCCTTTTCTCTCTCCGGTAACTTCCACAAGGCTAGGGGTGGGCAAATCAATCAGGATGTCCAACTGTGGCTGCAACATAATCTCCAGCAAATCATTGATTGCCCTGAGCGATCAATTGTTGGACTTGTTGGTCAAGGGCCAGGACAGTAGTCTTAAAAATAGTCTGTGTCCGTCGAGGCCTGAGTCTGTGGCAGTTTCTTAGGATCACTTACAAGGCAAGAATGTAGTGTTCGTGCTTATTTCCCAGTGTTGAGAAATTAGAGCTTCCCTTGGGGGCGGAGGGAAAACAGCAGCATTTGTGACAATGTGTATTATAATCTCCTGAGAGAAATTACCAACAGGAATGGCATGTGAATCTGAATTCTAATACTGGGACTACAACATGATTTCTGACAAGCAAATAGCAGTTATTTTATGGTGCAGTGGGTAGAACTTCAAACACGAGTTCCCTAGGCTTGGATTTTGGTGTCAGGTTTCGCTGTCCCATTCCTTTTATAATTCTAGGTTAACTCTGCTTTTCTCTAAGATCCTTAAGCTGGAAAAAAACAATAATTTCCTCCAAACAAATGTATGAATATGAATCTTTAATTGTATTAATATTCTGTGTGTATGCAGAATATAATGTACACATATATCCTATCAAAAATCATTTCGTCAATTATTATTTTTGAAAGGGAATGAGAATTTTAGTTTAGAAATCTAAGACTTGATGGAACAAGATTGGTAAAAGAATTTTGTAACAGTTTTGAAAATTAAATATAAATAATTTAGTATGTACTAAAATGTCTAAAAATGCCACTGAAAATATAATAAATGACATATTCTGGGCCTGCGGTAGGCAGACCTTATGTTTCTTTAATCTTTCCATATCTGATGCACCCTAGAATAATGAGCTCCCTTGAATAGTGAGCTGGGTCCCTAACTGCAATATCACTTCATGATGAGGTTATGTGGCAATGGTGAGAAGACCTTGAAGATGCAATTAAAGTTCCAAACATTTAATTGTAGTTAATCAAAAGACAGATTATTCCAAGTGTGCTTAGCATTGTCAGACAATCTCTATACAAAGGCTTTTTTGTTTTGTTTTGTTTTTGTTTTTGTTTTGTTTTGTTTTCCTTTTTTATTAATTTATTCTTGTTACATCTCAATGGTTATCCCATCCCTTGTATCCTCCCATTCTTCCCTCCCTCCCATTTTCCCCTTATTCCCCTCCCCTATGATTGTTCCTGAGGGGGACCTCCTCCCCCTGTATATGCTCATAGGGTATCAAGTCTCTTCTTGGTAACCTGCTGTCCTTCCTCTGAGTGCCACCAGGTCTCCCCCTCCAGGGGACATGGTCAAATATGAGGCACCAGAGTATGTGAGAAAGTCATATCCCACTCTCCACTCTACTGTGGAGAATGTTCTGACCATTGGCTAGATCTGGGTAGGGGTTTAAAGTTTTACGGCCTGAGACAGAGGGGAGGACATTCTATTGGGACTCTAGATGAGAGAAGCATGGGAGAATGGCAAAGTAGAAGGATCCAGAGGGTCCTAGAAACCTACACGTAGAACATTATGATAGGCAGATTTGGGCCCAGGGGTCCCGCTCAAACTAAGGCACCAGCCAAGGACAATACAGAGTGTAAAACTCTATACAAAGGCTTAAAGATCAGAGATGGAAGGAATCAGAGGATCTCTCACCAAGGCATCTAAGACCTGCAGTTTCCAGGAAATGAATTTAAGAGAGGATTCCAAGCATCAGAGGAAACCCAGCCTGTGCCAACACTTTGTGAGATCCTCAGCAGAGGACCCAGGGGCATAGTGCTTAAATCCCTTCCCACCTCAGGAGCTGTATGTTGTATTTGAATTACCTTTTGAGTCTAAGGTGGCACTCATAAACTGCAAAGATTAAACAAGGTCATATTTGAGGGAATGTTATTCATCCTGTCACAAATCTTCCTCTAGTTCTTACAACTTCATACTCATCTCATATTTGAAATATGTCAAATTGAGATCACCAAGTCTAGCCCATTTGCACTGATGCGTTGATGCCAAGATGACTTTGGGTGTTTCCTATGGTTTTAATATGAACAGTACCCGCATAACGTCTGTGTGCTAGTGGCTTGTTCCTTAGTAAAGGCACTCTAGGAAATGCTTGTGGACCTTTAGGAAGTGCGGCCCCATGGGGGATTCTCAGATCACTGATGAGTGCTTTGAAAGGGCCTGTGGAGCCTCCTTCTCTTTCTGCTGGTTTCTTTTTTTTTTTCCTTCTTGGCTTCAGATGTGAGCAGTTTGTTCTTACTCTCCAACACTCTTACCAGGAGCTGAAGGCAATGAATCCAAACTCGGATTGGCAGGTTGAAACCTATGAGTGAAATGAATCTTGTTCTAAGTTAACCGGCATGTCATTGTGTACGCCACTAATACATTTCTGATAAGATAGTAGTGATCCCAGTGACCCAGGCAAGCCCTGAAACCCCTACCCTGTGTGATAGATAGAAATCTATCTAATTCCCAGCTGTGACCGCTCAAAGCATTGGTGGGTGAGCTTGTCAGCTAAGACACATATTGGTTAGGCACCCTGAGATTTTCTCTCCAGTGTTCTTAGAAAGCAGCTATGAGGTCAAGCAGTCTTGTTCTAAATGTTTGTTTTTGACCCCTTGGATAGTTGCTGAGAACCATTTATTTCTGGTTCTGAGAGTCTATTTAGACCTTCTTAATGTCGTTTAAGCCTCAGGTCTTTATGACTTGGTGTCTCTGGAAGGCTTTGCCTTTTTGTTGATCTTTGTACAGCGCTTTAACAGCAGCAGGAGTGTTGTGTGAATCAAAAGATCACTGCATGTCTAACTTGATACTCTGCCTGTGATTTGCTTGTTTAATTTGCAAACAATCAAATAGTCAATGACTGTTCCCTGTAACAAATGGTTATTAAGACAAGGCAGGGTTCATTCGTATTGTAAGAGTGAGATTGTTTATGTAGCCATCACATTCTGCTTGGTCAGAGACTTGGTGCATTTCAGAGGTTAAATTCAAGAGACTTACAGAGGCTTGAATTCTGGTTTAGGGCAGACTCTTCAATGTGAGGCTTGTTTCGAGGGGGTAGGAGCCAAGCTACAGTAGCTCAGGACTAGTGGATACACCAAAGCAAGACTGAGAGGTAAGGGTTTAGAGATATTGGGTAGAAAACAAGTATGTTTGTTGTTCAATGCTGTCTATGAAGAGTTAGACAGTTAAATTATAATTTAAATGGATTCCATAAAAATCTTCCAGAATAAACAACGAAGTTATTTGCAACATTTATCTTCATGAAGAATATTTTTCCTGAATAACTGGGGTCAAGTTGATGAAGACAATGGCATAATAAAGCTACTATAATATTGATTGGAACTGTAGATACAGATGGCTCGATTTTCACAACAAATAATTTTGAGTACATACTCAGAGATGGTGAGACATAATGATGCACAGAAAGGGGTCTGAAGATGAGAGTCCACTAATGGAATAGCTGCAGGTATATAAAGCAATAAAGGCTACCCTGACAAATGAAAGGGCTGAGGAATTTAAGAGGGTGTGGGACTGACAACAAGCGGTGATTATGTTATGGTACAGTGGACAGAGCTTCAGTCAAGAAATGCCAAGATTAAGATTGCCATGCGGGCCTCTGTTGACTAGTTCTTTGCATAATTCTAGATAACCCTCCTTTTCGCTAAGATACCTAATCCATAAGGATAATTTTTACCTAGCATTCCACAAGACCTCAAGGTTAAGGTAGGAGCAATGCAAAACAAATAAATAAATAGACAAAAAAGGAAAATAATTCATGAAGCAGTCTCCAGTTTTTACAATTATAAAAACAGCCACCAAAGTAAGTCAGTCATATTATCTAGGATGCATAAAAATCAGAATACTATGTGTTACTTGGCGGGGGGGATGCCAATGATGTTCTTTTCCTTTATCAGTTTTGTTTTTTTAGTTTATTTGTTTATTCACTTTACATCCTAGTTGTAGCCCCATCCCCTCTCTCCTCTCAGTATCACCTCCCTCCCTATCCCCCTTCCTCATTTCTTAGAAAAGGGGAGCCCCCCCTTCCCATCCACCCCAGCTTGTCAAGTCACATCAGGACTGAGCATGTCTTCTTCCCCTGTGGCCTGGCACTGCAGTCCTGCCAGGGAGAAGTGATCAAAAAGCTGGCAATAGATTCCACGTCTGAGAGAGCCCCTGCTCCCCTTACTAGAGGACCCATATGAAGCCTGAGCTGCCCATTGGCTACATGTGGGGGGGGTTCTAGGTCCAGTCCATGCATGGTCCTTGGTTGGTGCTGCAGATTCCACAGGCCCCTCTGGGCCTTGGCTAGTTGGTTCTGTTGGTCTTCTTGTGAAGATCATGCCACCTCCAGGTCCTTTTCTGCTTCCCTCCACCTTTTCATAAGACTCCCTAAGCTTTGCCCAATGTTTGACATCTGTTTCAAAGCACTGGGTGAAGCCTCTTAGAGGACAGCTCTGCTAGACTCCTTTCTGCAAGTATAGCAGAGTATTGTTAATAGTGTCAGGGGTTGCCTCCCTCCCAAGGGGAAGGTCTTGGTTTGGGTCAGACCTTGGCTCAACATTCTCTCAATATCTGTTCTGTCTGCTTTATCTTTATCCCTGCACATCTTGTAGGCGGGACAAACTTAGAGTTGGAGTTTTTGTTGGTGGTGAGTTGGTGTTCCCCTCTCTGTATTAGGAGTCTTGTCTAGTTAGGGTGAGTCCTTTTCGGTCTCCATGGCCCCTGCCACTAGGAGTCTCAGCTAGAGTCCCCCTCATATCTTTCCAGGAGCCTACCCTGACATAGGTCTACAGCTTGTCACTGAGATGCCCCCGCCCACACTTTATCAGCGCTTTTAATTATGCAAGTATTGGCATCAGGACCATTTTTAAACCGTGCCTGTGCATGTTTCAGTTTTTGTGTTTACATTTCACAATAAAAATATGGATGACACAGCCAATATAGTATGCTATCATCTGATGAATGCTGTGACAGAAAGAGCTAAAATAACAGTGGAAATTGCTACAATATTTTATGGCAGATTGAAAGTCAATGTGGAAGGAAAAAATGTGCTTTTGGTCAAAGTTTTTTTTTTTAATCTAGTAAAGTGATGTGTTAAAATGTTATACATACTAAAGAATCACTTACTAAATCAGACCAAAAAAAAAAAATTAGATTTCTATAGTTTCGTAACTTGACGTTCCCTGCTGTGATAGCCCAGAAGAACAATGATGATAGCCATAATGAGGATGATGTCATTGACACCAAAGAGATATCGGTGATAATTAAGAAATGGGGAGCTAGAGAAAAACTTATCCCGGTGCAGTAATCCAAATGTCCAAAGGAAAATACAGTATGTACTCTCTTATATGTGGATCTTAGCTTTTAAGCCTTCGATAATAGTCATGCTGCAGTCCACGTGACTATAGAGGTTAGATGTAGATTAAGTGACTAAGGGGAATAGGAAGATCTCCAAAATATGGGAAAGTATTGTTATGTGGGGGTGGGAAGATACTGGAACAGGAGGATTAAGTGATTAAGTGGAGGGGGAAGGAAGAAATGGGTGAGGGAGAAAATACGGGAGAGATAACTAACACTAAAAATTCATTTGAAGGATCGTATGTAACCTATTGTTAACTCATTGAATACAGAGAATTCAAGCTGCTGCCTACCTAGAGCCTTCACCCTTGTGACTAGTGTGTATGGTACTGGAAGTTACTGTGCACACTATCAAAGGAGAAGTGCAAACAAGAAGCCAGGTCCAAATCCTGCAACCTACAATGGGGGCCTACCTGAATGTAGTAGTGGTACAAAGCTGTGGGAGTAACCAACCACTCTCTGACTGGACGTAAGGCTCACTTCATGTGAAGAAACCCATGTCTCACACTACCCTTTGGTGGCCAAGAAACCTGAGACTAGATAGGCCATAGACTTAGGGGAAACCCAAATAGTATTGTTCTACTGAAGGAACAACAAGAAAATGGCTCTTAAGGACATTTTGCTAAAACCATAGAAGAGTGCCTGCTTAGTCATTGTCAAAAAAAGTTCTTTCTTCAGAAGTTGGGGAACTAATACAGAGACCCACAAATGGACAATATGAGAAAGTGAGAGATCTTAGGACACTCAGTGCTAAATGAGATGTCTTCATCAAGTCCCCCGCCCCCTCAAGGCTCAGGAAACTATGCAGAAAAGAAGGTGGAAGAATTGTAAGAGCCAGAGGGGACAGATGACACCAAGAAAACAGTGTCTTCTAAACACAATAGAACTGACATACACAGGAACTCACAGAGACTGTGGCAGCATGCACAGGCCTGCACAGGTCCAAGCCCCAGTTCTGAGAGAGGGAAGTGCACATGACCTCCCATTCCTAACCAAGAAGCTATCTCCAACTGACAACCACTTTCAAAGAAATGATTAGTTTTCTCCAATGGAGTCTCACTGGGTATACACACTGCACTTAGATCAGTCCCCATGCACAGCAGTAGATGGACAACACAAAAAGATCTCAAAGGTAGTTTTGGATATTTTTTTTGGTCTTACATTGCTTTTTGTGGCATTAAAAAAAATCTTATTGGATTTTGGTTTTTGGCTTTTTGTTTGTGTGGTGTGTGTGTGTGTGTGTTTAGTTTCTAAAAAGAGAAAGAAATGGAAGGCATGGGGTGATGGGGAAGATACAGGAAGAGATGACTAGATATATTATATTAACAAAGGAATTGATGCAACTGGAAATAGTCTCTCTCTCTCTCTCTCTCTCTCTCTCTCTCTCTCTCTCTCTGTGTGTGTGTGTGTGTGTGTGTGTGTGTGTGTGTGTGTTTGTGTGTGTATTCAATGAAAACATCTTTTAAAGAAAACCATGTGTACATTAGGAAGAAAAAAATCATTCCAGAACATATAATTTCACCAATCAATTTGGTAGTTACTTGAAAACACAATACTCTCAACTCTCCATGTAGCCTGTGTTTATGTTAGATAGGAAAATTCTCACTTTAGCCACAGTTTAATTACCACAATCATAAAACTGAACCTTGATGTACTATTTTTCCAACCTGAGTCTATATTCACATTTCATCAATTGTCCCAGCTGAATCTGTTCTATGTGTTTTTGAGGAACCATTAAAATTACATTTTTATTTATTGTCATGTCTTGCTGATGCCTTAAGTCCAGAAGACCCCTAAGATTTTTCTCTCCCTAGCCATGACACTTTAGAACAGTATAGGGATGTCAATTTGGGTGTGCCCATTTCCTCATTAGAAGATAGAGAGTCTGTACTTTGACAGGCACTTCAGATGTGCCAACCTGTTCACACTTGTGGGTTGAAGTGGAGACTCCTGTTGATGTGGTTGGTCTGGTCCAATGCCAACTCGCTTTACTTGAGCAGATCTCACTTACTGGGTCAGCTGTCTCCACCTAGAATATCCTAAATAAACAAAAAAGAAAGTGAAACACAGAGCTTACATTTCCCAAATCAGAGGCCTGTCGTCAAGATGTGGTAAATTCTTAGCAACTCTGACTTGATTGTGTTGAGAAAGCCTATGGGAGGATGAGCTAAGTCATTGCAGTACACGTGCTGGGACACTGTGTTTGTGCCAACATAATCTCTTGCTGGTGGACTTAGGTGAAGAACTTCCTGATTTGGGCAGCATCTTGGATTAAATGAGTCAGTTTAAATGATTATATTAGTTGGATTTAGACCTCCCTCTTTAAATACCTTCAAATTAGAAGAATATCCAATGTAGGCACAAGGAAACCAGCACCATCTAGGAGAAATAAAAGGAATCCAGCCACATACCTTCGGCAACACAGCATCTACATCAGGAAGAAAGAAGGAGATGGATAAAGAGGAATGAAGGTTTACATCAGAACTGGGATGTGTGGTCATCTTTATTCGTTGTTATTTTTAAAAAAATATATTTTTATTAATTTATTCATATTACATCTCAATTGTTATCCCATCCCTTGTATCCTCCCATTCCTCCCTCCCTCCTATTTTCCCCTTACTCCCCTCCCCTATGACTGTGACTGAGGGGGACCTCCTCCCCCTGTATATGCTCATATGGTATCAAGTCATTTTTTAAAAGTCATTTGTCGATTAACATTTTCAGTGTCTCCGTGAGCCATCTGAAGCCAACTGTACTCACCCATTGCAATCAAACCCAGAAATCACAGCGGCCGGGACAGTGCCTCTTAGATAGAGTCTTCAGGTCTAACAAATGGAAATGTGAAACAACTAATTAAATTTAAGTTTACCTAAATAAAAAGTAATTTTCAAACATAAGAATGTTTCTGATTCTGGGTGATGGCTTTACTCAGAGAAAGCTAGACCATTTTTCTACTCTTCTGCATCACCCCCCCAACACACACACACACACCTCACCCAGCTACATTATAGAGCTCTCAGGCGTTCATAGAACAATCTTAGAAAATTATCTCCAGAGTCCAAACTTAAAAAGCAGTCTTGTGAGTCATCAGGTATCCGTGCTTGTAGTATATGAAAGACTGAGACAACACTGTAACATGAGCCACTGAGTTTGCTCAGCAGCAAGATAATATAACAACTAATTTTAAAAAATCAGGCAGGCATCAAAGCAGCTACCAGAGTCTAGGAGAGTCAACAATTTTTCTTTTCTCAACTGTATCGCCTCGTCATAACTAGCCCATTGTCACTGTTGTTTTAAAAGAAGATCCCAGGACACCCAGAAGGCAACTTTGTGTTTAGGATATTATTTAATAGTTTTATCCTTTGGGGAAAGTAATAATAGAATACATTATAAGCAAATAAACACCATCTTAAAAAACAAAGCAACAATGACATTATTTGACAGAAGTTTTAAAACTGGTAAAAAAAAAAATTGTAAGACGTTAATGTTTGAGTGTTTCATAAAAGGAAAACCTTCCTTGTGTGAGGAAAATCCATCCAGAACAAATGGTTCCTGGGCCTTCCAGGTCCTGAGCCTTCCAAACCACAGACATTTTCCTGTGGTTACTTTTAAGGTTGGTATGCTTCAGGTGAACGTGCTAGCTGAGTTGAAATTATACGGATAGTTTCTTTAATGTCTTATTTTCCTTGGCACCTGGCAACCCAGTTCTCTCCAAACAGTTAGCATTTGAAGTCATAGTTTCACGTGACTCAAGTCATACCTGTTGCTTCGAGTAATATTTTAACAAGCTTTTAGAAACCCGCGGGTTCAGAAACACCATCTAAGTCATTTTGTTGGGGGCAGGGAGGAAGTGTGAGCTATTTCACCTAAAGGGTGTGCCTTTAAAAGACTTTTTTTCCGGGGGGGGGGGTGGCTTTTGAACCGTAACCCTTTCCTGCGCTGAGGTCTCGGTTAATTAATACCAACGTTCTGTACATTTCTATGCCTCCAGTTTGCAAAGAAAGATAAATATGTCACACAGCTGGGCTGTGCAGATGGACAGAGCTCTCTTAAAGCAGGTCCTTAAAACGTAGAATATGGATGGAGAAGTAGAGTGAGACAGTCAAGTGTCAAAAGAAATCTGTCGGCGTCGTAGTGGTTGAATAATTCAGAAGATGCGCGCTAAGCCAGCTTCTTAATTTCCCATCCCCCCCTTCCTAACTCTTTCCTTTTCATCCTGTGATCTTTCTTTCCTCTCCCTCAAAGCTATTTGTTGCAGAGATGCCCTGGGAAGCAGGTGGTCTTCCTTATATGACAGCATCTGCTCCTCCAAATGAGAGGAGAAAGATCTAAAGGCTGAGGAAACGAAGCCTGCACCTCTATAAATGCCTTTAAAAAAAAAAAAAAGAAAGAAAGAAACCTTGTTTTAGTTATTTTTGGTTGTTGTTGAATCAATTAGAATACTTTTATTTTTCACAGTAAAACAAAATGTCTAAAGGCAATGGTCCCACTCCTTTTCTATTTCTGATACCCGTATTTATTTCTTTCCAGTTTTTTTTTTCCCCCTTGGCTCAGGTCTCTTCCTTAGGATTTATAAATGGTGTGGGCGGCTGCAAATGCTTGAAGGTTTTTCTTAAGCCATTTGTTAATAATATTCCCATACCAATTCCAGCCTTTATAGTTGTGATTGTTAGTGACATCTCAAGGGCACGGTGGTAGGGTTTATTTTTGGAGGGTTTTTTTTTTTTTTTTTTTTTTTTTTTTTTTGGTTTTCATTCTTCCAGGTCTGGAGGAGGAAAGAATTCCCAGGAGGGCTTCTGGTTAGCTTATTATCACACCAAAACAAGGAACCAGAGAGCATAAGCTGGAAGGCTAAGCACACACACACACACACACACACACACACAGAGAGAGAGAGAGAGAGAGAGAGAGAGAGAGAGAGAGAGAGAGAGAGAACTGCCTTGAATGGCTAGTGCAGTGTGGCAGCTAGACCAAGCTTCTGCCATGTGCTAAGTTTTGCATTTTGGGTCCTTGTCTGCATGTAGGTATGATGGATAATGTTGACTGACAGTTTTCTTGGGTGGATATATTAATGCCTGTACCACAGGGCTGAAGGCAGCACTGAGGGAAAGTACTTCATAGAACCTATCTTGGAGGCTTCTGCTGGGGAACATTTCTAATTTCCCTGTGTCTCTCTGCCAAGCCCACATAAGTCCAGGTAAACATCCATGTGCACTTCCATGACAGTGAAGCCAGGATTCTGACTGTGTCCCCACTGTTTACAAAGAAGGCCTGGGTGAGACCAGAACCTGTCCCAGCCTGTCCTACTGTTACAGTGAACTTTGGCTTAGGAATAACATCCATTGTCTCAGCCTGGAGACTCCTGCGGGCAGGGCCTGACTCAAACCCACACTTGGCAGGCCCTGCAAAGAAAGGAAGTATGGGGTTCATTTTGGCAGAAGGCGTTTCCTTTTTGAACCTCTGCCATTTTGTCCCATTTTCTGGTTTATTGCAAAGCTATGGAATGTGACTGTACATGCTTGGAACTCCCTGAGGACCTCGGAACAGCCATTCCTGCTGTCTGAAACCACGAATGGCCTCGTTCTGTCTTTGGCATCAGTAAAAGTTGTTTGTCAACATTGACTTCTCTCTTCTCATCTTCCAGGCTTATCTTTTCTCCTCTAGGCTGGTACTTCTCCACCCCAGGCCATCTGGCTGGCTCCACTGCAGTGGGAACCCGCACCCCCATATCTTCACGGGGCACAGATTCGTTTATTCCTAAATAAATTCTAAAGGTGATCAACTCAACTATAGTTTTTAGCACCACCTACTTTCCCACAAATCTGCTTATAATCAATCAGCTCTAGACAAAATTAATCTACTGTCTGTTTATGTCAATTTGTACTTTGTCTCATTTTACGTAAGTGAAATATTATAATTATATAGCCTTATGGCTCTGACATTTTTCGCTTACAGTGCTTTGGTTTCAGCATGCATTTGGGGTTCTCCCTTCCTTCTCTGTTCTGCTGTAGTGTGCATCACCCTTAGTGTAGGTCTTCATCAGCTGTAAGGAGATTACATCATTTCTAGTTTGGGCTATTAACGCTCCTGTTAACACTATACTCAAGTCCTGGCCCATGCTTTAGTTTTTCTGACAGGTTTTTAAGAGGGGCCCTTTACTAAAGTCTGTGTGCAACTCTTCAAGGAAGCTGCTCAACCCCTTTGCCAAATGCATGGGCCATTTTGCATTTCTTGTCTTTCTTTCTTTCTTTCTTTTTTATAGTTAGAACTCAACTTTATTGTTACAACCAATGTTTATTTACAGAATATAAATCTCTTCAAAAAGATACATTCCTTCATTTAATCAATGGTAGAAAGCCTTATTAGACAGAAATAAATCCTAAGCCGCACTTTATCTTAACAGAAACAAGGCTTCACTGCAAGTTCATGAACACAGAACACAAATGTACTTCACGTCAGCAGCTACATGAATGAGGCTGTTGATTTTCACTGGATAGTCTCGGCACTGAACACGGATCGATACCTCGCAGATGAATGCAGCCTTTGTCCTTAGGTTCCCACTCCTCAGCAAGTGTCTGAGCGCCAGAGAACTTGTTTATTAACTGTTTGCTAGCGGAGACACTTCCTGCTTTTTCCTTTGTTGTTACATATTTTTATGTTTGAGATTTAATTGTTATTACTGTTCATTTTGCATTTCTATGAGCAGCGATGATGGTACAGTTTTTGCACATACACCACCATACTTGGCATTGGGTGAGCTGGAGCTAGTGATAACTCCATGTGGCTTTGGACTTACCAATGCCTGGTGATATTAAGAACATTTAAAGGCACTTGTTGGCTACTCATGTGCCATTTTGCTAATTTTTTTAATTGGGCTAGCTTGTTATTGAATTTGAGAGTTGAGTTCTTGGGTATTCTGGATGTAGATGCATTACCCAACAAATGATTAGCAAACATTTACTCTGCCCTAAAGTTTTTCTTTCTTACCTTTCTCCCTCTCTCCTCCCTATCCCCTTCCACCCTTTTTTTCGTTTTCTCTCCTTATTTTTCTGTCTTGCTGTGTCCCACGCTAACTTTGCCTTCAGCTCCCCAGCCTTCTGTCTCAGTCTTCAAAGCACTGGGATTACAGGTGTGTGCCCCGTTATCTTTCTTTTCTTTTTCCTAAGGAGGTTTCTACTTTTACGTCTAACAATATTCAGTTTATCTTTTCTTTGCCTTTGTGGCTCGTGCTCTCAGCATCATAGCTAAGAACTTTCTGTGTAGTGAAATGTTTTAAAGATGGGCTCTTGTGTTCCCGTATGTTCTACACTTTAGTTTGTGACAGCATTAATGATCCATCTAGAGTTTTTATTTTGTGATGTTAGTACAAACGTCTGTTGAAAATAATCCTTTTCTCATTGGACTGTTGGGCACCTTTGCCAAGCAATTGTTCATCAACACAGGTTTATTTCTGTACCCAGTTCTGTTCCATTACTCCAAATAGCTATCTTGCTGGCAGTACCACACTGCCTTCATACCGTAGCTTGTAATAAGTATTTTTTTTCAGTTATTTTTACTATCTTAGGTCCCTTGCATGTCCATTTATATTTTATTATTATCTTATCAGTTTTCACAATGAATCCTTGCTGCTCAGGCTCCTCTTTCCCCACCAGGACTGCACCAGAGGCCTGAGCAAGCAGAGTACAGAAAACAGGCCAGGATGGCAGGACCTCAGCAGCAGTGAGGGAGAGGGAGAGAGGGAGAGAGGGGAGTGAGAACTGCCTCAGACTCTCAGGAGGCAGACCTCGTTGAGCAGCTCTTTTAATTAGGGAGGTTAGGGGGGTGGGGGGAAGGAGGGTTGGAGGGGGGGGAGAAAAGTTATTTAAAATGTTGGGGAGTGGGTAGAGGATTTTGTGATGAGTGTGCATCATTGGCCATGGCCAAGGTGCTGGGAAATGCCTCGTTCGCATAAGGAGGAATTCCAGGAGCTTGCTGGACATGAACATATGAGGAACCTGGCTTTCACTACACGACCTCTTTTGGTGGGCAAAGGTAGGAGGGCACGGAACCATGCGCTCTCAGACACGCATGGCCAAGGCAGAGGAGGGAGTGTCCATCACTCCTACCGTTCTCTCTAGATGAGATTTCAGGGTTGGGCACGAGTCTAACCCAGCCCTGTTCCTGACTGGCTCCTCCCCGTCGCACAGTACCCGGGCCCCACAGATCCTCAAATTTTGTCTGTGAATATGAGTTTCTTCTCTGCTCGTGGAAACACACTTTAATTTCTTTCAGAATTGTTTTGTGTTTTTTATTGTACAAATTCCTTTTTGGATTTGTCATCACATATCTGGGTCTGTTTCACTTCTGTCAGGGTATTAGATGGCTTGTCACTAGTCTGTACAAATAAACAGCTAAGTTCTGTGTGTTGATCTAGCATCTGTGAGCTTAAAAAGACTGTCCTCGTAATTTGATATTGGCCATGAATGCCAGGGTAAGATGAGGATTACGTCACCCAAAAATACAGATGGGCTTGTTTCTTCCTTTGTGGTTTTTTTTTCATGGTTGACTTTAATTTCTTACATACAGAGAATTCCATCTTTCACCACTAACTACAATGTTTGCTGATGAGTTTACTTGGATGTCCTTTGAGCTTGCTAGTTTTTTTTGTGTGTGTGTGTGTGGTGGTGATGTTTTTGTTGTTGTTTTGTTTGTCA
This sequence comes from Acomys minous, assembly GCF_964271855.1. Classification (NCBI taxonomy): domain Eukaryota; kingdom Metazoa; phylum Chordata; class Mammalia; order Rodentia; family Muridae; genus Acomys; species Acomys minous. The sequence continues at coordinate 177,184,854 of NC_140483.1, read as the reverse complement.
ACTTGATACAAGCTAGGCTCATCTTGGAAGAGAAACTTCAACTGAGAAAATTCTGCCATTATATTGGCCTGTCTGTTGGGCATTTCCTTGACTAATGACTGATACGGGAGGGTCTAGCCCACTATAGTTGGTGCCATCCATGGGTCCTGTATTGTATGAAAATTCAGGCTCGTGAACCGTGAGAATCAAAAAGCACTTCTTTGTGTTCTTTGCTTCAGTTCTTCCCTTCATATTTCTGCCTTGAGTTCCTGTCTGAACTTCCCTCATGGATTCCCTGTGATCAGAATGTGTCAACCAAATAAACCCTTTTGTTCCCAAATTGATTTTGGTTGGTGTTTTATCACAGCCATAAAATGTAAACTAGAACACTCTTCAATAAATTGAGGATATTCTCTTCTATTATAGGATAGATAGATTTTAATGATGAATTAGGTTTGGGTTTTTGCCAGGTACCTTTTCTCCTTCGAGTGAGATAATCATGTGGGTTTGGTTCTTTGTTCTATTACAATGGTTAATTATATTAATTAATTTGTATGTATTAGGCCCACCTTTTATACTGGATGCAAATTTCAATTGGTTTTTGATAAAATTCTGTTTTTATGGTTTATTAGTCAGATTTCATAAGACTTCATGTGTGTTGGGACTGTGGAGATAGTTTAACAAGAAAGTGCACTTGCTGCTTAAGCATAATGCCCTAAGATTGAATCCCAAGAACCCATAGAAAAAGCTGGGCATGGCTGTGTAGGTGCTTGTAAACCCAGTTCTGTATGGGGAGGAGACAAGCCTGCTGGTTATCAACCTAGCTCCAGGTTCAAGGAGAAAACTTATCTCAAAGGTGTAAGTTGGAGGCCAATAGAGCAGGTCACTTAATACCCTTCCCTGGTCTTTGCATGCATGTAGGCACTTGAGTACCTACACATACATGTACACACACATACTTCATACACACATACATGCATGGACACATGCACACAAATGTACACCAAATACACCACACAAATTGGATGCAGACACACAACACAAATATGCCACACACATACAAATACAGCACACACACACACACTCACACATACACCCCACATAAATACATCACACACAAGCACACACACATACAAAACTAAGTATATTTGCATCTATGACCCGTGTTTGAGAAATACTACTCTGTAGTCTTTAAAATGTTATCTCTATCTAGCTTTTTCCTCATAGAAGGTTATTCCTTCTATTTTTGGGAGAGTCCATGGATGGATGTTATTATTCATTGTTTGCTAAGATTTGTCAATGATGCCAGGCTCTTGTTTAATTTTTGCCAAGTACTTTTCAATGACTGATTAAGCTCTTGTGATTAATCTCAGATTCTTCTTTCTTTATGAAATGATTTTGATAGTTCGTGATTTGTTTGTTTAATCTATCATCCGTTTTTGTTGTTTTACAAATGTTGATAGTATTTTCTCATAATTCTTTTTACTTCTGTAAGGTCTGTAGTAATGTCCCACTTTTATTATACTTCTGATTTTTAGTTATTTTTTATAATTTATTTTCATTACATGCCAGTTGTTACAGCCTCATTTACATTCTCCCATTTGCACCCTAACCTTTTGTTCCCCCTGTTTCCCTCCCCTAGACTTCTGACAGGGGGAGCCCTCTTCCCCTGCCATCACCCAGAGGAAGTGATCAAATATCAGGCACCCGAGTCCGTGTTAGAGATAGCCCTTCCTCCCCTTACTAGGGGATTTATGTGGAAAATGAGCTGTTCATCTGCTACATTTGAACGGTGGTGGGGTGGGGTGGTGGTCTAGGTTCTCTCCATGCATTGTCCTTGGTTGGTACATCACTTTCTGCAAGCCCTCAGAGGTCCAGATTTGTTGAATTTGGTGGTCTCCTTGTGAAGCTGTCCCCTTCTGGGTCCCTCTATGCCCTCACTCTTCCACGGGACTCTCAGTGTTCTGTGCAGAGTTTGACTGTGAGTCTTAGCATCCATTTTGATCCCCTGCTGGGTGGAGTCTTTCAGAGGACATCTATGTTGGGCTCTTCTCCTGTTCCCTCTCTTCAACTGCTTCCAGTATCTGTTCTATTTGCCCTTCTGAATGCAAATCAAGCATCCTCCCTAGGGTCCTCCTTGTTATTTAGCTTCTTTAGGTTTGTGGATTGTAGTGTGATTATCCTGTATTATATGGCTAATATCCACTTATAAGTGAGTACACACAATGTTTGTCTTTCTGGGTCTGGGTTACCTCACTCAGGATGATCTTTTCTAGTTACATCCATTTGCCTGAAAGTGTCATGATTTTCTTGTTTTTAATACCTGAGTAGTATTTCATTGTGTAAATGCACCACAATTTCTGTATCCATTCTTTGGTTGAGGGACATCTAGGTTGTTTCTAGATTCTGGCTATTATGAATAAAGTTGGGCAAATATCCTTGTTGTATGGTGGAGCATCTTTTGGGTATATGCTGAGGAGTGGTATAGCTGGGCTCAACAGAGGAATACTGAATGTCTGAGAAGCACTTAAAGAAATGTTCAATGTTCTCAGTCATCATGGAAATGCAAATTAAAATGACTCTGAGATTTTATCTTTTACCCATCAAAATGGCGAAGATCAAAAACTCAAGTGACAGCACATGCTGGCGAGGATGTGGAGAAAGGAGAACATTCCTCCACTGCTGGTGGGAGTGCAAACTTGTACATCCACTTTGGAAATCAATTGGGCACTTTCTCAGAAAACTGGGAACAGCTTTACCTAAAGACCCAGCTATACTTCTGATTTTTTACTTTTCTCTCCAGTCATCTTCTCTTTCTTTCTCTCTTTCCTTCTTTTTTTCTTTTTCTTTTTGGTTTTTTTTGAGACATGGCTTCTCTGCGAAGCCTTGACTGTCCTAGAACTAGCTCTGTAGACCAACCTGGCTTCAAACTCATAGAGATCCGCCTGCCACTGTCTTCCAAATTCTAGAATTAAAGTAGTGCACCACCACTGTCCAGCCAGACCTCTTTTCTCAGTTAGTTTAAATAAATTTAATCTTTTTGAAAAATCAACTTTTTAATTCCACCATTCTGCTGCTTATAGCTCCATTATGGTGCTCGTTCTGTGCTAAAGATCCGCCTGCCTCTGCCTCCCTGAGCAAATTTCCCTTTTAATTTCAAAGGGAACATGCAAATTTCAGAGAACAGGATGTGAGTATCATTGGGATGTTATTATTTAGCCTACTAAACACTCTTGACTCTCAGCCTATGGTATATTCTCATCTTAGATAATGTCTATAATAAGCACAATCATATTTCTAAGGTAAGACAGTATTGACTCATAAATAGAGACAAGAGTGTATTCCTAAAGTAGCATTTATAAATATTAATATCCAAAGACTCTGGCTTTCAACCTGGCTTAGTGAGGTAAAAGCATTTGCATCAAGCTTATTACCTGAGCTCAGTGCCTGAAATACACATGGTAGGAGAGAACCTACCCCTACAAGTTGTCCTCTGACCTCCACACACATTCTATGGCCTACCTCCTACACACAGACACACAAAGATAAACACATCAATGTAAAAGACTATGTTGTTTAAAACAGCATTTTGATACTACTTTATAGTCATGTTGTGGGGTCATATGTCTATAATCCCAGCACTTGGGAGGCAGAGGCAGGAGGACTCTGCGAGTTTGAGACCAGCCTGTCTAGAGAGTAAGTTCCAGGACAGTCAAGGCTACACAGAGAAACCCTGTCTTGAAAAGGAAAATAAAATAGTATTTTGAATCACTCTAAAACTTTCATAACAATGAAAATTATTCTATAAGTATAAAGGGGACTTCAACTTATAGAATGCTGAAAATCAGGCCAGAAAACTACATTTAATATACTTACTATATTAAAAAATCGTTTAATGCAACTTGCAGAGAGATTTCACAAAGTGGGCAGGATTTCTTTATTATACTCAAAGCTATAAAGAATCTGACTCTCTTCCAAATATTTCTGTTTATTTGGGGCATTTACTTGGGGGCATAGAATGGCACGAGTGTGTACCACACTACACTTTGAGCCTCTAAATCAAAGATTTCAAGGTGCAATTTCCATTCCTAAAAATAGCCAGGCCCTTATTCCCATATATGTTTATGTCACACAAAATGTATTTCAGGGTAGAAAGGATTTATAAATTAGAGATTATGGTTTTCACTGGGGTCTTTTGTAACATAATTTAAAAAAAAAGAAGAGTTAGTTCATCTTTATTTGTGTGATGTCACACAGCTTGAAAGAACTCGATCGGACTTCTATTCAATTAAGATTTATGGCTTTTGCATGCCAAAGCTAACCCATAACCATAAACCTACAAGAAAAGTTATGGCTTGAAAGAAAGAATGCCACATATTAACTCCTTCTTTCCAACATTTACAAGTCTCTAGCTGTGAGCCAGGATATTCCTGACCAGTAATTCTTCGTTAAAGTGTGATACGCTTTTGTCACGTTAAGTTTTTGTTGGCAAAGGTAAGGACTTTTGAAGGATGGACACAAAATCCAAATAGAAAAAAACATGGGAATTGTTTTGATAACCTGATGAACTGCAGTCAGGTGGTGGGTTTTCCTGTCCTGTTTCTGAATGTCATAGTTTACATAACCTGGGGGAAGTCATTATCTTTGAATCTCTTTCTCAACCATAAAATGAAGCTAATACCCACTATTAGGTAGTGTTAGGAGTTACTGGCCTATGTTTTTAAAAAATGCAACATGTGAAATAAAGGGAACGGATGACCGCCATGCTCATATAGGAAGCTTTTCCAGTCTTGAACACTAATAACAGCAGCAAATGTGTGGATGGCCAGCATCAAGAATGATTGCATTTTTTGTGGGAAGAAAAAAAAATCCATTCAAGGATGTAATAGATTCCAACTGAGCAGACTACAGGCCTGAGAGAACAAATGTAGACAGTATATCTCCAGGAGCGTTTTCTCTCTGCTTCCTATCAACGTCCCTGACTCTCTCAGCCATCTCCCAGGGAACTAGTATGGTGTTAGGAAAGTTTAGATAGGTGTGGTGGATTTAGTCCTTACTAGAGAAAGGAGCTGAACACACAGCACCTTGGGTGGTCAGATGTGTACCTTTACCTCAGTCACTGAAACACTAAGGCACATTGAAATAGCAGAAGGTGGGTAACTGATGCTTAGGGAAAAGATTAATAATTGTAACTGCAACAAATATCACACTCAAATAAGTGTTTAAAGATGATATCATAAATGATTTAGGAGGAAATTCACTGACAATATGAGCTCTCTGACCAAATATTTGACACACACATACACACACACACACACACACACACACACACACACACACATCACAAATAGCCTTGTGTATGTCAACTAAGTAAACAAAAACATACTTGTATTGTAAATATTGGATTTTTAGCCTCCACTATAGTGCTACAGAGAGAGCATGTGTGTCTTTTAAGCTAAGGCAAAGGTCTCTACCAAAATAATTTTGAGTTACTTAGATAATGTAGATTTTTAAAAATTGTTAGGAGGAAGGAAAACCAGGAAGGAGCCAGAGCTCCTTAGCTGCTGAGTGCCGTCCAGCACATGAGTACACACGCCACTTTCCTTATACTCTACTGCAGTCGTAGCGCCACCTCTACCCTTCGCTTGACTGTGTGTGTGTGTGAGTGTGTGTGTGTGTGTGTGTGTGTGTGTGTGTGTGTGTGTGTCCCCAAAAATTAACCCAGGGTCAGGCCCAGGTTAGGCAAGTACTCCATCACTGAAGACTATCCCCAGTCATCCACTTAAATCTTTATGCAACTCAATACTATTATAAAAAGCCACGGCCTTGGATAAATATATAGCAATTTAAATTTCACAATTTCCTGTAGTGTGAGTACTATTACAATTTTACATATGGCCCCTGGAAGAGAACACAATTCTTATTATGATTTAGATGCCAAATCTTAGCTTCTAAACCTTTAAATACCACAGTAGAATATGTATCCATTAAGTACTACATACAGTAAGAATATGAGCCTGATGGTGGTTGCACACACCTTTAATCCTAACGCTCATGAGGCAGAGGCCAAGGCACAGGCAGGTAGCTCTCTACTTGGTCTACAGACCAAGTCCCAGGACAGTCAGCGGCTACACAGAGAAACCCTGCCTGAAAAACACAAAAGAAGCAGAATAGGAGCTGTGGACCTGGTATGACCAGATTGAACTCCTGGCCCTGGCCCTTGAATGTGTGAACAAGTACAGATCATTTAATCTCCCATGCCTTGGTTTTGTTTATCTACAAATACAGATAAATAGTGGTACATGCTCTGAATAATTGCTGTAGAAATTATATTCAATTAATATTTGTAAGATGCTTGGAATCAGTGCCGAGAAAATAGTTAAACACTACATTAACAACCGTGGTTAGATAACATATTAAAAATAATATGTTGTTATAAAGAAAGAAAATCCCAAATTGTTTGATTTTATCAATGAGGACTCAGGAGCCAGATGCTGGGGTGCAAACCTGCTAGCCCAGAGAGGCAGAGAAAGCACCCAGCTGACCTTCCTACTTAGCTCACATGCAGAGGGAAAAAGGCAAAAGCTAAAAGACAAAGAGCCAAAAGCCAAAAACTCAAGGCCAAAACCTTGGTAGCTCACCTGGCAACCCAGGAGGAAAAAGCTAAAAGCTCCTTTTTCTTCTCCATGCTGTTTTAAATACCCTTCTACTCAAAGTCCCTCCTTTCTGTTTAATTCCTGTCAGCTGGTTACTTGCTCTGCCTCTTGACCTAGGGCTAATTTTATTAAATCCTGTGTACAGAAAGCTCTTGGATTAAAGGTGCGTGGTAGGGCTGAGCTACACCATAGACACCTGTTTACAATAAACAGAAAGTTATTGGATTAAAGGTATATGTTAGTAGGGCTGGACCACACCAAACAAGAAACAGGTTTTTGCAGTTTACATTCTCAGGTTTCACAGTGGGATCAAATCTCCTGCAACAATAATACATTTCAACCTCCCTATGTATTTTTCCCTTTGATTTTTTAATGTGTTTCTGTGCTTGCAGAAGCCAGGGAAGGACATTGCTGGTCTACCCTATCACTCTCCACTTTATTCCTTTGAGACAAAGTCGCTCATAGAACCTGAAGCTGCCCCAAGGAGCCTCCTTCCCAGCTCCCACTGCCTCTGAGTGTGCACAGCCGTGCCCAGCTGCTTTATGTGGGTCCTGAGGTTTTGAACTAGGTCCTCATATTTTCACAACAAGCACTCTTACTGCACTATCTTCCAAGCCCCCTTTCCTTCAATTAAAGCTAAATTTTGTGACTCGTAGAATGGAAATTTCTCCAAATCGTTATTTTCCTATCCTCCATGAAATGCACTTGATGTGCAGAGCACAAATGAGTGGTTGATTCTGAGATGAGAAAACTTTGGCACAGCAAGAAGAATGCGGTACACACAAAAGATGCCTATGGGTCCTTAAGCCTCCTGAATATTCATATCAATAACATTCACGTCCCTCAAATATCTCCTCTCTTGCTTCACATTTCATAACTGAAAAATTATGCTTTTTTTGCAGACCATTGTAAAATGTAGCAAGATTGAAACAGAAATGACACAAATTCACCAAAGCCATTAAAGAGAATTACTTTCAGGATTACATTCTGATTTGTTTTTTTATGATTGGGTCATTATCAATAAGTTAATGCAGCTGGGCATGGAGACATATGTCTTTAATCTCAGGAGTCTGGAGGCAGAGGCAGGTAGATCTCTGTGAGTTTAAAACCAACATCTTCTACTTAATTCCAGGACAGCCAGAACTACACAGAAAGACCCTATCTCAAAAAAAAAAAAAAAAAAAGTTAGGAAAAAAATAAATTCATGCAATCACTAGGAAGGATATGAAGACAATGTTAATCAGTGTCTGACTGCCATATGGACCACATCCGTTAAAAAAGATCTATTTATAAATGCCGTTTAACACTCAATTCTGTTTTTTATTCACGATAGAATTTTATCTCTCTTGTGCAGTTCGGGTCACCTATTTTGTGCTTTCAATTAGCGGATTTAAGCTCAGCCACTCAAGTTGATCTTCTTCCTTGAGCTATCTCTGTCCTCTCCAGGCTGACAGCGAGCTGAGGGCAGCCTAAGGGCAGCAGAGGGCTCCGAAAGCAGAGGTTCTACCTTAGGCATAAGTCAGAAAAAGGAAAGTGCCAAACCCCTCATGCATATGCAACACCAAATGGAGAGAAAAGATTTTCACAACAGGGAAACGGAAAGCGGCTATTAAAGTCATAGAAAATCCAGGTGGGTGTCTCTCAGTCTGTTCAGACTACTGTAACAAAATGCCGTACACTGGGAATACTGTGAAAGGAAGGCACCTGCAGAGTCACAGTCTGATGAGGGCTGGGGTTCTGGTGTTAGCAACGAGCTGGCTGAGATCCTATTGTTCCACCAAGTTACATCTATGAACTGTAGATTGACAAGAAGCTACACAAAGGCTGGTGCTCAGCATCTCTTGTCTTCTCAGCATCTCTTGTATTCCTCCCTGTTTGACTGTAGTCTGCAGGGGCTACACACAGTAGTCTGCAGGGGCTACACACAGTAGTATGTAGGTAGATGGGAGCAGCAACAGGCAGTGCCCTCTAGTATTCAGTTTTTATGCACGCTTTGGACTCTTAACTTTATAACCATTACAGTTGTTCTGTCAGCCTGGGACTTCAAGTTTCCATAGCTCTAAGCAGCAGCTGGCCTTGTAGCTTTTGGGCAGGCCTAGGTATCAGGATTCCCTAACCTTTAACAATGGCCAGGGTTATAGAAGCAGGCTTGTGGTGTCTGAGGTCCTTGGCTCTAAGACTTGGCAACTTCCTGAATTTCCTCCAGTGACCAGGGCCTGCAGTTTTTCTTCTCTGACCCTAGATAGCCTTCTAGATTGGTTTAGCGCCAGACTTCTGTCCTCGCTACTTCTGCCACTCCATTGTTCTGTCTGCCCTGGCTGCTGTTTTGAACGATTCGTCAGCATCTTCTTTTGCTATCACACAAGCTGCTGCCTCACTGCTTCTGCAGCTTAGAGTAAGACATCTTTAGTTGTTGGAGCAGCAGGAGAGGCAGTATAGCAGAGGGAGTCCCAGCCAACTCACTAAGGAAACCTGAGTGGCTCATATTGATGGCGTTTGAACCAATAGGCACATTTCACATGCTGATGAAGGTTTGTTGCACCAATCACAGCCTTGCCTCCTCAGCACCAGTCAAGCAGTCTTTCTGCTATGCCACCAGGAGAAATATACCCCATCTGACTTATATGGAAATGCTTTTAGGGTCATCCAGAGTTCATCAAGGTTTGGAACAGCCAAAGGTCTGGCACCAACTGTTAAAAATGGTCAAAGCTGAGGCTGAACCTTCAGGAGCTCGGCCAATCAGTTGTCGTCATTGTTTGGTTTTCTCAAGATATTCACGGTGCTGGTATGAGTGCAGCTCATGTGTGGCTGATGGTACTCAAGGCAGCGGAGGATGCTCCAATCAGGGAGTCAGATTTACCAGCCCTCAACATGTTTGCTTATTTGCAGGAAAATAAACATGAGAAAGATCACATATAATGAGAGTTAAACTTATTATTACCACTAATGATTTTGGCAGAGCTTTAGCAATGCTTAATGTCTTCTCAGTGCCCTCAGGGAGAGGTGGGCTCATCAGTAGCCATTTCTTCTTTCTTTCATTCTTCCTTCCTTTCTTCTTTCCTTCTTTCTTTCTGTAACTACACATGGCAGATACTAAGGGAATTCTCGGAAGTCTCTTTCATAGGACATTAATCCCACTCATGAAGGCTCTGACTTCACAATTGTAACATTGACTACTTACTGGATTTCAGCTGGCAAATTTTAAAGGATTCATAAAAATTCAGGCCATAGCAGTGGTGTGAAGTGGGGGTGTGGGGTGGTGGTGTGGGGTGGCGGTGTGGGGCGGCGGTGTGGGGCGGCGGTGTGGGGCGGCGGTGTGAGGTGGTGGTGTGGGGTGGCGGTGTGGGGCGGCGGTGTGAGGTGGTGGTGTGGGATGGCGGTGTGGGACGGCGGTGTGAGGTGGTGGTGTGGGGTGGTGGTGTGGGGTGGTGGTGTGGGATGGCGGTGTGGGACGGCGGTGTGAGGTGGTGGTGTGGGACGGCGGTGTGGGGTGGTGGTGTGGGATGGCGGTGTGAGGTGGTGGTGTGGGACGGCGGTGTGAGGTGGTGGTGTGGGATGGCGGTGTGAGGTGGTGGTGTGGGGTGGCGGTGTGGGGCGGCGGTGTGAGGTGGTGGTGTGGGGAGCTGGACATGGAGGCCAGCTTACAGAAATAAGTCAAAATGAAAATGCTGATTTAGAAGGGATGAGAAGGAAACAAAAACAAAAACAAAAACAAAAGGTAATAAAATATAAGCTGCACTAAAAGTTGCCTTTCCCCCAAACTCCTTTCCTGCCTCTCTTCACTGCATGCTGGAATGCCCTGCTTACGTGACTCTTGGTCATCTCTTTAATCTCTCCAGGGCATGAGCAGTTCGGTGACCAGCAGTTACTTAGCAGACTGGTGGCTAAGGGAAGGAGCTAGGGACTCATGGGAAGGAAAGAACATCTAAAGGCAAGGACAGTGACGCTGAGCAAAAATTAGCAGATACACATCACAAAAAGTCAGACAGCATCCTTTACAAGATGGTCATTCAGACCAGGCCAGGCAGACCAGCAGGAGTGTAGCTCAGGAGGACAGTACTTGCTTAGTATTCTCAAGGTCCCCAGGCTAAATCTCTAACACTGCAAAAATACAGCTTTAAATGAAATAGAAAAACCTTTCTCATTTTGACTTGCCACATCTCAGTTTAAAACATTTTAATTCAGCAAAACCCAAATGCTGAGTTCCTGCTTTTAAAAACAGTGGAGGTAGCTGGGGAGGGTGAAATCCATATGTTTCCGACTCATTTACACAAACTCATTGAAATTCAGCTCAGCACAGGGCGATTGAATGTCACTTAGGCAACACACAGCACAGTGATCGTTTTTTAAGCCATTTTTGACGCTCCAGGAAGTCTCCAAGAATAAACAACATGAAGCCCCAAAGGCCCCACAGAGCAGCCTGAAAGAGAGAGCCAAGAATATCTGAGCAAGAGTCTCCATTTCCAGATTCAACAGTCGGCTGTGAAAAATCCAAGGATATTTTATGATGCCCAGGAGGCAGGGAAACAGCAGTCAGGACATGACAATCAGAAAGGCTCACCAGCCAACAGCATAAAAAGACCATACCAAATTCAAATGGAGGAGACAGTGGGGCTCTGTGTGGGAGTAAGGGGAGGTGGATGGAAAAAAGAAAGGGGGCCACAGAGAAAGGGGGCACTAGAAGATCAAAGGGCTAGAAACAAACCCCTTCATTAAAGAACAAAGTTTTAAGGCTTCAATGTTAATGGGCTCCCATCATTCCTGAAGTATGTCAGTGTTTTGTTGTACTTTTTCCAACATGATATTTTTATTGAATATTTGGGAATTTCACATCATGTACCCTGACCACATTCACTTCCTATACTTGTTAGTCCTCCCAGGTGCCCCCCTCCGCCCTGTATCTTTGTGACCTTTGAAGGAGGAAGAGGAGGAGGAGGAGGAGGAGGAGGAGGAGGAGGAGGAGGAGGAGGAGGAAAGCCCAATTTGTGTTGGAGCATGGTCACTCCCAGTGGCTTGCCCCTTAAAGAAAACTGAATCCTTCCCCATCCACATGCCCAATGAGAAGCCATCAATTGTCTTAGTCCAGTGGGACATTCTCCACAGCCCCTTGCTGGAAGATGATTAAGAATGTCTCTCCAATTTGGAAGCTTCCATGGTAGTGGTGGATAAGGCCAACAGCAAACAGAGAAGAACCAAGGGTGAGGAGACAGTGGCAAAGGTGACCGTGCTCTTACTGAGATCTGCTGGGCTTGAGGTGCCTCAGACACATCCGTGGGGGCAACATAAAGGAGCCAATTGGGTCTCCATATTCTGGCATCATCAACAATACTGGAATCTGAGAGGAGATGAAGCTTGCAAATAGCAATATGTAATATGAAGTGAGGCTTTCCACGTGCAAGGGACTGTTTTGAGTGTTTGATTAAAGACCCTCCTATTAATTCTTACAATGCCCTGTGGATCTGAAACAATTATTACCTGGAATATTTATAAGAAAACTAGGCATTAAAAGATTCTGCTGTGCCAGTCCAGGACAGCAAAAGCTACACAGAGAAACCCTGTTTCAAAAAAAACCAAAAAGCAACCAAGCAAGAAGATTCTGCGGTGTGAAAATTAACGTGCTCAGAGCAAAGACTACAGACAAATACCATGAGAGGTCCTGAGCAAGCAACGGAAGCATAATACCCAATCCTTGGAGCTTAGACCTAGATCTGCAGTGTTTCATACTATCAAACAGCATCAAGGATAAGCACACACTGTTTTAAAAGCTTCTAAACTAAAACACAAAGACCTCAATCCTGGTACTAACACAGTTAGCAGGTGTGGAGAATGACTTGGTCATCTGACATTCAGTAAAGGGAACGTTTATGAAGGTTCAGTGGTTAACTGGACTATACTCACCGTGCAGTGCTTGGCAGTACTGCTCTATGCCAGTCCACACGTCAAATGTTTCACAGGCCTGGCTTATCAAAACATATTGATTCATCTCCTATCAATTCCTCTGAGGTATCTAAGACATCCTAGATTACTGTGATTATTATCATGTGCTTTTGTTTGTATGGATACATCTTATGTAGAATACATTTTATGTATTCTAAAAGTCTTATGTTAAACATACCAAAGTTAGACTTCTCTCTCTCTCTCTCTCTCTCTCTCTCTCTCTCTCTCTCTCTCTCTCGCTCGCTCTCTCGCTCTCTCTCGCTCTCTCTCGCTCTCTCTCGCTCTCTCTCGCTCTCTCTCCCTCTCCATACTAAAGATCAACTGAGGCTCTTGAGGGTCTTGCACACACTATTCTGTCACAGAATAACATTTCCTGGTAAAATATCTTAAACACCAGCTGGAATTTTATCATAATAAAGGCATTTTCATTACTTTTAGCAGGGCTTTTGTCTGAGAGGTTGATATTTACATTGGTTTTATTTTGTTTAGTTTTTTTTTCATAGCATAACTTCTTATCTTTATACATCTACTCTAACCTGAGTCTCTTCAGTTAAAAGCGTACAGTTGTATTTGTGTCAGTTACTTATTTATTTACTTTGGGCTTTCATGACAGGGTTTCTGTGTGTAGTCCTGGCTGTCCTGGAAATATCTTTCTGTAAACCAGACTAGTCTCAAACTCAGAGATCTATCTGCCCCTGCCCCCTCCTGAGTGCTGGGATTAAAGGGCACCACCGTGCCCAGCTTTGCATTTGTATTTTTATCCAGTCAGGTAGCCTTTTTTATTTTCAGCTGTTGCATTTAGTCAACTTATATTAAATAAAATTGGAGATACATTTATAGTGAAATCTGTGAAATTTAAAGTTGTATTTCTTAATTTAAGCTGTTTATTTTTCATCTTTCTAGTTGTGGCACCATTACCACAGACAACAGCAAACTGCAATGCAATTAGTTAAGCTGTCATCTTACATTAGCCATGTTCTGGGTATGTTGTTTATGAAATTTTAAAATCTGATTTACTATTGTATTAATTGAAGTTCAAACATACACTTTCTATACTATCCTAGGCCCTGTGATCTTCTCATTGAGTTTTTTGAAACTGTGAAATGAATTTGATAAACTCTTATGACCTTTTATGCCTTTATGAAGATGCTATTAAGATAAAGTCAAATGACAACCTATCCTACCACATGGTGACGCCCACCTCCATCTTTTCCTAAAATGAACATGTTGACTAGATTGAAGAACACTCTGGATTCCTAGTGACCTATAGGTCTAGAAACTTAAATTGTCTTGTAAGTGGCTAGCCTTATTTATTTTATTGGTTTAATTTGAGAGCATCAATTCTGATGTTAGAACCAACATAAGTGTGTGTGTTTTCTGGTTCTGCTGAGCCAGGTGCCTTCCATGCTGTTTCTGTACTCTGCTCCGTTCTGTAGGGTGACTGAGACCTGGAATTTGTATGCCCCATGTTTTCTCTCAGCTGTTTTCCCACTAGCTTTCTCCTTGATCTTCTCATAACAGCAAGATGGTGGCCAGAGAAAAGAGTGAAGCTCTTCCTTCCTCCGTTGCTGTTTGAACTTGGATCATTTTCCTGAGAGGCCCTCTGCTCCATTGCTTATTTAATGGGACAGATTTGCAGTGTCTCTAACTTTCATCCAGTAACTCCTGCAAACCTCTCCAATCCATCTATTTTACCAGTAACAACTTCCTTGTGTTTGTGTTGCTCCTATGTCTTCCTCGTGATTTACAACAATCCACCATCATTGTAACCAACCATCTAGGCCAAATGCCTTCTTTTGTAAATGCCTACTGTGGCTTAAATTTTCTTTCCTGGAGACACTCTCTCTCTCTCTCTCTCTCTCTCTCTCTCTCTCTCTCTCTCTCTCTCTGTGTGTGTGTGTGTGTGTGTGTGTGTATGTGTGTGTGTGTGTGTGTCTGTATTTATTAAGGAGTGAATTAAAGTGATTTGTTTCCACTTTTGTAACCATAGCTCCCTCAAAACTGCTTGAGAATGGTTAACTATTAAACTAGAGCTAACTAGATACTCTAAGGATAAGAGGCCATTGGGGTAATTTAATGGAGTCACTGTGTAATTTAATGTACTCAGAGGGGTGTGACACCACAAATTATGGGAACACTTTGTGGATGTCCAAAGATAGTTGTTGGTTGAGTGATGTAATAGTTCTGAAACAATAAACATCATAAAGTAAAAGCCTGTTCCTTTCCTGCTAGGGGCACTTGCTCACTCTCTGAAGTAGAGTCTCTCTATGGCTAAATGATCCCAGAGGCATTCCTTCAACATATATTTGTTCCTTAATGATGTCTGTCATCCAAATGCGAACAGATCCTCCAAAGAGCCAGCAGCTGGGACTGCTGATAAAATATTATCTCAGAGCTAAAATAAGATTCAGGGATAGCAAGTTCTGGGCCTAAATTTTTTTGGGGGTAGGGGGTTGTCTGAAGCTTAGTTTTGATATAAAATCGACTTCGTTAGAATTCTTGAGCAAAAGGAATGACTCCAGAGGGCTCCAGCTTTTCCTACAGAGCCAGCTTCGCTCCTGGCACTCGCCTTCCCTGAAGCTGCGCTCTTGTTTTATTTGTCTCCAAGCCTGTTTCAGATTTTCACTTCCTTGTTTTGAATGTTGACTCCTTTAATTACTTTGTTATACAAGTGCCAAGAAGAATATTTTTCAGTCTAACTCTGTGTGCCTGAAAAACACGAAGAAGCAATTTCTCTAAATAATATCCCACTTGACACATTATTGGCACATGCTGCTTTCCTTCAATTTAGGCCAATGCAGAAAAGCTTTTCACCAATGTAGACAGATCTGTGTACCAGATTTGATCACATATGCATGTTCTACAATGCTTCAGGTGGTTAAAAGTCAAATGCTGATGATGCTATCTCTAGGTTTGAATCACCAAGCAAGTTACATGTGTTCAAAAGACATAGCCTAGGAATGTTCAAAATATTTCAATGTCAGCAAATATTTACTAGATGTCCACTATGTACCCTGTTCCCTTCTAAGTAGTACAGGGTTTTTTAACAATTAAACTCTCAGTTATGTGGGGATTAAAATGAAACAAGTTATTAAACCACTTAGTGTTGCTTCTGGCATGTAGTCATGCTTAATAAGTGGAATTTAGTCTTTATAATCTGGCATCCTGTATCCAAACCTTGTGTTTTAAGTGTGGGTGAGATTGGTCTTTTGCCCTAGGATCCTGACCATGCTTATGTTTCCTTCTCATTTTATCAGCTTGAACCAAACAATTGACTTATCATCTGACTGCTGTTGCTGTTACCTATATATTGACAACATTTTGTGATCCTGGCTCCTGTCATGTTCTGATGGCACTCCGCTCAACAATTATGGAAAGCTTAATTCACGGTTATTAGGAAATGAGGCCATGGATAGTTGGTCTAGTTGATTAGGCCTAGTTGTAATCAGAAGGACTACTAATCAACTTGTAGTCCTAGTTTATCAGACAAGCAGGACTGAGCCCTTGCGACCTCATGAAGGAGGCTCCACAGTCTTCGCCCTCTTTCTGTTACTGTAATTTCTGTGAAATGACAGTAAGAAGATAACTGTTTATGAGGATACAGGGATATTATGCCCTCACCAGACACTCAGCTGGCCAGTGTCTTGACCTTGGACTTGACAGCCTCAAATTTCTGTTATTTATAAACCAGCCAGTAGCCTAAACTGCTAAGCCAATTCTAGTTCCTTCCTTTCATTCCTATTTTAATCACAACTGCCCGCCTTTCACTTTAGCCTAGAACTAAGCTCAATGCTTTGCTAATATTCATTCGGTCTGATCACTTTCACCTTTCACTCTTTAACAACTAAGTCTTAGTAAGATAACGTGAATTATCAGCACCTCACTGGGCCCTAGAAAGCGGCAGGGATAGGATTTGCCTCTAGGGGACTTGAAGCCAAAGCCATGATCTCAACCAGAGCCCTGGAACCTCCATGCCACTCACCTGTCTAATCCCAGGTCATGCAGATGCTATTCTGGACCCATGGTATCATATGTTTTCAGCACCTGGCCTCTCGATCTGGTGTGAAGAGTTAGTTGTGTATGTGGAGAAAGGAACATGGATTAGGAGAAGTGAGTCTTCCTTGAGTGGTCATATTGGCTCTTCTCTTGGAACACAGAGAACAACTTGAAGAAAAAGAAAACAGTGCTGGGCATAGTATTACACTCCTTAATTTCAGCATTGCAACTTCAAGTCTAGCCTGAGCTACAGAATGAGACCCCAACCCACAATGAATTATTTAAAGTTAAAAAAAAAAAAACAATGAAAAAGAGGCCTTGCTTTTATGAGAAAATAGAAAGACCCAACATCCTTGAGGTTTACTATAAAGATAAACAGTTTTGAGATGAACATTTTTTAATTAAAAAATTAAAAGGGAGCCAGTAAGATGGCCCAGTAGATAGAGGAATTGTGGATAGACCCAACAACTTGAGTTTGATTGCCAAATACCACAAAGTGGCTGGAGAGAACTGACTGCTGAGTGTTTACCTCCAACCTCCACAAGCCTGCCATGGCATGTGCACGCAGTGCACACAACAACAACAACAACAACAACAACAACAACAACAACAATAATTGAAGTGCCATAAGCAAAACCAAACAGTAAGGGGATTTCTCTGGGAAAGGACCACAGGCTGTGGAGAAGCAGTCATTCTCCCTGCAGTGTGGCCTTCTCTTCCATCACAGTGGGCAGCAGGCTGCCTCTCAGCTTTGTACATCCTTCTCTCTCAGCAGATGTCTGACTCTGCTGCAGCTCTCTAGGCATCTCTGTTTCCTCTCACTGCTCCCTGGACCACCATATAGCATACTCCCATTTGTAATCAAGCCAATCCTGAGCAGCATCCTCCGCATGTACAAAAGTTTCTACCCCAGAGGACATATGGCTTCAAGACAAAGATGGACTTAATTTGCATTTTTTGTTGACAAAAGCAATTTGAAATGTCCATGACAAATACTTGGTGCTTCCATTGTGGCGTAAAGTTGGGCAATGTCTCCCTAAGTACTTCTTTTTTAAAAATTTGGAAATTTCAATAGATTTTATAAGACTCATAGAATTAGCCTAAAAGAGAGAAAACACATTATTTGTAGTAGCAGTAGTAGTAGTAGCAGTAACAACAACAACAACATCAACATCAACAATAACAGATATGGATAATACATACTACAAATTCTATAGATACTAAATAAAAAGAAAATATTATGTATTAACATGAATTATTTTAACACCTAGAATAACATGCAATTTTTTCTGTATAAATTCATTCAGTAGCCCATATGTCAAAGCCCAGAGACAAGAACATAGCTGTAAAAGTCCCATGAGCTCACGTCTAGATTCATATTAGTCCCATGATTCAAGGAGGCAGACTCTGGGCCATGGGACACTCTCTGTAGGTTCCAGCCATCAGATAAAATATAAAAGCCCATAGGATTGAACTAATTCCTTTCATTCTCCCCATATCTTTCCTTCCTTTATGTCTTCCCTTCCTCTCTCCTTCCTTCCTCTTTACCCCTTCCTCTTTTTTTTTTCTTTTCTCCTTTCCCCCAGAAGTGGTTAGATGCCTTGTTGAGACACTTTGTAGCCACCTCTCCTAAGGGACACTTGTCTCCCCTCCTTTATTTGGAGGCCACTCATTCCCAGTACCTTACCTCCCAAAGCATGTAGTGTTGGCCCTGTGAAGGGGCCTTCTTGATAAAACACCATGGAGGGCATCCTGCCCATCAGAATTCTTTGCAAAAGAGAACTGCCAGGGTTCGAAAGGCTTTTGTTCTCTCTCTCTCTCTCTCTCTCTCTCTCTCTCTCTCTCTCTCTCTCTCTCTCTCTCTCAGGTTATAATTATATAATTTCCCTCTTTCCTTTCTCGACTCCTCCATAAACTCCTCCTTTCTTTCTTTCTTTTTTTTTAATATTTTTTTATTTGATTCACCTGTGTTAGTGTGAGGGTGTCAGATCCTGGTGTTATAGACAGTTGTGAGCTGCTATATGGGTGCTAGGAATTGAACCCGGGTCCTTTCAAAGAGCAGGCAGTGCTCTTAACCACTGAGCCATCTCTCCAGCCGTTGCTTTCTTTCAAAGTCATGCATATACACACATATATATGCATATATATATATTTTCTAAATATGCAAATGAATGATCTGTATAGAATGTTAAAGACAGCTAAATTATGCTTTATTGAATTCAATACAAACATTCTGGGTACTGACTCTGTGTCAGACACTGTACTAGGGCCAAGTCAAGCTGAGATTTTAAAATAAAGTTCTGGACAAGTCTTTAGTTAGAGTCTGACTGCTCTTCCCCAGACATCACAGACGATGGGGTGAAGCCGTGTGCCCACTCAGTGCTGAGTCAATAGCCAAGCATGAGTGGTTGGAATCATTTTGGCTTCACTGAATATTACACAAGCATACCGAGTAAATGTCTGCATGCAATACTATTAAAGATTCTGTTTCTTAAAAGATTATCAGAACTCTAATTTTGTAGAAAATAATTCATGTTTCTTTGGTGCTTTATAGCTTCTATAGCTCTGAATCAGTGCCCATTTGCCCTCTTCTGGAGATGCCCATAGCTCCCAGTGGGCTAAATGAGAGGAAATGTGCAGTTCTCTCAAGAACCTAGTGAGGACCCATACCTTCCCCTAAATGCTCTTGCCTCCTATGGCTCAACCAAAGGGATGGATTGGGAATTGGCTGTGCATCCCTGCCCCTTAAGTCCTGCTGTCCGCAGAAATGCTAGGTTTTCTCCTGTTCATGCAAAGCCCCATTGGCTGTCTCCTATCATTTATCTCCCACTGCAAAAAACAGAGCTGCTGGAATGTCCCCTAAGCACGGTCCTCAGCAGTGAGGTCCAGGAACCAGAAGGAAGGTCCTCTCTCTGGTGTGCATGGAGAGAGGGGAGAGCTCCCCTGGGCCCTGTTTGACAATTATTCAAGAATCTTGGTTCCAGGGATTGTAGGGCATAGTCTGAAGCCCCAAAGGTCCTCCTTACTTTTTCCTTCAGGAGATTCAGATGTTGTTGTACAAAGAGAATCCTAGATTAGTCCTCAGACATGCCGGAGTTCCTCTGGGGACAGAGAGTGAGGCTTGTGATTCTATTTTTAAATGTGACTGGCTTTTTTTTTTTTTGCCTCCCCTAAGCACCATTGCTTTTCATCAGCTCTTCTCTGCCTATTATATGACTATACTAAGAGGTTGTCCTCCAGGAAGTGCTGAGGGATTGGCAGGCTGCAACACTACCCCAGGGCTGAGCTGTCTTGGCCCCAGCTTAATCCTGCCACACACTGCCCACCAGGGACAGTGCCTCTCTATTCCACACTTTCCATACCAGGAAGCACCAAGCAAATGCTCTGCCATAATATGACAGACTCCCCCATTTCCAGTCGTCAGCTTCTTCTCCTTTCTCATGGTAACTCTAGGCGTTGGTATGGCCACAGGAGCAGAGTCTGGCACCTGACTGGCATGAGGCAGAATTGCTCTCAGCAGCAAGCCTACCTGTCAAGTGCCTCTGGGATTAGGAGTAGCCATTGCCAGCTCTCCCCTTTGGAAGAAGTGATGGGTTGGCCTCTTGCCAAGAGGCAGAGCTCAAAGCCCTTCTGCGCATGTGCTTCTCAGGCACCCAGTTGGCTACTTAGCTGCTTGGCTAGGTCCCAACTCTTTCAGCAGTGTTTCCAAACCCAACCCATCTTTAGTTTGGCTGGACTGAGCAGACCCACCGTCAAATGCTATCAATTTCCCTTCATGCACGAGGCAGACTCTGAGGCGTTTGTTGGGTTAGGTCCATGTCTTTACCCTAACTGCTGGTCTCTTTCTCTCCTCTCTCTCCTCCACCACTTTTGGTGATACAAGGCTGGTTTTGTCTTTTGGAAACAAAGCCCCCTGTTCTGGGTGGATGTTCGCAGTCAGAAAGCCTGGTTGTGTTTATCCCGGACACTGGCTGAGCATTCACATGCTTTTTGTATTTGGTAAGTGACAGTATTTGCAAAAGCTGATTGCCACAGCAGGCGGAACAGAGACCAGACCAGTAAAAACATGTGTTGGGAACATATGCTGGAGGCTTTTCTTCTTTGCTTAAAGGAGAGACACTTCCTGCAGGAAGAAGTAATTACCTTACATGTGCAGAGATTAAACTAGGGTAAAAAAGGAGGATGTTGCTACTTTGTAACATGAAGGAGGAAACCCAGATGCCTCTAGCTCCCCGTATCACAGATTGTGTGACCTGCACAAATCCAACCTCCCCAAGACAGACACTCAATCTGCCGCAAAGGACAGCAGTCTCAGCTCTGGTTTGGTTTTGAGAGCTAAGTTATAAAACACATGAAGAAAGCACCTTCTGCAGCCTGGGGAGAGGGGACCTCTCTGTTTTTCCCAGATCAGCTTGCCTTGGAAAGTGGTTTTATGCAGCTCTGAGACTTCCCTCTGATTGCATTGTCTTTGACCAGTAGCAGCCATGGTTGACTCCGGGCAATCCAGCAGAGTTCTGGAACTACTTAGAATCCAACAATTCACTTCATGTATTTTCATGTAGCCACACACAAACAAAAGATGAATCTGAAAGTGGGTCTTGGGAAGTAGAACCAAATGGAACTCAGATTCCTGCATTTTAAGGAATTTTGCCTTTGTCATGGGTGGAAGTTCAAAAGAAGTGGGTGACGCACGTTGGGATGGAGCTGGCAAGGACCTCTTGAGTCTTGCTGGAAGTCCAGAAGCCTCGGCAATAACACAGCCACCACTTGGCTCTTTCTTCCATTGTAACCAGATCTCACTCCCATCTGAAAACGACAATCACTATACACTGAATGGTTCACGTGAACGTCTCCAGCTGCTTTCCACATTCCTCAGAGAAAACACAAAAGCTCTCACATAGCTCCCAGACACCTGCTTCTGCTGTTCCATGTCTCTCCCGATGTAGAGTCACAAGACAGTATACAGGAACACATGTCGGGTGAATAAAGGAGCTGCTTCTTATTGGGCACATACTCTGTCCTTGGGATTACAGCAAGCATGCACTGTTACTGTAATTTACGGCTACCTCAGGAGACACCCTCAACTGAAGGTTAAACAAGTTGTGTTACTTACACAACACCATGAATCCAAGAAGTAGATATGAGACTTGACCACAAGCTAAGACATCTTTAGAACCTAGCATTTAACCTCTGTTTATATCAACTCAATAGACATTAGATTCTCAGAGAACTTGGTCAAAAGCTCCGTGTCTCGCAGCCTCGTTCACTGGTGTCTCTTCCCTACAGCTTCAGCCTTGCCTGCCCTCCAACATAGGAGCCATCTTTTAGCCTTGTTTCCTGTGTCCGACATTCTCTGTCTGGTTCTTACAGCAGGATCCCTGTTGGCTTCCTCTGTGGACTTTCCCTCCATGTCTTTAGCACTGAGTACCAACTTGCCTGGCCAAGGAACCATATGTGGACAGTGAATGCAGAACCTGGGGCCTTGCCACCTCCTACCACGATGCTAGCCTTCTTCCCTTTCTGCTTGGCTTGTCCCCTGAATTCTCACCTCTACAGTTGGGTTACCTGTTGTGAAAAGGCTCTTAACCACAGCCTCTCTCCACTCTGGTGTCCTTTCTTGCTCTTGCTCTCTCCAGATTTTTCTTTCTTCCCTTGTCTGATGGTCCATGCCATTGCTTGCCTCCATCTTGTCCCAAGTTGTCCCACCTCAAAGGCAGGCCACACTCCAGGCTGTAGCTCCTTCAGATCTGTTCCATACCCCTGCTATTAACCAGGGTAGGCCAACTTGTCTTTCCGAGGCTTCAGTGGAATCATCAAAGGCTCAGGGATGTCCATGGTGTTGTCAAGTCAGAGTATACATATCAGAGCTAAGATTCAGGGCCATCCTAGCTCACTGTCTCACAGTTCCTTGTGCCTCCCCCCCCCCCCCCCCGCACACACACACACCACTTCTGTTATTTATTTATTTATTCATTTATATATTACCCTTGATTTTCTTTCTTTGCTCCTTTGCCCACACCTTTTTAATTTAAGCTCTCACATCTGTTCTCTCTTAGGACATTATTTCTGCAACCCTTTGTATTATGTTGAATTTCCATTTCACTTTCAGACCATTTTTCTTACTTAAAAAACACGTTTGAGCCTGCTTCTAAATGTCTTTAAATAATTTTTAAGTTGCTATGGTTCTTTGTGGCACCTTTCTTGCCTTCCCTTTTCTGCTTTCTTAGCAGAAGAAACTATTTTCTTTCTCCCTGTAGCTTTACTCTTTCGATTCTCCATGCACGATAATGTCAACTCTGTAATCTAATAATCCATTCTTGATCGCTATTTGAGAAACCAGTATCTTTAAAAATCAAATGAAGAGACTTTTAGTGTTACATTCATAATTTTTATTTTTGGGGGAAAAAGTCTCTCTCTCTCTCTCTCTCTCTCTCTCT
The DNA here is from genome assembly GCF_964271855.1 of Acomys minous. Classification (NCBI taxonomy): domain Eukaryota; kingdom Metazoa; phylum Chordata; class Mammalia; order Rodentia; family Muridae; genus Acomys; species Acomys minous. The sequence continues at coordinate 177,161,849 of NC_140483.1, read as the reverse complement.
CTCTCTCTCTCTCTCTCTCTCATACTTTTATTGACTCATTGGAAAAAAAAAGCAAAGGTAGAGAAGGGGAGCACTATATGTAAAAGGGACTCTTGCTCACATGATATTGCTGTGATAGTTTACCCCCCCCTTTTTTTTAATAAGGCCATCTGCAAAGAGCACTGTATTAAGAGTCACATTCCCCACCCACCCCTTTGGGCCGCCTACATCTGACATGCATTGAAAAGTTGCAATCCTTTCTAGGCTGTTGGAGATGAAGACTCAAGTTACTAGAGAGAAAGCAATCTTAATACTGAAAAGTAGGATGACAAATGTTTCAGGAACATTTGTTCTGTGCCGGCCGGGTATCAGGCTCGGTTTTCCCTTATGAAGCTTGTCTTCTCATGATGTCTGCCTAACAGGGAAGGCAGAGGAGGAAATGGAAGCTCCAAATGCTTGAAGCTTATTGAAGTATTTGCTCAAGTTTACACAGCAGAGGCAGAATTGATCACCTGTAATCACGTAGGACTATTTGGGGTAGACTAAATTGCAAAACATTTGCCATATATTACAACTAAGATGAACTCAATGGGCTCAAACCATGGAGGGCCCAACTGAAATTGTATCAAAACATTTCCAAATATCCCCCAAGGGACAGAAACTCTCCCCAGCTGAAAATCAGTCTGTAAGACATTGGCCAAATTATAAGCACCTAGCTTGTGGCTCGTTTGTATGGTGCCACACTGTACACTCTTTTCTGGCACCCCCAGAGCTTAACCAGAAATGTTACTACCATTTGGGAGAGGAGGTCATTGCACAGCTCTCTGAAGCCACACCTCTTGCTCTCAGAACTCAGAGAGAACCATTAATACCTAGAACACCCACATTCTCTCTTTTCTCTCTTCTTTTTTCCAGGGACCTTCATAAAGATCATTTTATTCCTCTATCTTCCATTTTGTTCTCTATGTCACTTTTAGCAAGGATGAATTATAAGTTTAGTAATTTTCAATATGGCATAACTGTTCTGTGTTATTGATATTCTTCCAAGGGGAAAAAGGCAGCTATTTTGTCATGAAATTGACCGGTGGGAAAACTTTTTAAACTTTCCCTAAATGTGAAAAGATGTTCCTTTCAAGATCTTGATAAAAGTTTTCTTGGGTAACTCCATTTTTCTTTTCTTTTTTTTTCTTTATTAATTTATTCTTGTTACATCTCAATGGTTATCCCATCCCTTGTATCCTCCCATTCTTCCCTCCCTCCCATTTTCCCCTTATTCCCCTCCCCTATGACTGTTCCTGAGGGGGATTACCTCCCCCTGTATATGTTCATAGGGTATCAAGTCTCTTCTTGGTAACCTGCTGTCCTTCCTCTGAGTGCCACCAGGTCTCCCCCTCCAGGGGAGATGGTCAAAGGTGAGGCACCAGAGTATGTGAGAAAGTAATATCCCACTCTCCACTCTACTGTGGAGAGTGTCCACTTTCCCCGGGAGTTTGCACATTCTGAGTAAACCTAGACATCTTTGTTAAGCTTGCAGCCATTCAAAATGAATAGCTGTGGTAATAACAGCTAATATTTATTGAGCACTCACTATGTGATGAGCTCTCTATGTGCTTTACTAATATTTTCTCACTCAGTTACCACATTGAACACACTTACCTGGACCTTTACCATGGTCACCAAGCTAAAGGCTTGCATGCCTAAGCACCACAGAGGCTTGGAAAGCTTGAACGATTTCCCCAAAGTCAATACAATCAGAGCAAGGACTTCAGCCCTGATCGTCAGTATATTATGACACCCAACACTCCTGCCCTCCCTCCTCATTTTCTAAAGATTGAATTACACCTTCTCGTGTATATATTTTCTCAATGTAATTAGGCAGCCTAGTTCAACTATATTGTAGTCAAATGGATTTCTTTTAAGTTGGAAAAGTCACAGTATGTGACATTCTTATAAAAGAAACTCAGCTTAAATTGCGTTCATTCACATTCACAAATATAATTTTGTAATGTAATCTCCTTCAACATGGAAACCATTTTGCCACTCACTGTTAATTATGCTATTGGGTCTGACCTATTTTAAATAGTATCAACTGGCTCTTGAGTTTTAAAATACCAAAGTACTTTGGAATAAGCAAAATGTTTTCTGGTGGCTGAGTTTAATGCAGTGGGGACAAATGTAATATAGGGCCTTAAAAAATATGGCAAGCCAGGATTCTGAAACTAGATAAGTAGTGGGCCTAGATGTAAACCTAAAACTGCTATTCTGCTAAAGCAACCAAGCACTAAATGCATCAGAGCAGAGCATTGCTCAGCCCTCATCAGAGGAGCCTCTGCTTGCAATAGATGATAGTAAACAGAGCTCCACAGCCGGACAGTGTGCAGAGAGTGAGAGACTTTGAAGTGCTCAGCCCTAAAGGAGACTTTTTTTTTAAATCAAACCCCTCAAGGCTCAGGGATCTAAGCAGAAGAGGAGGCAGGAAGATTGTAAGAGACAGACGTGATGAATGACTCCCAGGAAACAGCATCCTTCAGACACAACAGAACTGATACACATATGAACACAGAGAGCATGGCAGCATACATGTAACCTGAGCAGGTTCAAACCTGACAAAATGCCAGCACTGAAAAGACGAAGTGAACACAAAGTCCCACCCTCTATTCAAGAAGCTAATTGCAACAGATACCTGGTGGGAGAGAGGAAATCAGTTTTCTCCGGTAAAATTCTCTTTGTACATTAAACACATCTCAGAGCAAGCCCTATGCTCAGGAGTAGTTGACCAACAGGAAACAATCTGCATGGTGTGTGTGTGTGTGTGTGTGTGTGTGTGTGTGTGTGTGTGTGTGTGTGTTTTGTTTTTGTTGTTGCTGTTATTGTTTTAGTTTGCCTGTTTTAGCTTTTTTGTTGCTTGTCTTGTTGTTTTGAAAGGTTTTTAAATATTTTTAGAGAGAATAAGAGAAAGAGCATGAAGTTAGGGGGGTGGAAGATGGGGACAATCTGAGAGGAGGTTAGGAAGAGAGAAAGAATATGATCAAAATATATTGTATAATAAAAATGCTTTAAACAAAAAATTGAAAAGACAGCAAGCATAAATATAAGAACTTTTTGTTATATCCAAGATAAATCCCAAAAAGAGAGTTGATATAAAATCAAATCTTATGTTTGGCATTAATTTCTGTTTTAAAACATTGCAAGCATATTCCTACAATAAAATATTTTTAGCCAGGTTGAAAGTCTTTTGTAAGAAAGGGGCCATGCTGCTAGCCGTGCATGAAGGAAGACCGCTGTAGAGCCAAAAGGGCTTGGGTTCTTAGCAGATTCCTGTTAAAGCTTCCTCTTGCCTGCAATTCTCTCGGCTTTGATCTCTTTGTTTAGACTTATACCCTGGGTCCTCCGCCTAGGTGCTTACTCATGTCAAGCATATAACTGTTTTGTCAGCAGATACTACAAGTCAAGTTTCTCTAATAATTGTTCAGTTTTTCACACTTGTAATGTGAAATCTGTCCATTATTTCAATTTTTTTCTAAATGTTATCCACCTTGTCTACTAAATCTAAATTTCCAGAATCTTCAGATTACTTTTTCATATATTTCTTTTAACAACCCTACAGATTATCTTATATATAACATATATTATATACATATAGGATATACATATATAACATATGTGTTATATATGTACATGTGTATATGTAATATATGTATAATATATAATAAGTATAACATCATATACATATATGTATATAAAACTATATATATATATATCCGTTTCAAAGATGAAGGGATGAAGATAGATCAATTAAAAGGCAGAGTCAGAGTCTAGAACCAGGTCTTCCAGAGCTTACTGCTCTTCTTTTCACTTTACCATGCTGCTCAAGGGCCCTTTGAAACACTAAGAGAGATTTCCAACTCAGAATGTCGTAGGGTCATTTTCCTCTGATATGTGAACATCTCACTTGGTGCTCATTTTATGCACAGATTTTTAAACCCAGAAAATCTAGACCTGTGCATTCATACCTGGACTTCAGGAATCCACGAATTCTGAAATTACTTGTACTTTTTCTGCTATGCCATCCAAAGAGTATTTTTCATCAGATTTTCAAAGGGGTAACTGGTCCATGAAAGGAAAACAGTACCTGCTGTAGGCAAAGACATGGGAACTATGTGCTGTCATCACCTATCTGTGGATCAGCTGCTACAAGAGAGGAGTGGTAGAGTCAGGTTTAAGAAGCCGTCTTCACACTTTTTCCTCTTCTGCCTTCCATTTGCATCATTTTCCCCGTGGACTTCTTCCTGTTCCCTACCAGAGCTGCCTCACTCACAACAAGAGCTATCCTGCGAACAGGATTCCTCTGACTACAAATGACGAGGAGCTATGCTTTCTCATGTGCCAAATGAAGAATGAGCAATGGGTGATCCAAGTTGTGAAACATGTTACTGTAAACAGGATAGGATTTTTTTTGAAAGACAGCATTAGTGTACTCTCTGTTGTCTAAAGTCTAGAGAGAACAAAAAGCAATGGTAACATAACCCTTGGGCAAAATGCTAATGGCTAAATAATTGACTTAGCAGATAATTATAAAACAGAGTTCTATATTAAAATACAAAAGATGTAATTATTACACTTTATAAACTAATTAATGAACACTAACTCAATTCAATAATTAATAATTCATTATTTAACCTCTAACTAAATAACCATTCTTTTTCTCTGCAAACTTTGCTGGTGGTTTAATTACTCTGGGCTAAATATAAGCAAGCATTCCTTCTATGTCAATTAACCAGTGAAATCACTGTAGCAGGAACAATAAGAGAATTTACATAGATGTGCCTCCCACCTGAAAAAGGCAAGATCAAGGATCTAAAATGATCCAAGGTAAACTCAGGCTGAAGAACTAAATAACAGGGATAATTAGTGGGCGGTGTTCGCAGTATAGGTCAGGCCTGAGGGGCGAGGTAGGGGCCCATAAGCGTATTAGAATAGATGTCAGTTCCTTGGAGGACCTATGGGTAGCAAACAGTGGACACAGGCTCATCTGATCTAGCTGTGCATACACCGTTAGCTCTGTTTTCTGACATCATGTTGCTATCTGAATTACTCAGTATGGGAGTTTAATAGAAACACATTAAGCCATTTTTATATCTACCACCTCCCCTTTTCCTCACTTCTGTAGACGGGATCGTTTAGATAAATGCACATTGAAAGAGGTTCGCAAACCAGGGGTCCTTTCGACTCTCTTTCCTTCCCTTCTTCTTCTTCTTCTTTTTTTTCCTATCCTTCCTCTCTTTTATTCTTTCCCCTTCCTGCCTGGTTATTAAACATTCACCATCACACAATTGTCTCCACAACAATAGAAATGACTTGTACCTAAGTTATAGGTTATCTGCCTACAAATATCAAAATCTCAAGATTGAGACTAGCCTGAAGACTGATACTCGATCGCTGGAGACAGACTTTTTCCTACGTCTATCTAATCTTGTGATTCATTTCAGTTTATGTGTGTGTGTGTGTGTGTGTGTGTGTGTGTGTGTGTGTGTGAGATAGATGATCTATAGATAGATGTGAGAGAGAGACAGAGAGACCGAGCGACAGAGAGAGAGGCATCTTCTGGGTATGGTGGTACATGCCTTTAATCCTAGCACTCAGGGGGCAGATGTCAATGCATCTCTGTTAGTTCAAAGTCATCCTGGTTTACATAGCAAGTTTCAGAATAGTCAGCACCATATAATGAGACCATCTCTCAAAAAGGAAGTCTCACGGCACATTCTTTCTTGACAGTTATTGTTCATTAATTGTAGCCCATTGTCCATGTTCTATTCTTAACATTCCTACAAACAAAAAAAATGTTTTCTTAAAACAATATTCCATGAATGCCAGGCTAGCTTCAAACTCACTGCAGCCAGTGAGGTTCTTGAACTACCAATCTTCCTGCCTTGGCCCCCTGAGTGCTGGTATCACAGGTATTTGCCACCTGTTTTCCATGGTATGGTGCTAGGAATCCAACCCAGGGCTTCATGCATGCTAGGCAAGGACTATGTCATCTGAGCCATATCTTTAGCCCTTGCTTTCTACTTTTAAAGTTTGTGTTTGTGTGTTCTTGTGTGGTGTGTGTGTGTGTGTGTGTGTACACGTGCCATTTATGTCCAATTCATTTGTGCTTATGGAAGGCAGAATGAAATTATCAGAGCACAGGTAGCATGATGTTTTGTGGCGAGGCCAAGGAACAACAGACTGATCTAAGGAATGGCGTCCTCACAGAGGGGCTTTCCTACAGCAGGAAGAACTGGTGGGAGTATGGAGTGTTCTGACTGGCTAAAGTCATCAATTAGTGGCACAGCATCAGACACTAAGATACAGCACATCTGCTGTTTCCCTTTCTCTCTTCCTTTGTGGTTTCCTAAAAGCGCTCATCTTACTTAACAATTACTAATAGTTTCCTCGTTTTAAATGTAGTTTTTAGTCTAGTCTATTCTATGTGTATGGTGTTTTGCCTGGATGTGAGTCTGTGCACCATGTGTGTACAGTGCACACAGAGGCTAGAAGAGGGTATTAGGTTCCCTGGAACTGGGGGTTAATGATGGTTGTTGGGAGTTCAATATAACAAAAAGTGTAGGATCTTAAAGCCTCCCTTGGGAGCAGGTGCCGTCCATATTATAGGATTGGCACTGAGGGTCAAGTGAAGCTTAGCCGAAGGAAAACTAAAGGTAAGGTCAAGGACTCAGCCCTTAGCTGGGCATCTTCAGTTTCACATTGTAGCATCTACAAAAACTGATTAAAAGGAGTTCTTAGCTCACATAGCTGTTGGGGGAAAATAAATGAAATGAAGTGACTCACTTTTCCATGTCAATTTTTACATGTTAGGTATCATTATTAATTGGCAGCTACTTAGGTTGCAAACGAATGACAAGCAGGTGACGATGGGCATACTGGTCCCTTGTCAGTGATTGCCTGGGACATGGGTCTTTCCATGGCTCTCCCCAGGCCAGGCATTGACCCACCATGACCAAGGTGCTTAGCTCTGAGACCATAATCACTGGCTCCTTTGTCTTCCAAATGGCTTTGGTGGCAAAGACCTGGCTCTTGCTACAGTTGCTCCTGGGGGGCGGGGGGCGAACTAAATCACAGCAAGTGATAAATCCCTGGGACGTGGGAGCAAGAGTGAAGGAGTCCGGCCTGAGAGCCTAGCTCGAACTTTCAAGTAGCTTCCGCCATAAATCCAGGGCTGTCACTTGGTGATTACTTAGAGGGAACAGAAACTGCAGCACAAAGCCAGGAAATGACCTTAGAGACTAGACCCCGTGTATTTTATTTTAGGGCTTTTTCTCACTTAGAAGTGCTGCCAGGTTGTTTAAAGGGAATGAGCGCTATCAGGGAAGGATTTGGGGCATCTGCCAGGCTTTGACGACATGTGCTAAAACATTTACAAAGCCCGGAGTCAAAGAAGGCTGGACAGGAGAGTGTGTACTCAAGAGATGCTGCAGGTGGGCTCCCAGGCTTTTTATTGCCCTTTGGGGAGTTTTCTAGTAAGCCTGATGAACTCTGGGGGGTTGTGAGGGGCGACAAGCATTTTCTGTGAAATCCAGAAGGCCGAGGGAAGGCTGGGAACCATTTGGAACCCATGAGAGTTAATTAGGGAAGGGAGTGGAGGTGGGGAGGAAGGCAAAAATCAGAGTAAATGAGACTTTGGGCACAGTCTTACCTCCCATTTTTGGAGAGATGGAAATTGGAGAGATATTTGAGCAAAATCAAAATGACAATAATTTAAAGCCATTCACAGAAAACGGAGTAGTAGAAAGGTAGAGGGCGTTGAGCTCATCCTTCTGCTTGGTGCTGGATTGGCCACCCTAGCACATCAGAGAGGACAACTCCATACTCAGTCTGGTTACATTTACCACTTCCATTTCAAGGGGGAGAATGCGTTGAGTGTGCAGGATCCTCTAACTCCAAAGCCTCTTGTCCTGCTCAGAAGTTGAACACCAGCTGGCGGAAACCTGCTTCTGTGGGCAACTGCCTTCCCCCATATCTCAGGAATGTGGTAAGATCCTCTGAAGTGTGTGCCCAGACGTCACCCCTACAGATTCCCAGCATCCCAAGGATGTATCTGGCTGACCGAGCATGAGGTTATTTCCATTCTCCCATTTGTAGACAACTGTCCACAGGCTTCTCTGTTTCCTATATAGCTGGGCTGACCTATGCCTGTTTATATTTAATGGGACAATTAACTGATGTGTACTGGTCTAGTTAGGTTTCTCTTACTTCACCTTATAACCCTCAGGTCATGCTTCATAAGGGGAAAGACAGGCCAGGAACTCAAGGTTGGAAGCCAGGGCCAGAGGCCATGAAGGAGTGCTGCTGCTTACTAACTTGCTTGGCCTGCATTCTTATACAACCCAGGACCACTTGCCCAAGGTCAGCATCATCCACAGCAAGAAGTGTCCTACCTACCACATCATTAATTGAGGAAATGCCACCACAGACACAGCCATAGGTCAATCTGATGGCGTTTTCTCAATTGACAGTCTCTTCTCATCAATGACCTAAACCTGTGTCAAGTTGACAAAAACAAAGCAGGCAACACAAAGGAATTAGTCTGGAGCAATTTATTTGTTCTGCTGAAGGGACTATGTGACTCATGCCACAGATTTTAAAATACGACCAAAAAATAGCTAATAATTGCTTCAGTTTATAGAGTGTTTTCTATATGGCAGGACTGTGAGGGGCATTTTAGGGTAACTCTCTTGATTGGTCACAAGCTGCTGAGCAAGTAGGCAAAGTGCAGCCTGGGTGTCTTCAGACGGAGCCTGTGGTCTCCCTTAACTCACTGAAGGTGTCACCAGCACTGAGCATGTGGTTGCATACATGACTTTTACTGTATAGTGCCTGTGTACCAGGCTTGTAATTCCTTAACGCTGTGTCCAAGAAATAATATACAACTTGGCTGAGGTCACCCAGTGAGAAAGCAGCAGATTAGGCTTCAAGGACAGATTCTTCTGACCAGGAGAATGATCTTTTTCCTAGTACCTTCTATTCCTTGAGAGTCACAGTGACGATCCCACGGTGTCTTACTAGCGACAAGAGAGGTGGTTTGGATTGTTTTATTTAGTAGTTTCAAAGTTACGGATCTTGAAACGAAGAGGTTTTTGGTTTTTGTTGTTGTTGTTTTTTAAATCCATTTTGAGTTGGTTTTTGTACAAGGCAAGAGGTAGAGAGCCAGTTTCAGTCTCCCGTACTTAACTATCCGCTTCTCCCAGCACCACTTTTGAAAGACTCTTTTCCCAGAATGTGTTTGCCATTGTTTTGAAGAGTCAGATGGCTGTCACTGCATGGACTTGCTACCTTCTGGTTGTTCTACAACAGTGTTCTATATGGCACAGTTATTATTGCTTTTATTACTATCAGTGATAAAGTAATGTTCACTCAGTCATCTAAAACTGAAGAGTTATCCTTGACTTTTGTTCAATCATTATGTCTTTCCCGTTTAATTTCTAAATCAAATCATTGTGTCTACATTGGCCAATATTCTTGTTTTGGGTGTTGAACTTAGAATAGCTTCAATTTATTCATTTACTACTCAATTATTCACCAAATACTTATCAAGTGACCAAGTGTTAGGAACAGAAAGTGTGATTAAAATCCCTGCCCTCGAGGTTAATTTATTCTAGTGTAGCCCTTTCAAACAGCAGGATACAATTCATTAGTGAGACATAAAATTAATTTAGTGGGTCATGAGAAGCATTAAGGAAATAAAATGGAATATAAAATACCAAAGTGAACTTCGGGTACTGTTTTACGAGATTATGGAAATGTGGCAAATATCCTGAGCTTCAGAGTAATATATATATTACTATAGGCTAAATAATATATATATTACTATAGGCTAAGATCAAAAGGCATTGAACACAAGCATCATTGGCCTCTAGGAAGAGGGCACACAAGAACAGATGCTTGCACATGAAGGTGACCAGATGGCCAAGTTAGTGTTTTCTTTCCCCCTCAGGTGCTGCTCAGTAAGTCAACAGATGTCCACAGCCTGAAAAAGCACTTGAAAGCACAATCCAGGATCTCTCTGGGCACCAATGTTTCATGCTCTGTGACTAGACCTCTTTCTTGGTCTTAAAACCTTCTCCTTCCTCTATTCTTAGAGCTACCATTAGTGACCCATTCTCGGAAAAACTAGAAACATATACAGCCTTTGCATGAATTCTCACGTTCTTTCTACATTTGTAGGCCCAGAATCTTTCCTTATCAGAGAGTCCATGAGTTATAGTAATGCAATCACATGATCAATGCCACAGATAGCTGGACTACTTATAGGATTTGGTGGGACCCAAAGAGTATATAGCAAAGCTGTCCAGCTTGGCAACCTTCTCAGGAACCTCGAGGTAGCTAGCTCGCTTGCTGATGGCCCCAAAGCCAGTACCACCAAGTCCTGTGCCAAATGTGGCCTCAGAGCTGTTCACACGTCTACTGCATGCCCCTTGTTTGTACGTGTGCTTCAGGATGTGAGCAGCTGTTGTTTATTTTTCCTAAGCCCCTTTTTTAGTTCCCTCACAAATCTCTAGCCACGTCTGTGCTTGGAATATATATATATATTTGTCCCGCATTCTCCAAATTTTCAACTGAATCCAGACAACACGTTGTCATTTTGTTTAGGTTTGTTTCCCTTTAAGTGATCTTCCAACGAGGCTTTGAAGCGTGCCCCCTAGGATGATAGATGGGAGAAGCTTGCACCTCTCAGAAGGGCTGCAGTCTCTCTGTCCCTTTCTGGCCTCCTGGAGTCCATGCCAAGCAGCTCTCAAGAAGGACAACTGTTTTTCTTTCCAGTTTGCTTGGGAGAAACAGTTACTTCCTGGATATTTGGCTACCTTTTCTTTAAGCCTAAAGAAAATCACCAACAACAAAACTGAGTAAATAAATTTGTAAAAAAAAAAAAAAAAAAGTAGGTGCCCTAAGGCTACCCAGATTGTGCAGGTTTTTCTTAGATAGGTGTTGTTCGTCCATGGGAGAAAGGTACTTGACACAGTTAGGGATTGGTAGGGAACAAGGGGCTTAAAGACAATGCGTGAATTCAGCCCTTTGGCTTCTAAATGAAACATGGCACTCATAGATGAGTGGCTGCAAAAATTGCATAATCTCCCAAAGTAGTAATTGCTACCTAGGTAATTATTAACAATAGCCAAGGCTGCCAATTTTCTTCCCTTTTCTCTGTCACCTCCTGCTCACTTCAATGAGAGTTCCCTTTTTTTTTTGTTTCCATGGAAACACAAAATAGTTTACATGAAATGTTTCTTAAAAGCAGCCGAGGGAAACCCATCCTTTGTGTATTAATCTTATTAACTGCATTCTGCTGTAGTACTTTGATGCCAGATCAGAAGGATCATGTCAAAGTTTTGGACAGTGAATTTTGCTCCCATGTCCTCACTCAGCTCTACTTTTAAAGACAGAGTCTAGGTGTGAGGTGAAACTTAGTGTCCTTGTAGCCTCCAAAACTGAGTGGACAATTTTTTTCCACCTTGCTTAGGATGTAAATGGCAAGCGACATGCAATGTCATTTCTCTTATGTTAGAAATAGAGTCAGTAACTCCCACTTAAACCTAATTTCAAGTCCTCTTCTCATGCGTTCTTGCTGTCGACTCAAGATCCCTTCCTTATCTATGCTCATGCATTTTTTCCCTGATCTTCCAGAATCAAATAATGCCTGGCATGTACTCCAAACTTCAACACATGCATCTTTGTCCTCCGAGTGTCTGTAACATGATCATTCTTATTAGCAAATAGATGGCTTTTCAAGGGAATGTTTGCCATTCAAGCCAAGATAACAGCAGAGGCTTGGCTTTGTTTGACTACGTTTGTTAGTAAAGGTCAGATATTTTTTTTTCCCCTGTCAAATTTTTGGATGAAGAATCCAGAATGGAACTGGTGAGAGAAAATCAGCAGAGAGTATATTCTTCGGAAATACAGAGCATTTGTCAGCCCCCCTTGGTGAATAGACAGTGAGCATGTGGATTAGGGACCCTACGCCCTTGGCTTCAGGAGCAGGGACTGTGTGCATTGCGTACTGAGCTCACTTGGCTTTGGTTCTGCTTGCACCACTTACAAGCTCTGCAATGCGGACAGTGTCAGTGCATCTGGGCCCCAACCTCCTCGCCTATAAACTGCATTGTAAAGAGCTCATCTTGGAGGGCTGTTGTAGAAGTTTTAGTGTCTATAAGTTCCATTGCATGTAAAAGTAGCTCTTAGCCTTCATCAAAACAGTTTCTCTTTGCATCAGACACAAGGCCAGTACAGAAATCAATATTTGATCAAAATGTAGAAAATCATACAGTGCCCATCCCCAACACAACCTCCACACCCAAGGTTCAGTGGACACCATGGAAGAGGGAACTGACATTGTAAGAACAAGAGGACCAGGAAGTCAGCTTCGAGATTATGTCTCCTAAAATGACAGGAAATCTATCCATGATACATCAACCATATGGCAGCTTAACTAAGGCCCAAACAATGACAGCAATGCTAACATGTGTTAATATGGAAAGAGGAAATCTCATGTAGCCCCACACCTAGACAAATAACTACAGACAGCTAATGATGGCTGAAAGAGGGAGAATTAGTCTTCGGCAGGGATGTGTCCCCTACTAAGTTATCCAGGACCAACTGGCTAGCCCTGAAATCATAAACATACAAGCAACACTAAATGGAGTCAATGTGTGTGTGTGTGTGTGTGTGTGTGTGTGTGTGTGTGTGTGTGCGTGTGTGTGTGTGAATAATAACTAAATAAAAGAGGCCATGTTAAGAGGTAATGAGGGGGAAAATGGAAAAAAGAAAATTATGTTATTCAAATTTAATTATAAAAAACTTAAAAAGTGAAAGTATTTGGATGAGGGAAAATGCTGTTGTATACTATAGATTGTGTATGTTTTTGGTCTTATTATCACCCCCAAGCTGTCTTCAACTTTGTGATGTATACTGGAAGGAGATTTGTTGGGTGATATGCAGAAGAAGCTATGTACATCCTTGGAGGGAGAGAAGATAATTTAGAAAGGCTTGGGCAGTATTTGGAAGGGGCACTTGGCAGCAGAGATGCCTTCAGTGTCATAAGCCTGAAAAAGTGACAGTGTATCAGGATTGGGCTGCAGTTGGAAGAAATCAAACTGGGAGTTAGGGGGAAATGGGAGAAAAGGTGAGAAAAGAATATCAACTGCACCAGGGTGTGGTGGCACGTGCCTTTAATCCCAGCACTCAGGAGGCAGAGGCTGACAGATCTCTATGAGTTCAAGGTCAACCTGGTCTACAAAGTGAATCCAGGACAGCCAGGGACCAAAAGAGAAACTCTGTCTCAAATATATATATATAAACTCCTTACAGTCTGGACATCAGCAGAAGGTGGTGAGTCAGAGCTGTGGTTGATTTATCCCTAAGATAGTATTGACTCTGCCCTGGGAGCTGGGCCCATGTTATTCTGCCCCAGCTCCAGCAAGGGCGAAGGGAGTTGATGCTGGCACATGGAGGATAAGTGTCTTCATGTCTTCTTGTGCTAATAACCATGTACTGAAAGCATCAGATATAAAGTAAGTGAGGGCCTATTCATAGTGCCCCAATACATGAGAGGAAATATAAAAACAAATAAGGGAAGACAGTGCAATAGGGATTCACAGTGCTCTCCACATACAACAGCAGTTTCCAACATGTGGATCGTGACCCCTTTGGGGAGTCGAAAACCGTTTCACAGGAATCGCCTAAGACCATCAGAAAACACAGGCATTTACATTACAGTTCATAACAGTAGCAAAATGACTGTGATGATGTAACAATGAAAATAATTTTATGGTTGGGGGTCACCACAACGTGAGGAACTGTATTGAAGGGTCACAGCATTAGAGTATTGAGAATCACCAGTGTAGAAGATGGATTTATGAGAATTTTGTGACTGTTTTTGTTCAGAACCCTCTTTAGCACTCTACTATGATTCTGTGTGAACCTGTGTTGCTCTATTGCTTCTCCCTGACAGAAAACACTCCAGAGCTACAGACCCGGATCAGATTCAGAGTTTGTAGGTTGTAGGGAATGAGTTCTCAGTGAATATGTGTTGTTGATATGGGCACAGCATGAGGGCGAGGCAGTTTCCCCTGGGTAAGGCTCAGCGGGATGGCCAAGCCTTCTCTAATCCAAATGTGAATGCTGATAGTGTGTGCAGGGAAATATCTACCATAGCTTTCTCCCCCTGGAGCATTTATAGCCCAAAGACTGCTCCTACGGAGACTCCTCTACTGAGATTCAAAAAACTTTCCTGCTTGCTCAGCTGTATGCAATAACTCAGCCTCCCTGTTCAATTGCGTACAACAACCCTGCATCCTCGTCTGCCTGTATGTAGTAACCCTGCCTCTCTGTTCAGATGTAAGCAAGTATCCTGCTTGTATGTATAGCCCCTGCTCCCTGTCCAATCACATACAGTAATTCGGAGTCTTTGTTTCCCTGCATGTAATAACGCTGCCTCCCTGTTCAACTGTATACGACCAACATGAAGAGGCCCCAGGCTGCTGCAGCTTCTCCATCTGAGAGGCCAGGCCACCAGATGCCAGCTTTTCTGTGTGTCCATGGAGCTGTGTTTTCTTCATTCCTTCACTTTCCTAGTCAGGATGCCAGAATGGAAGCCATGCAAGGATAAAGAAAAAGACTGTTTCTAGTGTGGTTCCTTCACGTGCATTTTATTTTCAATTCCACGTTGATGAATTACAAGTCATAAGTTGATGCATCACATACATTCAAATATTTTAAGATCACAAGATACATGAAAAAATATATATATACACATAAACACATAAAGGCTTGGTCTGGAGGGCCCACATTGAGAGACAATGGGACCTTTGGAAGATTGTTACAATCACCTGCCATTTACTCTTCATGTTTATAACTTTTTTTTGCTTTTGAGACAGGGTCTCACTGTATAACTCTGACTAGCCTAGAACTCTGTGTAGACCAGGCTGGCCTCAAACTCACAAAGATCCACTTGCTCTGCCTCCTGAGTACTGGGATTAAGGGAGTTTATAACTTTTAAACTGCAAAAAGTATCATTTTAAAGTAATAAACTAGAGATAAAGAGTGTGGGGGCAAAGGATAAAATGAGGGAAAGGAGGAGGAGGAAGAAGAAGATGATGAAGCAAAACAGAAGAAGAAATATAAGGAGAGGAGAAAGACCTTCTGCGCCTCTACCTATCGGTGGCCATGCCAATTTTCTCTTTCTTTTTCTTTTCTTCTCTTCTCCTTTCTTCTTCTTCCTCTTCTTCTCCTTTCTTCTTCTTCTTCCTCCTCCTCCTTCTCCTTCTCCTTCTCCTTCTCCTTCTCCTTCTCCTTCTTCTTCTTCTTCTTCTTCTTCTTCTTCTTCTTCTTTTCTCTCTCTCTCTCTCTCTCTCTCTCTCTCTCTCTCTCTCTCTCTCTCTCTTTCCCCCAACAAGATCTCACCATGTAGCCTTGGCTGCCCTGAAATTCCCAACGCTCCACCTGCCTCTGCCTCCCAGAGTGCTTGTATTTAAGGTGTGTATCCCTATAGCCTGTGCTTTAAAAGGTATGAATCTGTATGTAAATGACAGATGGATGTTCTAGTTAAACATATAGATAGATAAGAGAGGGCATATTTTATAAAACTGTGACCATCCAAGGTATAGTTTTAAATATCCTTATTTTTCACACTTAGGTATAATAAATATTTTCATGCCCCAAATAGCAACATTTGCTACAACTAACACTCATACTGTGCTGTGAATGTTTATACTGATTTATTTTCATTCATCCTCCTTGCCTTTCACAATAAGAGGTACATTATCTTTTAAATCATATTTGTTTCCATAAATGCTCAGACAGTTCATATTCATTTAAAAATATGCAAAACCTATTTTATCCCCCTGGTACTGAGTTATGCTCCTCTTTCTGCCTTCCTTATACTCCTTCTTTTCTTCAGGGAGAGCTGCTGTTGACAGTTGGGTATATCCTCCCGTACCTCCCCATCTGTCTTTCCCTCCCTCCCTCCTGCCCTCCTATAATCCTGTGTGTGCGCATGGAAGGTGGGGCGGGGGCGGATGATTTGCTTCATTTTATTTCAATCAGTGTGTGGATTTAAACATGTCTCTGATTATTGAAAATATTTAGCACCTACAGAAAATACTTACATTGTCTTTGTTTTTTGAATCACACATAATTCAACGTTTATTTGTCTTAAAAATTAATAAAATTAGATTAAATATAGAATATAAGTCACCTCAAAAACTTTGGGTAGAGGATGAACGGGGGTGAATAGAGCATAATGCATAAGAAAACACCTTTGAGCAGCACGTAGATGGGAGTGGAGAATGTGTAAGTGTGAGTAGAGAATATGTAGAGGTGAGTGGAGACCATGTAGGGGTGAGTGGAGACCATGTAGAGGTGAGTGGAGACCATGTAGGGGTGAGTGGAGACCATGTAGGGGTGAGTGGAGACCATGTAGGGGTGAGTGGAGACCATGTAGGGGTGAGTGGAGACCATGTAGAGGTGAGTGGAGACCATGTAGGGGTGAGTGAAGACCATGTAGGGGTGAGTGGAGACCATGTAGGGGTGAGTGGAGAATATGTAGGGGTAAGTGGAGACCATGGAGGGGTGAGTGGAGACCATGTAGGGGTGAGTGGAGACCATGTAGGGGTAAGTGGAGACCATGTAGGGGTGAGTGAAGACCATGTAGGGGTGAGTGGAGACCATGTAGGGGTGAGTGGAGACCATGTAGGGGTGAGTGGAGACCATGTAGGGGTAAGTGGAGACCATGTAGGGGTGAGTGGAGACCATGTAGGGGTAAGTGGAGACCATGTAGGGGTGAGTGGAGACCATGGGGGGGTGAGTGGAGACCATGTAGGGGTGAGTGGAGAATATGTAGGGGTGAGTGAAGACCGTGGAGGGGTGAGTGGAGACCATGTAGGGGCGAGTGGATAACATGTAGGGGTGAGAGGAGACCATGTAGAGGTGCATGGAGACCATGTAGGGGTGAGTGGAGAATATGTAGGGATAAGTGGAGACCATGGAAGGGTGAGTGGAGACCATGGGGGGGTGAGTGGAGACCATGGGGGGGTGAGTGGAGACCATGTAGGGGTGAGTGGAGACCATGTAGGGGTGAGTGGAGACCATGGGGGGGTGAGTGGAGACCATGGAGGGGTGAGTGGAGACCATGGAGGGGTGAGTGGAGACCATGGAGGGGTGAGTGGAGAACATGTAGGGGTGAGTGGAGAACATGTAGGGGTGAGTGGAGACCATGGGGGGGTGAGTGGAGACCATGGAGGGGTGAGTGGAGACCATGGGGGGGTGAGTGGAGACCATGGGGGGGTGAGTGGAGACCATGTAGGGGTGAGTGGAGACCATGTAGGGGTGAGTGGAGACCATGGGGGGGTGAGTGGAGACCATGGAGGGGTGAGTGGAGACCATGGAGGGGTGAGTGGAGAACATGTAGGGGTGAGTGGAGAACATGTTTTTCACAAGTTCATGGAAGTTGAGATGTAGAAGTGGGAGAACCGTGGAACCAACTCCCCAGCCCTAACAGTTGACCGTGTCTGTAAGTAAGTGGGGGAATGGACCTTCCCTCGCCAGCTGATGTTCTTGTGACCTGGGAAGTGAACAGAGGCCCTTTTAGTACAGCAGATGGTAGAGGAGTAAGGGGATGGCTAATGACTCCTCCAGAGTTTATAGCATGGGTTGACATGGAGCCTGGAGATTTCCATGAGTAGCAAGCTGCTCCCTAAGCATGTAGTGCACTTGGGAAAGAAATGGGAGCAAAGTACCACCCATGTTATGTATGAAAGGGTGTAGGCGATCTGTTTCATGATCCAGGGTAGGAGTCAGAAGCCACAGGGTTGAGCCTTTCAGGTTACTATCAAGTGAAGGTCATACTGTCAGGAAGAGGTATGGAGGCACAGAACTGCCAAAGAGACAATGGTAGACACAATTTCCCTTCAGCAGAAGAGTTGTGAGGTAAAGGTGGCCATCTTCCCTTAAAAGCCACATTGAGATTACCCATTCATACAGACCAGTGGTAGCAGAATTGAGCCGTGCTGAGTTGCACTGTTATCTGCAGCTAGAGACTCATTTCTTTTCTCTGTTCCGAGGAGATCCAGCGATAAGGTGGGCTAGGCAGGGGTGGAGGGTGGGGTGGGGGTGGGTAGCTGGGAAGAGACCCGAGTTAGGCTTTCACCATTTGCTAAGCTCCAACATCAAGTATGGGGACCATAATGAGAATGGAATTCTGGGAAATAATTCCTGCTAATTGTTCTAAGACTCAGACTTAGGGAAAGGAAAAGGGGCGGGGGAGGGAACTGAGAGAAGCGTCTTCTGAAGAGGCTGACCAGCCTGTGCTACAGGAGAGATTATCAATAACTCAAGGGCTGCATTTTTCAACCTGGCTGAACTTATTCTTTCTAAAGTAAGTTTTAAACAAACATGCCCCCCAAAGAATCTTTGATATAACTCCTAAGAAGAGTGATTAGTGCAATATAAAACCACATTATGTTTCAGTCCACACTGCGTTCAGACTTTGCAATAAAGTGTATACTTTACATGTAGATGAATTTATATGTACATATATTCACACATATATACAGTTATATAAAGATAAGTGACTCTAAAGCTTGAGAGCCTAGAATAAATTTAGCAAATGTATGGCACGTGTGCCAAATATCTCGTGCTGCCCCCTCCTCCACACAAGGCAAACATCACTAATCGCTTTACTCTTTCACACGGACCCAGGATTCAGATGTACAGCTATTTTCAACCCAACGCTCTAGGAAGCCTGTTGGTGAATTTCATTCAAGATCCTGGAACCCAGCTCAGGAGTAGAAAGTCTGATTTTAAGCTGTTAAATTGATCCCAGGAAAACAATGCCTTGCACTTGTTCTGAGTTCATTTATTCTCACTGAGAGCAAAATCCTAGCGCACTCCATCAGAAGTCATCTGGTTCGTCAGCCCCGAGCACAACAGAGCTGGCTAATTAAGAACTGCATAAACAACACTGCAGCAGAGAGCCAGGATCCTAACATGGAAAAAAAAAGCAACACATAAAAAAACAATCTCTACTTACCAAACACTGACCTGTTCTTGGCCTCTGAGATTTACTTTGTTTGCCTCCATTAACCATACCTTTAGAAAGGCATAGAAGGCGTTGTATCTCAGAAATCCACCAGCGTGTATAGACGATCCTTCATGTTCCCTGGACACTGTGATCAGCTATGAAAGAAGGAAATGACAACTTTTGTCTTTAAGGAAATTATCAGATGAATGAATAATAAAATCAAGCAGACTTTCATTCAGGTACACACGCCCACTCTTCTATGGAATCTTATTGTAAATCTTTAGTGCTCAAAAACCAGTAACAGGAGGCATGGTTTGGGGAGTTACTTCTTTGTAGCAACCAACAGGCTGGTGCAGTAGAAAGAAAATGATATCTTTTTAAATATCAGATTCTTGAAAGAGAGAGATGACCATACTGCTCCCCACCCCCCCACCCCCCCCCCACCCCACCCCCCCGCCAAGTGAAATTGTTTTCAAGCTTGGCTCATTCAGAAATCTTCTCTTTTCACCAACCCAGTTTTAGTTATGAAATCCCTAGGGAAGAAAACTGGTGTCTTCACAGCCCATTGTTGAACTTTTTAACAGAAGCCTGTCTGGTTTGTTTTGTTATAATCCCTTATTCTTTGGGACTTAACGAGACAAGATACTGTATTTTGAAATGAACACATATACAAAACCAAGTTGATTTCTCATGGGGATAAGTCCTTTTTTTTTTTACAACTCTAGCTCTACAAATTTAAATATAATAATGGCTTTGACTAAATCTGTAAATGGTGAAATCCACTAACGGAGACCACCCCATAGTTCAATAAAGGAAAAAAAATGAAAAGGGCCCTTTAGGCAGGTGGTCTTGTGTACAAATTCACAGTAGCCCATATTCAATGATTCCCTGGGAGGGTTGGCGGGCATCTAAAGTCAGCCCTATTCTTTTTCATTCTTAAGGGATGTCATTGCTCTTTCTTCCTCTGCCCACTGCTGATTCTCGATGCTTACTTAGGAGCCCAGCTTCCCTGCAAAAGGCCAAATAACACAACAGCCACAAGCTTAGCTGAGCTCTAGTCAGGAAAAATGTCCTGCCCTTCTCTAGTGTTAGCCCCATGACAGGCGATGTTCAGACAAGGAGCTGAAGATGTGGGGAGCAAAGCTATTGTGCACATGGAGGCTGCCCGAGAGTAACCCACGCTCCTTTTCTTGTGTTTTGGCTGCTTCATGCAGACACTTGTTTTGAAGGCATCTGCATCCAAATCGATTTTATACATATTTAGCATTAGTGTACAAAAAGTATCAAAGCTTAGAAAATCTTTTTTTCAGGGCAAAGAAAAAAAATAACCCTAAATCCCAGCTCCTCAGCCCAGCCACTACTTGTTATTATATATATATATTTTCCCACACTTTTGCATAGACATAGATACAATTGAACTCATTGAGGATAGTTTTATCTTATCCATCTTCATTAAACATTTAATGTCACTCTACAATCATTAAGTGATAGTATTAAGGGTTGATAAATTTTCTTCCACATCTGGGCCACTGCATGTTTGTAAGCAAAGTTTTATTGAAACACGGTAGTATCCATCCATTTCTTTGTTGCCTTAGGCTGCTTTCATGTGACAACACCCTTGCTGGCAGTTATGGCAGGACCCCCATAGACTACAAAGCCTAAAATAGTTATTTCCTGGTCCTAGTTATCCACCAAGTCCTAACTTACATTTCATCATGTGTATAATTGGAACTTCTTAACAATAATCAGATTTTTTTTCTGAATTTTTAGGTGGCCTACTCTTGAGTGTTTGATAGTATCTCAGAGAATTTCACAGTTCTTGTGTTTGTTTCTCTTTCCATTTTCAGATCTTAAATGGTTTTATTCATTTTCTTTACCTGTTTATTTGTGTTTTCCTGGATTTCTTTTGTGTGTGTGTGTGGTTTTTTTTTTCTCCTTTATTAATTTATTCTTGTTACATCTCAATGGTTATCCCATCCCTTGTATCCTCCCATTCTTCCCTCCCTCCCATTTTCCCCTTATTCCCCTCCCCTATGACTGTTCCTGAGGGGGATTACCTCCCCCTGTATATGTTCATATTTCCTGGATTTCTTTAAGGGATTTGTTTGTTCCCTCCTTAAAGACCTCTATAATCTTCCTAAGATTGAATTTAAAGTCATTCTCTGTGCTTCAGTTGTGTTGGAATATTCAGCTGGGCTCTGGAAGGGCCATATTGCCCTGGGTCTTGTTGGTTGTGTTCTTATGCTAGCCTCTAGTCATTTGAGTTTGAGGTTATAGGTTTAGGTGCCAATTTCTGAGTAGGGGTCTTTTTCTTCTTCTTCTTCTTCTTCTTCTTCTTCTTCTTCTTCTTCTTCTTCTTCTTGTCTTTATCCTACCCTTCTTTCCACCTCCTCCTTCTTCTTCCTTGTTTTATTTTATAGGACTTCCTGGTATTGGGAAATGGTTCACATCAACAGATAAGAGCACTTTCCGTGAAAGCATGAGTACCTGAGTTTGGGTCCCCAGCACCCATATAAAATGCCAAGTGTGGTCAGTCACCTGTGGCTGTAGCCCCTTAGCCCCTTTGCTGGTGTGTGTGTGTGTGTGTGTGTGTGTGTGTGTGTGTGTGTGTGTGTATCAGGGTGTGCAAAGCCCTGGCTAGGCACCAGCTACTCAAAAAGTTGTTAGTTCCAATCCCAGCAGTAATCTTTGTCTCAAGGGGAAAAAGGCAGAAAGTAATGGAAGGGATGACTGGTGTCCTTATTTAGCCTCTGCCTGCAAGTGTGCACATTCTAGAGCACACACACACACACACACACACACACACACACACACACACACACACACCTAAATATACCATATACATATATGTATTTGCCGTAAACAAAGAATGTCTTAATCTAAAATATAAAGAACCAAATCAATAAATACTTTTATAGTAAGAGATATGTAAAAAGAAAACAGCTGAAGAAAACAGTTCCTTCTCCTATCATGGTGTGTTTCTCCCTATTGATAGGTCACTCGCCTTGTGGTCACGGAACAAGAATGGGCTTTTATTGACTGTTTCCCAATTCAGCAAACACAAAGTGAGTATTAACCAGGCATATTGAACCAAATTTCTTTTTTTTTCTTGTTTATTCTTTTTTATTTTATTTTATTAATTTATTCATGTTACATCTCAATGGTTATCCCCTCCCTTGTATCCTCCCATTCCTCCCTCCCTCCCTCCCATTTTCCCCTTACTCCCCTCCCCTATGAATGTGACTGAGGGGGACTTCCTCCCCCTGTATATGCTCATAGGGTATCAAGTCTCTTCTTGGTAACCTGCTATCCTTCCTCTGAGTGCCTCCAGGTCTCCTCATTCAGGGGACGTGGTCAAATATGAGGCACCAGAGTATGTGAGAAAGTCAGACCCCACTCTCCACTCAACTGTGGAGAGTGTCCTGTCCATTGGCTAGATCTGGGTAGGGGTTTGAAGTTTATGGCCTGTATTGTCCTTGGCTGGTGCCACAGTTTGAGGGGGACCCCTGGGCCCAAATCAGCCTATCATAATGTTCTTCTTGTAGGTTTCTAGGATCCTCTGAATCCTTCAACTTTGCCATTCTCCCATGCTTCTCTCATCTAGAGTCCAAATAGGATGTCCTCCCCTCTGTCCCAGTTTCCTGGTTAGTGAAGACTTTCATGGGACATGCCCCTTGGGCTAGTATGCAGATATAAGTGAGTATATACCATTTGAGTCTTTCTGCTTCTGGGTTAACTCACTCATTATGATCATTTCTAGTTGAACCAAATTTCTAATTGTTAGGACCTTAGCACAAAAGGAATTGAGCCAGCTCACTTTTTAAGTGAGGGAAGATTTTCAAGGGGGCAGCAAAGAATACTGACCTAATCTGAGGGTCCTTCAGAACACATGGCTGGATGATGTGTGTGGAGGTCACAGTTATCCATGACCTTGCCCAGAAGAAGATCTACCAAACAAAGGCAGTGGTCACAGAAGAGGGGAATATCTTCAAGAAATGTTGGTCTGCTCCTCACCTGGCCTCTTTCATGGCCTTATTGATAGTCACTCTGAGGACACCAACCTGGAGTCTCAAATACCTGCCTAGCTATGCTACAGCTAGGGGCGTGGACTCTCACTTCCTGGATTAGTTCTGAGGCGTATCAGCAGTGGCATCTTGAAGAAGTCACTGTCAACTTTCTCTTCTGAAAAAAAAAATGGGTCTAATAAAAGTTCTTGCTCGTGGTGTTTTTTTCATCGTGAATATAACAAAGGCCATTATAGTGGCTTCCTTGACTACGCTCTCAAGCCATCTGTGAGGATTCTCCTGTCTTTCAAAGGGACACCAAGTCGATTGTTTTTACTGGAAAAATGACTGATAGCTTGCAGTAGAAAACCATGCTCAGTGTATTTGTCCTGGGGAAGTCATGTGTGCTGCTCAGAAACATCTTTTGGCTTCAGGTGAGTTAATACTGGCTTTGCAGCATGGTGGGCCATTGGTGTCACTGGTGTGTTCAGTCCTGAGAAGCAAAGTGCCGGCCTCCAGTGGAGAGGATGACACGGAAATAGGCCTTCTGACTTCCATCGACACTTAGCCAAGCATGTTTCTCTAAAGGAGGCTGCCTCTACAAACTGAAAAACCAAAGAACTCCTTGGACAGATTAATTGTGGAAATGATAATTTATACTCATATAAATAGTATTTTTTACCTTTAATACACTAGTATATATACTAAACAGCATTATTTTTATATCTTCCCCAAAACATGTTTTTCTGTGAGTGAGCCATAGGGATAATATTCTAAAAACTACACTTGTTGAGATAATTGCCTTTCTAAATATTTTCACGCTGAATTAAAATAGAGCTGTGTCATGAAACATCATTTGTTGGGAGAAATGTCATAGATAGAGGCCTCATGAACAAGAGACACCTCAAGCTAATAGGTAAGTATGTGAGCAAAATGCCAATCATCCCAAAGGTGCCCTGTGAGAACACTTAGCACGGTCTCAGGTGCTGGAGCAGGTCACTAAGGTGGAGGAAGAGGTAAGTTTCCCTGTCAGGGGCTTGGGGAGGGGAGTAAGCCACTTACTCCCAGCGTTGCAAGGTGGACTTGTTTCTGATTCTATGTGGGTCGAGGGTAGGAAGGCCGGGTTCTAACGTCCCAGAAACAGCTGGGTTTGCTCTTAGTGTGGACGGTCATAAGAGAATGACACGAGCGGCAGAGGAAAACCACCTCCGTCCTCTGCTACAGGTAGCTTCTTCCTTCTGGGACAAGGTAGGCTCCACCTTTGGGGAAAGACAGGCCTTACTTTCTGGGCTTCAGCTTGCTGTTAGGGAACCTACAAGATAGATGTGCTGCCACCTTGTATTCAGCTTAATTGTTTATTGCGGTTAGAATCAATGGATGAGGAAGAGAAAGGGCTCAAAAGGTGCCTTCTGTTCTTGGATACCATGAAAAGTTTCTTTGTTCATAAAAGAGGAAAAATATCACATTTTACCCTTTACTGTGTCTCCAACATGTGCATTTTCCTCCTTTTTTTTTTTTTAATATCAAAGCCATATTCCATCATTTAGTTCAAAATTAGAGCCTTAAGGTGACAAAATAACCCACATTGGTCCAATCTTGTCCCTGCTACTTACAAACACTGTACCCTTTATAAAAGCCAGCCAGTAGGGTTCTCCATGCACTATCCTTGTATCTAAGTGGGGAGCTGTGAAGAAAGCCCATCAATGTGTTTAACATGGTTCCTAGTATGTTAGCTATAATTAATATCAGACAAAACAATAATATTCAGTAACAGAAACTTTAATGTATATTAGTTTAAAATATTTAAATAGGAACCATCACCCCCACTATTTTACAGCAAGAAAAACAGCGTGTCCCAGAAATATAATTTACTTGGCCCAGATCGCATACTGAGCACCAACATGGATAAGGCATCATAGGTCCATCCACCTCTACAGCCAGAATCTGCATGTTCCGCCACTTTCTAGCATTCCAATCATCAGCACCCCAAACTGGCAACCCCCAAGATTTCCACTCATGCTGAGAATAGAGAGATGGAAAGTGAGCCCTTTATGGACAAGACGTTCCAGCCATGGGTGCTGACTGTTTTGCTGTGCCTCCTGGATCTCCCGGACAACCATTCTCCGTGGCTCTGGCTCCAGAAAGGAAAGGCAGTAGACAGGAGGTCAGCTCTGTAACTCTGTAACTGCCCAAGCGCTCCCTGCTTAGTGAGAAGCCATGGCGACAGCAGGCATCTTTCCCACGATGAGTGATTCCCCATCACACAAATCGATTTATACCACATCTTTCTGGGGTGCAACCACCAGTTGATTTAGAGGCAAACCTTGTGTACATCACTGCCAGAAGGGTGAAATATGAGGTTTACCTAGACTTTTCTTTGCTGAAGCATTTATTGTAAATCATTTGTTACTGTGAGTCCATATATCATGCAATTCCTACCCAGCTTCGGATGCTGAAAGAATTCTCTGTATTTGTCCAACACAAATGTACCATTCTCCCCACCCCATCCCACCCCGAGGAATATAATTGCTGGTTTTTTGTTTTGTTTTGTGTTTGTTTGTTTGTTTGTTTATCACAGCTAATATATTTGTGTGTGGAAACTCAGGCCCAAAGACACTCAATTAGCTGGGAACCGAAAGTGTGGATTTTAAATGCAAGACCCATGAGTCTTTAGGGATGCCAATGAACAATGACCTCGCCTACACTTCAGGCTTGCAGGCTGAGAGGGGAGGGAGGAGGCAGGCAAAGCATGGGGCATCCTCAACTTAATCCTCCTGACAGCCCTAATGGGTAGGCTTGATCATCTTCATTCTACAGATGAAGAAGCTAGAAGAGTTCACTGTCTCACGCCACAAACCAGTAGAACCACAATCCACAGTGAAAACGATTAACGTTCCCGCAAATCTCAGTTAGATCACCACATAGGAAGGCCACATCCCCTTATGGCTTATTCCTGGCTTCTGTGGTGGCTTTATCAGAATTAGTGTAGCTAAGGCTCCCCATCATCAGGGCTGTCCCCGAATATCAAGGAGGAAAGCCGCAATACGTAGCAAGCATTTTTCATCTGGGGCCACCAACAAAGATCAAGCACGTGATGTCTGAAGCCCCCTGGGGTAGGAGAAGGAGCAAGGTTCTCCGAAGCCTTCTACCCAGAGCACGCAGCAATATGGAGAGACAATTAGTGTGAATAGATTTGATCAAAACAGCAAATCTGATTGGTGCTGAAAGCACACCCATGTGGGAACACACAAAGGGCTTGGGGACAGGGCTGGCTATATGAAGCCAGCCCTGCTTAAAACTTCTAATCCTCATAAGCTGCTCTTTTCACTGGGTGGTTTTTTTTTTTTTTAATATTTATTGGCAAAGACTGTTTTAATCCTGGTGAAAATGACATGCCCTGAGAAAAAGAAGTGTTGTAGCTAGAATGAACAAATGAATGAATGTAGCCTTGGCATTTAAAATGGTCCAGGGAGATCAGTGGAAACACAGTTGAGCCTTGCAGAAGGTAAAGGTGACCCAGAAATGAGTCTTGGCAGAAGATGGGAAATATTACTGCCAGTGGGAAGGGTAGTTCAGAAAGGAATAGAGGTTGGCCCCCTCTGGCTGAGTTACTTTCTGAGTGAAAGGCCCAAACTTCTGACAGGAGAGAAGTTAATACAACTTGGAGGTGAGAAGGAATATTCAGAGTTCATCCACCAGGGCTGGAATCCCAGCCCTGCTGCCTCTAAGTCACAACTTAAATGAAAATGCAGAGAACGGCGAGTGTAAACCTTCTCGTTTGATATTAGTTGAAAGAATTAGTGTAAATCACTGAATACTGATGCTGGTGCAGATGAAGTGTCAAATAGCCGGGAGATTTATTATCACCACTCCAATTCTTTCTTATGCATGTTTTTCCCTCATGCTGTTGAATTTTTGCCTAGAAAATTAGTTTGGCAGACATGAATCAAGCAGTAGAAATTAGGAGGGTGTGTTGGGAAAAAGTCAGAGAAATTTAATGGTAAATCTCTGATACAATTTGGATATGGAGCAGATTGTAGTTAGTGAGGCTCTCTCTTGCGCTAAGGGGCAGAGGCAGATAATGTATCTGCACAGGGTTTGCATTGGCAAAAGAGAGCAATGGTGTCGTCATGTAGGCGAGTAGTACTAGCCTGTGTCGAACGAAAAGGGCAGAAGATGGTCTATTAGCACCCACTTCCTGCTGCTGCTGCTGCTGCTGCTGCTGCTGCTGCTGCTGCAATCCTGTTTTCATCGATGGAAGAATTTCTAAGCACCCAGGTCATTTCTCCTCCCCCTCCCAACTCCCCTTCCTTAAGAAAGCCCTAGCAATTGAAGCTTCTGTTTTATCTTTGGGTGAATGTGCAAAGGTTCCTGACATTTTCCTGTGTTTTTATTAGGCTCATGACTGAGGGACTCAGTTTCCTGTGTCCAAGGAATAGGCTGACCCTAAGATGCTCCATGGTTAGGAAGAGTACAGTATCCCAACTTCTATGAGAAGGTCAAATAGAACAGCATTAACTTACAGGATGCTGGCGTGAAGTTTAAATTGTGCTGGAATTGCCGTGTCTTATTCCCAATTTCTCTCCAAATGTCCTGCTTTACTGTCCTACCCTTGCACTGACTACTGCAAACCCAACGTCAAGATTATAATAATTATTAGGAAGTGAGAGGAGTCAGGAGATGGCTCCGTGGATAAAGCGCTTGCTGCACACACATGAGGAACTGAGTTCATATCCCCTACACATCTGTAAAATATGGGCACAGCTGTGTAACCTTGTAACCCCAGGTCTGGAATTAGGCATGGATAGCTCCCCATCCATGTTGGCCGGCCAGCCTAGTCAACACAGTGAGCTCCAAGTTCAGTAATAGACCCTGCCCCAAAAAATTTAAGGTGGAAAGTGAAAGAGGAAGACACTCAGGGTCTGCCCCTGGATTGCATACATACATGCACGCGCGCGCACGCACACATACACACACACACGTGCACACAATGAAGAATATACCATGATGCTCCCATCCTACCATAATGGCTGAGGATTCTAACCCTCTAAAACTGTAAGGCCCAAATATAAATTGTCTTGGCTTGGTCATGGTGTCTTATCATAGCAATAGAAAAGCAATTAAGACACCAGGTTTGCATATAACTTTTCATCTAGACGCTCTTGAACTAGTTTTATATTTCAGTTCATTTATATATAAAACTGGAGATTATAACAAGATAATAATTCTGTAGACTGAGTCAGAGACTTCAAACATGATTAATACTTTGAAAAGAGGTCCTTAATCCAATAGCAGATTTTGCCATTTTTCACTAGTCTTAGCTACTAGGAAGAGTTTGCTCAGGATACCTAGTGTTCTGATGAAAAAGACCCTGATCCCTAGGCATTTGCCCATGACCTTACAAAGTTCACTTTTTCAATGTTGTTTGCCCTCTTCTGGAGGGCAAGAGCATTTTGAAGCACCGATAATACAGCTCCGCCCTCTGTTTTTCTCTTGGGCATATAGGTTAAAAAAAAAAAAGACTGAAGGAAGAAATATTTTAATGTAGAGGCAACGAAGAAAGAAAAATTACATATTGAATAATTGAGGTTATAATGTTAAAAATAGGTATGGTATATTTATGTGTATGTATGTTTTGCCTACATGTATGTTTGTGTTTCACATTCATGATTGATGCCTATGGAGGTTAGAAGAGGGTGTTGAATTCTTTAGGACTGGAGTTACAGATGGTGTGAGCCTCAGTGTGTGTGCTGGAAAAGAAACCCTCTGAAGCCCTCCGAAAGAGCAACAAGAGTTCTGTACCACTGAGTCATCACTCCATCTCCCAAGTTATAATATTTAACTACATAAAGTTCATATACTAGATCATAACCTTCAGCATAGGAGATAAGCATAGAAGTAAAAAAAAAAAAAGAATGAAGCCAATATTTATTGCAAAGTAATAAGGCCAGTTTCCAATCTGCAATTTCCCAGAGTAGTCTTACATAGAGGAAATAACTATCACTCAGAGGAGGAAAAAAAAAACCCTAAAGAGTTGAGATATGAGCTCACACAAGGGTTAAACCCCCTCTCCATCCTGCAAATTAAAACATGTTAGCAGTTCCTTTTGCTGAAATTCTAAGGGGCAAAAGGTATTATTTTAGTTAATTTTAATTAATTTTAAATTAAGGAAATGCCTGTTCACTGGGAAACAGATCCCTCCAATCCCTCACGTCTGCATATTGAATTGAACTTCTAAGGTAAACGGGATTCTCTCTGCAGATTGGAGGAAGGCATCAGCAACAGACCGCGGTTCAAGGGCGGACTAAAAGAAGGAAACTGGGTCCTGTGAGAGCTGTTGAGGCTGGACACATAGCGCCACATCATCTGCAAGACAACAGATGCCAGCTGGTGTCCCATCCTTACACAGAGGATCCTATGAAGCCACTATGTTCTCTTCCCATATTGGCATTCCCTTACAGAACAGCAGCGCCAGCACCAGATCCAGTAGCAGCTCCAGTGCAGGCTCCAGTAGCAGCTCCAGCACCACCTCCAGCACCAGCGCCAGCGCCAGCTCCAGCGCCAGCGCCAGCTCCAGCGCCAGCGCCAGCTCATCTGAGAGTGTTAAGAGGGACTTAAATAGACTCCAGGGCACTGCCATCATTCCTCTCAGGCATGATTTGTTAATTCACTGTGGATGGCCCCAAGTGGGAACCAGAAACAACTATCCAACTGCAGGACCCACAGAAACCCAGCCCACCGGGACATAAACCAACTGCTCGTGTTCCAGATGGGATTTTGTGACTCAGGAGAGGTTGCAAAGTCTTAAGACTTGGTCACAGAATTTGATGTGTGCCCGGATAATTATTCTGATTATTCATCCTTGGGCTCTCTTTCCAGAGACTTTGCCAATGCCACGGTTTGCTTTTGTCTTTTAATTTAGTGGCTGGCAACAGAAACCCCTGTTTTATGATAATGAAAAATCAGTGTCTTTCTTCCACTGGAAAGAGTTCTTCTCATTCCTCTTAATAAGTTCTTTTCCACCAGAAAAAGGTGCAGCAGGCTCCTGCAGTGCCAAGGACAGCTGACCTGGAGGGAGGTGGGTCTGTCCTGCTCCCAGCTCTGCCTTCTGCCTTACTTAGCTTCTGCATTTACTTAGCTTCTCTAAGGCTTCTTACCACATGGGGTTGCTGGAGAGATTCACTACAAATAAGCTAATTATGGAAGAATGCCCAGCGCTCATGGAAGCTTAATAAGCTATATATTTCTTTTCTCTTCCTGTGTTTAGAATCGGGCATTTTCACTAAGGGCATTAGTAATTGTGCCTTGTTAATAGCTAAGAATTAAGTTCATGGAGGAGCCATTAGTGGGAACTAGAAATATAATGTGACATTCTGGAAGGTTTGATATCTCTTTTTAGAGAGAAGATGTAAGTGGAGAATGGGGAGATGTGCCCTGAAATGTTTATTTCCTTCGTGTACTGTCTAGCAGGTTAAGGGGCTATCTGCCTGGATTCTGGCTTTCAGGGTCAGCTTCTTGGAGGAGGTGATGTGGAATGAGGAATTGGCATCTTCCACTATGGTCATCATAAGAAGTTCTCTAAACAGCGAGCGTACCGAATGGACAGTTTTCTAGTTTGTGATGTAAATTGTCTAGATTAAAAAAAAAAAACACCAATGTTCATGGATTGTGAAAGGAATGTATTTTAGGAAGGACACGGACAAAATTTTTAAGTCATGGTAAATTTATTTTTGTTTTATTTAGAAGGAGTTAAAAGTGAGCTCTATTCTATTATTTGAAGGGAAGCAAACATTATAAAGTGTTTTGCTTTTTGAAATATGTCATTAGAGACTATTAAAGGGGACAGGTGGGAGCATGTGAGAGGTTCAGGAAGTTTTCCTGGAAGCACTATGGTTCATTTCCTGGTGCTTCCGTGAACTTAGGTAACTTCTTTCTTTCCTCTTTCTTCGACCTGCCTCCTATGTTTCTTAAGGGATAATTATGGCACTACTTAAGGAATTGAAGATGAATAGCTATAAAGCATTCAGGACACTAGTTGGTATATGTTAATATGAAATCAGAATGAGAAAGAAAACATAGGTTGAGGTTGGTTTGGAGTCTGTCTCTAAGGGAAGCCTATTGGCACGAAGTGTTATAGCAGATCTTTGATAAGTAAATGAGCTACTACCCACACTAATGAAAATCCATAGGTCAACAGGTGTGTTTCCCATGAATGGAATTGCAGTCTGGGATTCCCAGCTTTACTTTCCAACCCCTTGTGAGTTAGTTAGGGTCACAAATATAATGCTGTATAAACGAGAAACCACACACTTGGAAAGTGGGGAACAACTTCTGGCAAGTACAAAGCGCTGAGGAAATAACAGCACAGTGATTTCTCCTGTGGGACAAGAAATAGCAACCAACTGGGATGACTGAGCCTTTGCTCATCTGCTTCAGTGACATTCTGCGCTCCCCGGAGCCTACCGAAGCATGGGAAACAATTAACTAAGTCCTGCACCTTTTTTTCCCCATTCTATCTATGAACATTTTATTCCATCGGTTCCAAATGCTCATCACTTTGAACTTAATGGTTCACAATTTGTACATAAAGCTATTTCGTTCCACCCAGAGATAGATACATTTTAGTTTTCATCCACATTGATTTTGTAACTAATGTTGTATGGCTACTGGTTTAGATTTTTTTTGAATATCTTTATTGAACAACACATATCAAGTGAAAAGGTACTGTGGTAGACTTAGAAATATTTCCATCAAACATTTGATGAAAATGACTTTCAAACTTCCATCTTTAGGTGACCTCTCTTGAGCCCAAGGTATTTGTCCACACCTAGAACATCCCAGTGCACATGGAATTATGGTGTGTGTGTGTGTGTGTGTGTGTGTGTGTGTGTGTGTGTGTTTAATTTTCAACATACAATAGTGCTAAAAGATATAATGAGACCTACATCAAAGAATTCATTTAATCTAATCGTGTCTAATGTTGGGCCTCTGATGTGTCCATGTATGTGTGGGTGTACATGGAAGCCAGAGGACACCTTGGATGTCATTTCTCAAGGACTTTTTGTTTTTGTCTTTGGTAGTGGTTTTGTTTTGAGACAGAGTCTACTACTGGCCTGGCACACTCACCAAACAGCCTAGGCTGGCTGGCCAGTGAACTCTCAAGTTGTGCCTGCCTCTGTTTCCCTAGCACTAGTTGCCACCAGCCTGGGATTTTTGGATTTTGAAGATCAAACTCGTATCATCATGCTTGTATTAGCCTCAATGGCAGACCATTTTGAAAAATTGTAACACTAAAATTTG
Source organism: Acomys minous (assembly GCF_964271855.1). Lineage (NCBI taxonomy): Eukaryota > Metazoa > Chordata > Mammalia > Rodentia > Muridae > Acomys > Acomys minous. The sequence continues at coordinate 177,129,494 of NC_140483.1, read as the reverse complement.
TTTCCCAAAAGGCAGAATAAGACATACGGCCCCCATACAGAGAATGGTCACAGTGCTGTTTATTCATCGGTGAGGGACTCAAGGGGTTTACTCTACTTCTCCTTTTCACTCACCCAGACAGTACTCCAGGCTTAAAGTTTCTGCTTTGGAAATGTTTTTAGTGTTTCCTCAAATCTCTCCATCCTACTACCAAAGCTTGAGTTTTGCTCATGTTTTATTTGAATGTTAAGTCAGCTCTCTAAACTTCATTCTTTCTCTTCTGAAAATTAGTATTCAGAGTTCTCTTTCTAATGCACATATTTATCAAATGACTTTTCTACTTAAACTCCCGCCCTCCCAGATTCCACTGGCCACACAATTAAGACAAAATAATTATCACTAATTTGGAGGTCAGATCTGGGATGGTAAGATTAGTATTTGGGTGCAAATAGTTTTATAGACAGGACGTGAAACATTTATTTAATCTCCTCTACCTCCAATTCCTTAATCTTTTAATTGGGTATAATTGTACTTTGGATTTTTAAAAGATTATGGGATAATTAGGCTGGATAGGTAGATATCAGACAGATGAAAAGAAACTGAAAATGCTTACAGTTTTAGAAGTTTTATTAGTGCTATACGATATGCTCAAGGGCAGAGCCCTGACTCCCTGGCCCTCTAGTTCCATTATTTCGTGCCCATCACCAGCTACTTGCATTTCAGCCACAACAAAGGTGAGAGCCTTCTTCAGTGTGCAGAGCCCTTGCCTCTCTCCATGATTTTGCAGTCTGTTTCTTCCATGCACAGAACTACCTTCCGTTTTAGTGGTGGAGACGACCCTCACCCTCAACCCCCATCCACACTGCATATGTGAATAAATATCACATAGCATAGGTATTTTTCTGTGCAGGAAAGTGTTGAAGCCTTAGTTATCTTACTCAGACCTAGAGAGAGTTAGGAAACTCCTAATTTAGCACAATGTATTGGCCAAACTCTTTTCTAAGTAGAAGAGGCTATCTTAGCTGATAGAAAGATCTATTAAAGTCAGTGAAGGAACACACTCTAAAAGCTTACATGCCAAAGAGCAAAAGGTAAGCAAGAAGGGGGCCAGGTACAGTGACACACCATTTACTCTGGGGCATAGTTTACAAGGACTTTTTGGAATCCTTGTGAGTTTTAACCCCAAGAAGGTAACTGATATTTCTAAGGATGACTCCAAAGCATCAAAGGTTGTCATAATAATAATAATTATTATTTTTTTAGAATTATTATTATATGCGCATACCTTGATTTAATAAGATCTTATGAAGTGGCAACATTATGCTTTGCTTAAAGAAACTTGTGTGTTTGCGTGTGTGTGTGTGTGTGTGTGTGTGTGTGTGTGTATGATACATGCAGAGGTCAGAGGACAAATTTAGGTGTTGGTTCTTACTACCCACCAGTTTTAGGTAGGTCGTGTGCGAGCATCCAGGGATTCTCCTGTCTCCGCCTTTCATCTCATCTTAGGTATGCTGTGCTTTACCAGTTTTGAGTCCCTGTCTTTGCGATATTACTATGGTGTGAACTCTGCACATCACAACGAAAAATGAGAAAATAAAGGACTGAGATGTGAAGAAGCTCTTGCTCAGCACGTTGAGGGAGCAGAAGAGTTCCATGATTTTAGAGCACGGGTTCTCAACCCCCCTAATGCTGAGACCCGTTAACACACTTCCTCATGTTGTGGTGACCACCAACCATCAAATTACTTGTGTTTCTACTTCATAACTGTAATTTTACTACTGTTATGAATATTAATGCAAATATTCATGTTTCGCAATGGTCTCAGGCAACCCCTGTGAAAGGGGCACTTGACCCCCAGGTTGAGAATCGCTGTTCTACATCCCCTTGTCCGCTGATGAACTCCTCATATACAGCCATGGAACACTATCAACACTTATAATTACGATGTATGATTTAAATGTCTTGTTTAAAATGTTAAAGAGCATTGCTTACATCGTAAACTGTGGCGACATTGTCTAATTTCAGAAATCATTCATGTATGATACCATGTATTTCTCTGTTGCAACCGAGTAGATGTGGTTAGCTTGCCAGAAGAGAACTCTACAGGAAGTTGCTTTGAGTGGCATGAGACCATCATGAAAAAGTTAAGTTTTACACCTTCGCAGGATGTGCTCCCTAGATCTAGAGTCATGTAAGATTTGGGAGGAGTGGGCCCATTCTCTGTCACGTTCATTTCAGTTTTGTTTCGGGGCTGGTTAACTTGCTTCTCTTGTGCCTGTCTTGGTCCCCTTACAAAAGCAGAACTAACTCTGTGGAGGCCACTGCCTATTCCCTGTCCTGTCAAGCTTGTCCTTAGGGTGTCACCTTTTAAAGGCAGCCCTTGTTTCTCTTCTTATTCAAGCCAGCTCCTCCCTCTCTTGTCTAATTCTTAGCCAAGCATAGCACGGCCAGCTGGTGAGAGCCTTGTGAGGGACAATGGCGCCAGCTCTGCTTAATGGAACGCTGCCTTGCCAGGCGAAGCTTCCTGGATCAGAGCAGTGGGTTTTGAGTTGTAGCCCATCCTCTGACCCATATTGACGGGCTGTGTTCAGTGGGGATTAAAGCCCTGTGAACTGGAGTAAGAAGACGTAGAAGAAAGAGGGCATTGTGGGTCTGGAGGGAATCAATATTGTGTCTTTGAAAAGGCATGTGTTCATTTCCAGACTGACCATCTGGGCTGTATGGCCCCATTTCAACCACAAAAGAGGGAAGAGAATGAGCCTGTGAACGTTGTGAACAGGTCTGCAAGGGAGCGTGTCTGGGAAGATGAAGGGCCCGCCAAAGACCCTGTATAGCAATGCTTTCAGGCAAAGAAGAAAAGTGGCATTCGAATGCATACCTGCAGGTCACTTGTCCTTCCCTGCTCCCTACCAAGTGTTCTCCAGGTGTGAATAAAGGGCTCTTTCTTCAGCACTCACCATTTTCTCCTAAGTTCTCAAATGCCCTTACACACTTTGACAATGGGGTTTTTATGTGGCTTCCAAAATTAAAGCTGGAGGGTGTGCAAACAGAATGGGGCATGGTGAAAATGTGGCGACTGTGTCCTCTCCAGTGGCCCCCAGGACATAGGAAGTGCTCCCTCTACTTCCAGAGTCATGAGTCCTCTTTCCATAGGGCAGGGAGTGGGACGAAGATGAAGATGGAGCATCAGAAGTGGCCACGAGAGACTGGCAGTGCGGGGGGGGGGGGGGGGGGGCAGAAAGCAGCCCAGGATACAGCTGAGCTCGCTGGGAGCAATAGCTTTGATCTGTCCTGGAGATAGCCGGGACACCTGGGGAGCGTTTTAGGCAAACACGTGTTTCTGGAATAACAACCAGCGAAATCCTACTCTCGGTGCCAATGGGCACTGTCTAAGCAGGAAAGGTAAGAACGCGTATGTAGGATGAAGTCTGCCTCAGATGAATTTGTTGTGAGCCAGGATAACCCCCTTAAAATGTATTCCTCGGTCTTTTATGAGCCAAGTAAAATGGCAAATTTTAACTTACCAGAAGAATTCCAAGTGAAGTAGTAGGAAGTTGGTAGTTTCAGGTCAATTTAGAAGGAAGGTGTTATTTTAACTTGATTGGCTGGTTAGTTGGCTGGCTGGTTGGTTAGTTGGTTTAATGAACGTTTGTGTATATTGGGGAAGGGCATACCACAGCATGTATGTGGAGGTCGGAGGGCAGAGTTGCTTCTCTTTTTCCACCATGAGGGTTTAAGAGATCCAGTTTGGGTTTTAGGCTTGGCAGCAAGTACCTTTTCCCACTGGGTCATCTCCCCTGCCTCAGGAGGGAGTTTTGCTAATAAGGTCAGTAGGCTAGGATCTCCTATTATACGCCTTCTGTCATTACATCTCAGTGTCAAGGAGCCACCTGGCTGCGACATGTTTGTATCTGAATTCCTCTAAAGGTACGGTGACTCCCTATGATCCAACTTAACTTCACTGTCTCTACATGCCCAACCTGCGCGCTTCCCACTTGCAGAGTGTCAGCTCTTCCAAGGGAGATGCCTCAGCCTTCACCCCACCTTCTCTGTCCTATTGCCCACCTCCGTTACCCCCCTCAAGGCCTGCTTCTCTCCTTCTTCTGTTACTGTCGCTGCTTGAGGACAAGCTTGTGACTCATGAGCACTTGGTCATTTCCACTTTTGACGATAACCATCCTAGGGGCAAATGGAGTTTATTGTTGTGGGTTTGACTTTTATTGCCCTAATAATTAATGGTATGGTATTGAATGTCTTTTTATAAGCATATTGACTGTTTGGATAAACTTTTTTGAGAAATCTCTCTTTCTTTAAATTCTTTGCTCATTAAAAAAAAATCAAATTGTGATGGCTTTTTATATACTCTGGATACTAGACTCAAATGTATGATGTGAAATATTTATTATTATATATGTTGTCCTTTCACTTTCTTCATGGTATACTTTGATACACAAAAGCTGTGAATTTTCCTCAATCTCTGCTCTATCTTTATCCCTGCACAACTTGTAGGCAGGGTAAAATTGAGGTCAAATTTTTTGTGGGTGGGTTGTATTCCCCTCCCTTCACTGGGAGTCTTGTCTAGTTAGAGGGTGTCCTCTTCAGTTTCCATGCCCCTGCCCCTAGGACTCTCTGCTACGCTTGCAGACAGGAGCCTAGCGTTGTTGTCCTCTGAGAGGCTCTACCTGGCAGATAATAGAAAACATATGCTGAGACTCACAGCCAAACTCCCAAAGTGTAGGGAGTCTTGTGGAAAAGTGGGGATAAGGATAGAAAGATCTAGATGGGACAGGAGTTCCACAAGAAGACTAGCAAAGCCAACTAACCAGGGCCCACAGGGTCTGGTGAAGACTGAAGCACTAACAAAGGACCTTGGACAGACTGGACCTAGGCCCCCTACACAGATGTAGCCAATGGGCAGCTCAGGCTTCAGGTGGGTTCCCTAGTAAGGGGAGCAGGCGCTGTCTCTGACATGGACTCTGTTGCCAGGTTTTTTTTTTTATCAATTCCCCTTGATAGGACTGCCGTGCCAGGCCACAGGGAAGAGGACATACTCAGTCTGGATGTGACTTGATGAGCTCGGGTGGGGGTGGGGCTTCCTTTTCTGAGGAAAAGAGGAGGGGGATGGGAAAGAAAAAGGAAGGGTGGGGCTGGGAGGAGAGGAGGGTGGGGGCTATGACAGGAATGTAAAGTGAATTAATTAATTAATTAATTTTTAAAAATAAAGGAGTGTACTAGGGCTTGTCTGTATTCCACCCAGAGTACCCACGTTGCTGGATTAAAATCCCTCTGCATTAGTTTGAGCAGGACCCCTGGGCCCAAATCTGCCTATCATAATGTTCTTCTTGTAGGTTTCTAGGACCCTCTGGATCCTTCTACTTTGCCATTCTCCCATGCTTCTCTCATCTAGAGTCCCAATAGAATGTCCTCCCCTCTGTCCCAGTTTCCTGGTAAGTGAAGGCTTTCGTGGGACATGCCCCTTGGGCTAGTATGCAGATATAAGTGAGTATATACCATTTGAGTCTTTCTGCTTCTGGGTTAACTCACTCATTATGATCATTTCTAGCTCAATCCATTTGTCCACAGATTTCGGGAATTACTTGTTTTTAATAGCTGAGTAGTATTCCATAGTGTATATGTACCACAAACTAAGGCACCAGTCAAGGACAACACAGGCAGTAAACTTTAAACCCCTACCCAGATCTAGCCAATGGACAGAATATTCTCCATAATTGAGTGGAGAGTGGGCTATGACTTTCACATGAACTCTGGTGCCTCATATTTGACCATGTCCCCTGGAGGGGGAGACCTGGTGGCACTCAGAGGAAGGACAGCAGGTTACCAAGAAGAGACTTAATACCCTATGAGCATGTACAGGGGGAGGAAATCCCCCTCAGGAACAATCATAGGGGAGGGGAATAAGGGGAAAATGGGAGGGAAGGAAGAATGGGAGGATACAAGGGATGGGATAACCATTGAGATGTAACAAAAATAAATTAATAAAATAAAATAAAATCCCTCTGCAGATGATCTTGCACCCCAATCCCTAAAATAGATTGATTTTCCACGATAGATTCTCATGATGATGACTGGCTACTCTTCCTGAGTCGTGCAGTGTGACAAGATGGGATTTGTCTCTGCTGCTGACCTGTGGCTGTCTCCCTAGCACTAGCAACTGGATTTGAGTCTCAGAAGAACCAGGCCAGCCACATCTTTATTACTTTCTCCCTCAACACTTCCTCTTGCAACCATAGTGATTTTCCAAAATATTAATCATCTCATCACGACACTCTAATAAACCCACTATTAGCGCGCGTGAGCGCGCGCGCGCGCGCGCGCGCGCCCACACACACACACACACACACACCATATACATGGTTTCAATTCCAGCTATAAAGAATTGCTTTTGCCTTCTAATATGATTCCAACCCTTTGGGACATCTGTCTATGTTTTATTCTATTTCTTTACCTGATATACCATTACTCATATACCTAACAAATACTTCCTTGTCCTTCAGTGCTTAGTGCAAATATCACCTCCTTTGTGAAGACTTCCTAGACTTTCCTACTCTCCCAGCTAAGATAATTCTGTTTGCTGCGATGGTTTTACTTGTGAGGCCAGACCTAGATTGCATCAATTGTCTGTCACAGAGCTTTGATGTAGCAATGGTTGACTTGGGAAATTGTTTTAATATATGCTTTTTTGTTTAGGATCCCAAAATACAGCATTTGCTGAGAATGCTACCACAACTGTTCCATATACTGATAAATCAAAATTTGATGATTCTTATGCTTTGCTCCATTTGCTTGAACCCATTTTTTGTTTGTTTCTTTGTTTGTTTGTTTTAATCAACGGAAAAAAAATCATAGTTTTTGTAATATCATGAGTAGAAACTTTGAGTTTGACATTCTATTTTGTTCTTTGTATTCTGGTAGCTAGAACAATCTTTGACACATTACATCTTAAATAAATTTCTCTCTCTCTCTCTGTGTGTGTGTGTGTGTGTGTGTGTGTGTGTGTGTATGTGTGTGTGCATGCACACACAGGTGTACACATGCATACAGGTACTCACATATGTGTGTGAAAGCCAGAGAACAACCTTGGGTTCTGTTCCTCAGGGTTGTCCATATTTCCCTGAAATGTGACGGGGTCTCTCACTGTCCTAAAACTCAGCAAGTAGGCCATGCTGGATGGCTGGCCAGCCCTAGAAATTTTCCAGTCTCTCCTTCCCCAGTGCTAGGATTACAGACCTGTGGCACCATGCCTAGCTGCCTCCTCCTCCTCCTCCTCCTCCTCTTTTCTTTCTTCTTAACATGGGTTCTGGGGATTGAACACAGATGAATCTTCATTTTCTTTTAGTAGGATGAATGGTGAGTGTGTGTGTGATCAAAACTACCTGGGTGCACACTTTTAAGGGTTTGGGGGATCATGAACACATTTTGCTAAGGCTTTTGGGTTATCTACTGGTAGAGTCTTTAAATGATATGAGGAAGCAAGAAACTCTTTCCTCATAAGTGTTATGCCTCCCTCGATGATTTAATGCTTACCTCCATGTGATAGCAAAACTTTTTCACTAATATGAAGTTCATTTATTCATCAATTTATCCTGATATATTTAAATATGAACCAGAAATTTGCCCTGGATATTTGTATGTGTATATTCTAAATGTAAGACTTTGCCGTACAAAAATAATACCATTATCCAAATCAGAAATTTAACATTAATAGAACAGTTATCTAGTTCTCAAACATTATTCTGATTTTATTCGATTTCTCAATATTTTCTTTTATTGCAATTTTCTGGCAAAAGATCTGTTTTAAATATACTCTTTGACACTTTTGTTTACTTATATTTACACATTATTTATTTATTTATTATCTTCTTTCAGCTGGGAAGTTTCTCATTCTTTCTTTTGTTTTCATTACACCGAAAAAAAATTGAAAAGCACAAATGCACTGCCTGGTTTTGTGTCAACCTGACCCAAGCTAGAGTCATCAGAGAGGAAGGAGCCTCAGTTGAGGAAACACCTCCATGAACTCTAGCTGTAGGACATTTTGTCAATTAGTGATCAATGGGGGAGGGCCCTGCCCACTGTGGGTGGTGCCAACCTGGACTGGTGGTTCTGGGTTCTATAAGAAAGGCTGAGCAAGCCAGGAGAAGCAAGGCCGTGAGCAGCACCCCTCTGTGTTTTCTGTACCAGCTCCTGCATCCAGGATCCTGCCCTGTTTGAATTCCTGTCCTGACTTCCCTCAATAATAAACAGCAATATGTAAGTGTAAGCCAAATAAACCCCTTTCTTGCCAACTTGCTTTTTGATCATGGTGTTTCATCACAGCAAAAGAAGCCCTAACGAAGGCACACAGAAAAGAGATTTATTCAAAGTGGTCCTATTGGGAAAAGGAACAAATAAGGAGGTCAGTGATTCCATCTGTTTTGAGAGTGTGGGACAATTGTTTTGTCAGTCTCTCTGAGTTTGAATTTGCCTGATGCTTTCCATGAGACTAACTCGGTTGATGCTGAAATCAGACAAGAGCAACAGGGAGTTAACAGTGTGGATTTTTCTGTGTCCTATAATGTAGGCTGGCCCCCAAATTGGTGATATTTACATCATCTGTTTATGGGAATATAGACCAGGTTTCTCTACATTGTAATTTGTAAGTAATTTATGTGGGAATGTTTTGGATTGTGTAAATATGCTTGCCGTTCCATAGCCAACTTCATCCATCAAGATTAGCTCTAATGATCATTTCTAGTGCCATCTGCGAATGTGTTTGTAATTTGCATAAAGGCATTTACCCTCTATATCTTATTTTAAAATCTACCTTTAAGATTTCTTCATGCCACCGTGTGTCTGTTTGCTGCTTTTAGCTAGGTCATATTATCAAAATGCATCTTCTATATTTTACTCATCTTACTGTAACCAACTAGGGTCGGGCTTCCTTTAACACAATGAATTCCTGTTCATCTTCCTCTACAGAACAAGCTCACTATTTTTATTTCGTTCTTTAAATATTTATTTATATATTAAGTGTACAGTGTTTTGCCTTTATGTATACCTGCAGACCAGAAGAGGGCACCAGATCTCACTATAGATGGTTGTGAGCCACCATACGGTTTCTGGGAATTGAACTCAGGACCTTTGGAAGAACAGGCAGTGCTCACAACCTCTGAGCCATCTCCAGACAAATTCAGTATTTTTCTAAGATATCAAATCTAAAAACAGGGCCGCTGCATATGAAATATGCATGGATTAATTTCACCAAGAGCAACTCTTCTGAATAACTGTGCAGATTCACTCTGGCAGATGTGCAAGCACGTTCCCCTCCCAGGCTTCTCCTCATCAGGGTCCTAAGGGGTGCTATGCATTTCCTCCCACCCCACCCCCACAGACAAAAACAGCGCATTTCTAGGCCTGCTGGTAGGCTAGAACATATCTGAAGACACAAGTTATCTATGTTTCCTCAGTGTGAATTGTTCCTTGATGCCTTCTCCTATTTCCCTCTGAGCAACCTGTATTTTTACTCTTATTTCTAGTAATTTCTGCAGTTTGGATGTTTATCCCATATTTATTTTGCATTGAAAGTAATTTGGGATTTTTGTTTGTTTGGTTGGTTTGTTTTGCCTCTCACTTAGTAAATCAGTGTTGTATACTCTCCTAACCGGAGGAGGAAGGTAGGTGTTACAAAGTAGAAGATAAGTCTAAACTCACAGTTGTGTCGGTTACTTACAGAAAAAGAAATTTTAAAAACCTCCTGTCCTCATGTTTAAATCAGGCTGCTGATTATTTGTATTATTCTATTTCATTTTCAAGGTATTAAAATTTCCCCTAAGTTCAGTTCTGAGGGGCTGCCAATCATAAGACATGGACTAAGGGTTTGTGGCTTGGGTGTTAGTCCTGAGGCCATTGTTCACTATTGATGGGTACAGGCAAGCCATTAACTTCATTTTTTCTCGAAGATTTTTTTTATTCAATTAAATTAACTGTTAGCTTTGTTATGTTTGTAAATGTCTACTGCCAGAACAAAATAGAAAAAAAGTTGACTTATGTTTGCTTTAAAAACCATACAGCCCTATATGACTGTTATTAACTATCATAACAATAATGTTTCTGGCAAACGCTGACATTAAAAACAGCACCTTTAACAGGATATGGAAATGACCTTACACTTTAGTCCAGGTATACAACTAGCATACTTTCTCATAACATTATAACACTTTCCTGTGTATGGATTAAGAGAGAAATGGCCTGTTTTTACATGTGAAACATTTCGTTTAATCTTCACCAAACACTTTAAGAAAATTCCCTGTCAAAACACACTGAGATGGCTCAGTAGGTAAAGAGGACCTGAGGTCAGTTCCCAGGATGCACACTGTGGAAGAAGTAAACCAATTCCTACCAGTTGTTCTGACAGATGCATGGTAGGCTGTGCATCCCACCACCTGTTAATAAACCGAAATGCTGACTTGCATATGTCCTAATATTGAACTATGATACCAAATACCATAACAAAGTTATTAAGGATTGGATATCCTTTTCCTATTGTGGATGACACATAGGTAAAAATGCATACTCTGCAGGTAGAATGTATGTTTGAATTGTTTGACTATCTGCTGAGTGATCTTGGATTAGCTACTTTATTATTTATATGTTTCTTACTCCTTATAGTACAAATAAAAATAATGATGCTTCAGAAGGTTGGTGTGAAAAGCATATTAGCTATTACAACTAAGAATTAGATATAAATTTGTTGTTGTTTTGTGATTTTTTTCCTGGACAATCCATTTCCATTTGCACCAGAAGAAAGGGCAATGACAGACCCAAGAAATGATTCAATTAAAGTCCAGTTATGTGGACTCCTGAGTTTATTGGGGTTGCCTATAGAAGCATGGATAATGGGTTTCTCTCGGAAGCATGGGTGCCTTGGGCAACTTCATCAAGAAAAGCCCCCCAAGTGTGGGTAGAAATTCACTAATGCTGAAACTGAGAAATATCTCTTGAGTCTCCTGTACAACTTGGAGGCAATCACACCACCAAAGACTCTAAAGACATTGAGGATCAGGAAACCAGTAAGCTAGATCAACCAAAGTCATGAGTGCATTGGACAGGCTTGACTATTGGCATGTGCAGAACCCAGCGGGCAGTCTAAAACACAGACGAAAAGTTTGACGATGACCTGTTGTGCACCAAGAAGCACCTGATACTGTGGTCTTCAGGTAATCGCTGAATTCGAGGTTTCCACCACAGACTCAAGCAAGCAACCCTGGAGGATGCATGCCTTTTATCCTAGTCTCCCTCCAGTACGTGAGGTTGCAGTGAACCCAACAGGGCTTGTCAGTGGTAAGAGCTAGGTTGAAATGCCACTGAGAAATATCACTAGTTTAATCTAACAATCTCTATTCATGACTGAGATAAAATAAAAGTACTTGTTGTAACCATAAATATACCAATAAAAGATTGTTATACACTGACTATGCAGAGATTAAATAAATACAACTAGTTATTTGTTTATTTTTTATGTTTATATTATTTTGTATGTATTTGTATTGTAAAACAATGCACCAAAACTTGAGTATTTGGGGATTTCTAAGGGTTTTCTTCGAGTTCATTTACCAGACTGCTTGGAGTCACATGAGGTCCATCTGTCTTTTGGCTTGCTGCTTTCTCCTGATTGCTGTTTATTTCTGTTCTCTCCTGCAATGCACATATTGTTGTTCATATCCTGGGGCCCGTGGCGCTATTAGCAGTTGCCTACGTAGACACACTCTCTGTAACCACAGCAGGACTTTGCTGATGCTTCTTGCATTTATTTTGTTCGCTCCTCTGCTTACCTTCTTTCCTTTCCACAGTGGTTTATTATTACTGCATCTTTTCTTCATGACTGTGTTTGAATCAGCAGACCAATGGCAATATAGAAGCCATAAACATGTTCTGATAGGATCTGGGATTTAAGTCTGGATAAGGTGTACACACACACACACACACACACACACACACACACACACACATACACACACACACACACACACACACACACACACACACCAATTTCCAAAGGAAATGAACCAAATGAGTTAGAAGCAGCCTTAGACACAGAACAATCATATGAATGGATGGGTGGCATGTTAATGATAATAAAAATATGTGGCTCATCTTTCTTAGATACCTACCATATACTAGGCACCTTTAGGCCTTGTGTTAACCGAGTGCGTTTAGCATGAGTAACTCGATAAACAGATCTTTTTCGTCTTCCCTTTGCAAGTGAGAAAATGATGTTGCAAAGATGCTCTACGAGTTAACAAAGCTAAAAGGTGATGGAGCCGCACTTCAGACTCAGATCCATCTAATTCCCAAACTTTCTTCCCCCCCACTCTATGTTGCCAGTGTGTGACCCAGAGGTGCCAAGAAGGAAGTGGTTACGGGATATTTCATGTATGAGGGTTCTACACACCTGGAGGTTATTTTGCCTCACTTTCTTCATGGAGATGATACTAAGTATGGTAAAGAGGAGAAATCAAATTCAAATTCAGGATGTCAATACAGACACAATCACAGGGGAAAGGCTAGGAGCTGCACAGTAAAATAGCTTCCCAAAACTAAGCTATGCTTTTGGAAAGGAAGCCTGGATGTAATAGACCTTTAAATCACACTGTGCTGTGGTACTTTGGTGCAAGCCAATGGTGCTAACCCTATTTCTGCTTGCCTGACACTGAAAGTTCCATGTGTCCCAGTTTTAGTCAATGAAAACATAAGAGGAATCTGTTGTGGTTAGGTCTTCTGGGAAATACAAAGAAAATTATAAGGGGGAAATATCTCTTCTCTACTTGCTGCCCAGATAAGTATGTGACATTTGGGTAAACAGCAGCTTTTTTGTTTTTTGTTTTTTGTTTTTGTTTTTGTTTTTGTTTTTGTTTTTTTACCATAAAGGAAGGATCTATAAAGCAGTAAAACCTCCCCACTAAATGGCCACACCTGACTCTAATGCAGGGTTTCCTAGCTCGAAAAATTCTTTGCCAAACTAATCTCAGTATCTACAAAGCACCGTAAGCTTGTTAACACGCATGTTCTGAAAGGATCTGAAAAATCTGTAAGTTTAACTTCAGCGATAGCACAAGAGCAGGAAGGAAGTCTCCAAATGTTGCCAGGTACTTTTCCAACTAATCCTTGAAGGAGAGGTTGAACTCAACTAGTTTGCTGAAACCGCTTGTGTCTCCTTCAGAAAAGACCGGGGAGCTAGGCAGAGCGGAATGGAGTATCCAGGCGCTTGTTGATGCAATGTCAGAGCCAACTGCTAGGGAAATGCTAAGGGCGCTGCACTGCTTCAGACACTTATCCGAGCGCCGTGGACTTGGAAATCGTCTAGCAGACAGATTTTATTGTTGTTGGTTTTGAGAGATTTCAGTCTAGGAGCTTGGTGCAAATTCACTGGAGGTTTAAATCTACCTTCCATTTGGGAATGATTTAGTTCTATTAAGTGTGCAGGAGCCCACAGAGTTAAATCATTGTACATAATTAAATGCTGTAAGGTGACACTGACCTAAAAATCCTAACACATTTAAGCACAATTAAAGTTAAGGTAAGGGGAGAATATATCTCAGTGTGTATCATGTCCCTGGAACCATGTTACATAACCTAATTTGACTATCCCCATATACTTATAAGATTATCAATACTCTATAAAGTGAACAAGTCATAAATTTAATGAAACTAATTTTCAATATAAAACAAATGAGGCCATAATTCAGAATTATTACTGGCAAGAAACTAAAACAAAAGTTAACTATTGTTAATTCAAGTTTTTTTTTAAATTGAGTCAAATAACCTTATCTTGTTTCTTGTTGGAAAAACCAGTATCAACTGAATAGTTAAAGTCTTTTTTTAATTTAGTTAATTATTTTGAAATTGAACAGCTGAAGCATTTGAAAATATCTCAAACGAGTTGGTTCGATTCATCCATTTGCAGGCTTTCTGATGTGATTATCTCCTCCACTTCATATTTGATGAAAGTGGGCACCTTATTAAATTATCTCCACCGGGCATGGTGGCGCACACCTGTAATTCCAACACTAGGGGAGGCAGAAGCAGGAGGATCTCTTTGAGTTTGAGACCAGCTTGGTCTACAAATCAAGCCCAGAATGCAATGCACAAGGCTACCAAAGAAACCCTGTCTTAAACAACAAAAACAACAATCCCTAGTCCCCTGAAGTCACATTTAACAAGTGAGGAAAAAGTTGGGAGATATGAGCATCATGCCAGTGTTAGAGAGAACATGAAGAAAGTAAGAGCCAAGTCCGAGGGCATTTTTCTTGGAAGCCCTCCCCTCACTCTCTTCCTGACCTGGTGCTATCTAACAGGTGACAGAACAAAATACTTTTGTCTTTTAAACCACAAAATGGGCCACTGCAATAAACAGAACAACTGTGAGATCATTGTTTTGTTTGTTTGTTTGTTTTTAATGGTTTTTCCGGACATGGTTTCTCTGTGTCTTATCCCTGGCTGCCCCGTGGAACTTACTATGTAGACCAGGCTAGCCTTGAACTCAGAGATCCACCTGCCTGTTTGTTTTTCTTAAATGAGAATTTTATATATTTCCTATTTTACACCGCCCCCCCCCCCCCCGAGTGGCCTAAGGAACAGAAGACAAGGCTGCCTACTCGTCTCTGGGTGGAGCTTTGTGGATCAAAGCCTTAGTAAAAGCCACAGCTGTGCCTACCACACAAACCCTGTGCCAATGTCATTTGGGGACATGTGTGTGCTACAGTTAGAGCAATGGCTTTGGTGATTATCAGTGGGGATGCCCAGTGCCTACCACTTCATCTATTTCACCAAAATCAGTCAGGTTAGACACACACAGTCTTTGTCAAACTAGAAAACTTTTAGTCGAAATCTTTTTTTTTTTTTTTTTTTTTTGTGGATGGGTGATGAGTAAAGACTTTTTGAGCCCTGTCCTGGCTCTTAGTTAAATGACTTTGCAAAGCCTATTAGGACTCTCTGAGAATCAGTCCAATTATCTAAAATGCTCTCCCAAGGCTGCCATTTATTTATTTATTCATTTATTTTTGTTAGTTTGCTTGCTTATTTATTTACTTTTGAGACGTGGTTTCTTTATGTAGTCCTGACTATCCTGGAACTTGCCATGTAGATCAGACTGGCCTGGAACTCAGAGATTCACCTGCCTCTGCCTCCAGAGTGCTGGAATTAAATGCTCCACTACTCCCAACCTCAAATTCCCCTTTTTAGATATTCAATCTACTTGAGGAAAAAACATTTTTATAAAATATAAAATAAATTTCCATGGAACTTAAATAGAAAGCTAAGATACATAAAATAGACACTTGGTTTGTGTGGCTTTATTTCTTCCAATTACTAGATTCATCAGACAGAAAATTACTCTGATTCTAAAAGTTTCTAAAACACCTACCTTTTGTTTCTGTGATATTTGGGCAGATCAAACTCATGGCCTACCCCTAGAGCAGTGACCATACACCTTGGAGAGCCATGATCTTTAAAACAAAGAGAAACACATCCCTCTTCCTTGGGGAGTACCTACAAAAATCCAGTGCCTAGTGTATCTGAAAAGTGTGGGCAGGGGCTGGGAAGGGGGACATGTTCTAGCACATAGGAAGCATAAGCACATGTCACTCTTGGAAAAAATTAAGCCAGAATGTCTAAGGAAATCACATCACTATAGACAATCTGAGAAACAGGGTTGCAGGTCAAGGCCATGACTGAGAGCATCTGACTTTGTTCCTCATGTTGACTTCCTACCTTCCCAACAGGTTCCCCCACATCCCAGCACCTACACACACGGCTCTCATCTATTCCCCACCCACTCTGCTGTGGGAATAGCCTGAGTAGAACAAACAAACAAACGCCTGTCTCTCAGCACAACAGGCCAAGGTTGATCAGCAGCCCACCTGACACAGCATGAAGCCCCAGTCCTAATTCAGCTCTTCTGCTGCTTGGCTCTCTAAGCTTCCGATACAGAAGTCCTGAGCCAGAGTGGTGATGGGCCAGCTCTGTATTCATTTGTTCTTACTGAAAAATAAACGGCCCTGGGCTTAAGTTTCCTCAAGTACAAAATGAAGGAAAAGTCATAAAAACTGTAGAGTTGTTTAAGGAGGATAAATAAGTTGCTATTTTGAGAGCCCAAAGGCCCACATGTAGCATTATTTGGAAGTGATGGAGCCTTTATGAGCTGATGCCTAGCGGATGGTTCCTGTCTTTGGGAGCACACTTCTGAAGGGGATTATGATGCCCTTCCATGTCCTGGCCGCAAGATGAGGGGCTCCTCTCTACCAATGCTGCCTTGCCACAGGCCCCAAAATAAACAGGACTGACCAAGCATGGACTGAAACCTCCAAGCCGAGCTAAGATAAGTTTGCTTTTCTCCTCATTAGTGGATTATTTCAGGTCTTTTGTCATAGTGATGGAAAGATTGCTAACATAGATGGTCTCAACTAGAACGATGAATGTAGCTCGGCTCTGGTCTGTGAGTCTTTCATCCGACAGGAGAACTGTTGAAGGCATATTCTTGGGGAGTATATATATAAATCACACCACATTCCATCATATAACCGCTGGCCAAAGCAGGTCCTGAGGCTGAACACAGAGTAGAGGTGGGAGAACATAATGAAGTTTGATGGCAGTGAGCCTGGGTGTTACATGTATAAACTGTTAATTCTGCCCCTCATTTCCCAGTATTCCTCTTCATTATAGCAGAAAATCTACTTGGTGATTCAGATTAACAAGCTGGAATCATATAAGAGGACAAGACACTGTGCATGTCGATGTAGAGGGAATACACACTGAGGATTTGGTTTGCTCATTTGTTTAATGAAATCTGCACTTTTCTTTCTCCTGCTGGGCAGCAAACAGACCCATTTTTAATAATGGATATATGAATATTTCCTGTCATAATCCCTAGAATAGCTCATAATTCCTACCGGGACCTGTCTTCATCCTATGGTGTTATGGTATTCTCAACAAATGAGCCTAACATTCAAGAAATAATACTAAAATAACTACTTATTTTGTTAAATGCTTTTCTGGTAAAACTCATAAAATATAAAATGAGCTTTCTTACTGGAGGTAGACTCTAGGGAGATTTCCTGTTTTAGGAATTTGATATCTTCCTCTATTTTCATTAAAAAAAAAAAAAGAAAACAGACCATTCTATTTTTTCTTTCTTAATGTGTCAACTAAAAGGCAGGTTGGTAATTCCATTTCTTAAGGAAATTGAATAAAAGTATTTAGTTTGCATAAAACTTCTCAAGTCTTCCAACCCCTGCCCAGACCTAGCCAATGGACAGGATGTTCTTCACAGTTCAGTGGAGAGTGGGGTCTGACTTTCACACGAACTCTGGTGCCCCATATTTGACCACGTCCCCTGGAGGGGGAGACCTGGTGGCACTCAGAGGAAGGATAGCAGGCTACCAAGAAGAGACTTGATACCCTATGAGCACATACAGGGGGAGGTAATTCCCCTCAGTCACAGTCACAGGGGAGGGGAATAAGGGGAAAATGGGAAGGAGGGAGGAATGGAAGGATACAAGGGATGGGATAACAATTTAGATGTAATATGAATAAATTAATAAAATATATTTTTTAAAAACTTCTCAGGTCATCTTAGAGACAGGGAAATGTAATGTCTGACCCTCTGCTGTCGTCTTCAGTGCTCTTCAGGCACTGATTTTTATGGAAGGCTTCCTAAAGAAGACCAGTGGTTTCAGAAAGGGTTCAACAGTGTAAGGGCAAGGATAACCCCCTGTTCTAAAGGTGGCTCCTAGACATGCCTGAGAGTCTGTGTGAAGGAATCTTACGTCGATGAGGGTTATCGTCCACTCTTGCTGGCAGTTGCTTTGGGCCCATTGTTTGGGCTGGGTAACATCATATGGGTAATTCTTAAAAAACAAACAAACAAACAAACAAACAACAAAAAACCAAACAACAACAACAAAAACCAAACAAACAAAAAACCAAAACAAAACAAAACAAAAAACACGTGAGAAGCAAGCCAGTAGAAGAGTGCACAATTGGAACTATGATGTTGCATAGAGCTTGTCAGCCTACCGCTGTGTCATTGGCTGCACACACCTACACAAGGTCAGATGGTTTTGCATCAGTATTCTAACTAGATCATATATAAAAGCTCTGGAAGTGATCCTAAACTTTGAAATTATTTTCATGAATTTAAAATTACTCATACGGAAAGTGAAAATGTATTTCTTATATCTACAATTATGCTTAGTGCACACACAGTCACTAACTCTGATTTTTCTCATTCCTTCTTCATCACCCTTCGCTTTGTAGCACAAGTTCCTGAACTCTGAGTTCTTGCTTCTCTTCTTTTTATCACCATCTCAAGTCCCACAGAAATCACTTAACTGGAAGAAATAAGAGAGAGGGGAGGGGAGCGAAGAGGGGAAGGGAAAGGGACGGAAAGAAGAAAGGGGCAAGGGAGGATGAGGGAGAGGAGAGAGAGAAGTAAATAAATCTTGACTTTTCATTGAAATTTGCTGTGAATACCTCTAGAGTAGAGCAGTGGTGTGTCCGAGTGACAAGAAGCAGGAGAGAAGGAACGGGAGAGTGTGTGTCGTTTCTTCTTGAGAGGAGGGGGTGTGTGTGGAAAGTTAGTGTTTTGCTGGCATGAGACCCAGGCTTTCAGGGAGAAAGGGAACAGAGACTGCAGTGAGTTTGGCTTTCACGGAAATTATTATTTGACTTTGATCTTGAGGGAATGTCATTGAGCCAAGTTCTGATGTTTATGTTTGGGGGAGGGAGTGGAGGAGGTGGTGGGGAGAATAGATGAGAAAAGCCAAATACACTTCACTCTGGGAAGAATAAGTGGGGTGTGTGTGTGTGTGTGTGTGTGTGTGTGTGTGTGTGTGTGTGTGTGTGTGTGTTAATAGGGTGGCGGATGTAGAGCGCAGGGAATTCCCTTTTGCCCTCAGGAATTCAGGTTTAAAACAGAAGTCTTGGAGAAGATGAAAGATGACTGTTTTTAATTCCCCCAGTTCCGTGCTAGTTATAAACACGGAAAGAAAATGGGATTGAAGAACGTCTGGAGAAACAGGCCCTGTAAACCATTCATTATCATATTTGTGGCTTCTGGGGGATGACTTTAAAGCCATCTTTTAAGATGTTGCTTACTTAAAGTAATTGAATTTAATTTTAAATTAAATTTTAGAAACTATCCGAAGTATTTTTCTCCCTGCAATCTATTTTCCATTTATGTCTATGGTTTTCTTGCTAAGAAGACTATGCACATTTAAATATGTTTGTGAAGGGCATTTAAAGAGAACTATCAATTAGGTTAAAAAATTATAGAGATTAAAGAACAGAGCCTTGTCTCAGCAGGAATGCTTGCAAAAGCCCTGCTTGTGCCTGGTCACATCTTGCTCTGTGATATAGGATGCATCATGAACTTCTCTGAGCCATAGTTTTGGGATTTGTTTTTTTGCTTGCTTGTTTGTTTAAAGGGAGAACTGCCATCCCAGCTCGATAAATATGTGTCATAATTAGTCTAAAGACAATTATAAAGCAAGGTTTATATAAAGTACAGTAAGTCCATCCACTTAGCACATCCACTTAGGTCTCGAGTCAATAAACAAATTAGCCACTGCAAACTCCAACTGCTAACCTATAAAAAGGAAGCACATTGTTCATTGTACTAAGCTCGTGAAGTCTGCATGATAAAGCGTTTGCAAAGAGCCTTGCGCATGACTGGAACGTAGGCATTGCTCCACAGGTGAGGACTTTTTAAAAAGAGAACCAGAAAGGCTGTGATGCCTCAGAATCAAAGGGCCTCCTGTGGTCACGTGACCCGCTGTGTGAGTTGTCTGAGTCAATTCACTCGCTCCGAATACCACACCTAGGATGTCTTAGATAAACATCCCGTCTCCAGTCTAGATGAAAAGATGAGAGAGGTTATGGGATTTGTTCATTGCCCCAGGCTAGAAAAAGTGCTGTCTTTGTTCTTTCCTTAGCCTGGAAGCTGACGCTTTCCTTGAAGTATGTGAAGGAGATGTAAGCCAGAAAATTCTATTTCTGATTTATTTGGGGCGGGGGGGGGGGGGCGCGGGGGGCGGCCCCAAGGATGCTGGTGTGGGCTGAGTAAGTGATATGCAGGCCTAAAGTCAACCTAAGAAAGCTCCCTGCTCGTGTGGTCTCAACTGACTCTCCTGAACACGCTCGTGGAGGCGACACATTTGTCTAATGAAGTTAGTTAATGCTGCCCCCTGCGTGGTGATTATGAGCGGAGCTGCGCTGTGGTTTCAGCAAGCAGGTGGTGGAAATACTTAATGAAGATTGCGTTCAGATGATAGCATTTCAGTGCACTCTGTGATGAGATCCGCCAAGAGTTCAAAACCTTTTCCAATTGGCTCACTTATCCTCCCGCTAACAGGCCGCGCAGCACAGGAAGAACTAAATATAAATTGCATTGGCGCTGCCCCCACAGCAGAGGGCTGACTCAGAGCGCTCATGAATAGAGAGCGTCTGCCTGCTCTTTATGAGGGAAAGCCCACAGGAGACAAAAATGTGGACTCAGAAGACCAATTCTGACTGAAAAGTACTGGCGCTGATTATAAGATATGACCTCGGCTGGAGAACGGGAAATGTGCTAAAAATTAAGAGCTATTTGCACCTGGCTGTATGTTGAGTGATCAAGTGCTATTGTTACAGAGGTTGACGAGGTGGCTGGCATCTTCCTACACCGAGGAGAAATGCGATTGCACAGCCACTGGGAGCTGAACTATTGACAAATGGTCACTAATAGTGGAAATGCTGTTTCCAGAGCAAATAGCCTGGGGAGGAAAAGTCTCAGTGTACTCTGTTTTCCACACTTTACAAGGTCGTGCTAAAAATATTGTTACCCGTAGGTAAAGGAGAGATATTCAAATTCAGAATTATGTACATGCAAAGCAGGAAAATAAACCACACCCAAAGGATAAAATATTTACCTCATCTCCATTTTTAAATCACGCTTCACGCCTACCGAGAGTGGTTTTGCTCATAGCAGCACACAAAGCCTTAGGACTTCTGCTTGTCTACGGTCTGCTCCGTCCAGCTTCTTAGTAATTTTTCAATTAACCTAATTGTTTGGGAAGGATTTATACTCAAAATTTCACGTTGCCAGCAGTCACCTTCTGATACTGTGGGAATCCACCTACCTTCTTTTATGGGGATTTAGAAGCTTACTTTTTTAAATAACAGTTTGGCATCTTCTTTGTTTTCATTTTCCCCAACAGAATATTCGGCTTCACCTTCTCAGTGAGGGAAGGACAATGAGTTGATGGTGAGATTATCAGTAAGACTGTGAAATCAAACCAAGCATCTCTCACTCTGCAAAGGCAAATATAGTTAAAATGTCTCAAGGTGTGCCATTTTCTTTTCTGCTTGAAATTTGAATGTATCCTTTTTTTTTTTTTTTAGTTTTGTTTTTGTTTTTCAAGACAGGGTTTCTTCGTGTAGCCCTGACTGTCTTAGACTTGTTTTGTAAACCAGGCTGTTCTTGAACTCACAGTGATCAGCTTGCCTCTTTGGATGTATTCTTAATGAAAAAATATTAGGAATTATTTTTTTGTTTGTTTGGGTTTTTTTGTTGTTGTTGTTTCTAGTTTTTGTTTTGTTTTTTGTAGTTTGAACTTGACTAAGAGACATTAGTGGCCCTCAGGATGCTAAAGTGATTTTTATATTTGTACCTACTCACCACCAAGGTTGGCTTTTCATTTAAAGCAAATGGAGTTATTTCATACCCCATTATAATATACACAAAAACACTACTATGGGCACGCACACACAGAGAGATTCAATTCTATTCTTAATTATTTGTGCAGGCGGAGACAATGCAAAGGTGTACACAAGCCGAAACCCTTAATATTTTCATTAAGAATGTCCTGTTTGACTCTTATTTGGAACACGAAAACTTAGAAAAGTGATGTATGAACGTTCTCGTTCTGTATTCGAGTTCTAGACAACAAGGCGCAGGATGAGTCAGTAAATCATACATCTGCTGAGAGACCAAGATTCCCAAGGAGGGATAGACTGACAGAGTGCACACCTGTGAGCCCGTGTAAGCGAGGAGGGCACGCTGGACCCGCTACAGTCAATACCTAAAGTCTTGGTACTGAGCCAATACAGTGCAGCGCTGAAGGATGAAGGGCTCTAGTTTTAGGGAGTGAAGAATTACTTCAGGTCTCTAGAAGATTAAAGACAAGAAAGTATAAACAAGACCATAGCTGTCTGGTCCAGGTAGCTCTAGATAGTGATTGGCCAGTACTGAACAAAAGAACAGAGGCCATGTACCTGCTTCCTCATTCTTCTTTCAATGAATGGATGGGACTCCATCTTTTGTAATTGGCTTTTTTTTTTTCTTTTTCTTTGGTAACTTGTTTATAGAAACAGACTTAATTGCTATTTTGTCTATGGCGACATAAGGGGAGGGGGAGAACCCATTGAAGGGACTAAGGCTTAAAGCCATAGCTGGACACCAGACCAGCCAGTGCCGCAATCATGTTAAACAGCTCATTCTTCACACATTCCCCACATTCCTCATGTTTCCTCAGGGCTGGCATCCATCTGGAATGCATTGTGTGGTAGTACAAACTAATTTAAAATATCTCTGTAGTGGTGGTAAGTAGCTACATCCCATGCTCGCATTCTGTTCCATAGGACTCTCAGAAGCCACATGGGTTTCTCCCTCAATAACTCACTACAATCAGCTGTGTGAAAGATGAGGTCTCATATCCCTGAAGAAGTGCTGTCGTGAACACCTGTCTTGACTCATCGGTTCTTGGCTGCCATTCGTTACGAATCTCCTTCAGAGTCTTCAGTCTATAGTCACAGAGGTAAGCATATGTGCCTGGCCCTGGCTGATGTCAACCCTCGCCTTTGATGGGATCTCCCTTATGCCTCACCACTTTACTTTGACTATACAATGTCTCTTCCATGCTCACCTGTAGAATGTTTGTCCCCAGCTGCTGCTGCTGTTTGGGGGTGGATCTGCAAGCATATGGAGTTGGCCCTAGGTACGGGAAGTAGGTCATTGGGAATGTGGCTTTGAGGGCAATAGCAGTCTCCAGAAGGTTCCTCCTTCTCTGTGTCCTGTTCACAATGAGCTCCTGCCACATGCTCACTGCCGCGGTGTTCTACCTCACTGATGACAGCCTCACTGGGTCAACTAGGCCAAAGACTGAATGTCTAGAACTGTGAATTCAAATAAAACACTTCTTTCTTTTTAATTGTTCTCTCACATTTTTTTTTTTTTTTTTGGTCACAGGAATGCAAATGTAGCTAAGTAGAAACTGACCAAGGGGAATCTTGGAGAACATAGTTTAGCCCAAGCAAATGGAAACTTCACACTTTGGTATCAAGGCTCAGGTCAAGTATCAACGCCTCTGATGTCTTTTATCTACCCATAGGTCAAGTTAGATGCATCCCTAAAATCCCTCCATTAAAACCATATGATGGGGCTGATAAGATGGCTCAGTGTAAAGGTACTTCCTGCCAGACCTGATAACCAGAGTTTTATTCTTGGACCCTACAAGTTGGAAGGAAAGAACTGACTCTGGAAACTGTCCTCTGACCTCCACACATGCACCCTGGAACCCTAGTGCATGCATATGCAAGGACACACACACACACACACACACACTAAACAAATTATAAAGATAAAAAGCCACCCGATGACACTCATTTAGCATATATCTACCATTTTAATCATCAGCCTGCTTACCATGAGACTGAAAACTTTTTCGAATTAGGGTCTTACTATACTGACACTACCTGAAACATGGCAAGAGGTTTACAAAAATCTGTAGGTGCGTGAGAGAGTGAGTGAGTAGGTAATTAAATACTGCTGTGGGAAGTGAGATTCATGAACACTGTGTTAGCTGTTTCCTGTGGTGTAACAAGTTATCCCTGAAATGGGAATCATTTCAGGATTCATCTTGGATTCTAAGAGTCCTGAATCCAGGTGTAGGTTATCTGGGGAAGATTTGCTTAGTTGGGGCTGCAGGACTAGCGTCATGTATAGACTGGGTTTTGAGGCTCACTTACAGGGCTCTAGGCTGAAGGCTTCCTCTTTTGGTGACTGCCCCCACATGGTAGCTTCTCACAGAGCAAGCTCCAGAAGAGGGGCCAGGTCATGCAGTCCTTTATGACTTATTCTCTGTGCCATATATTGCTGTCTCTACCTCCTTAAGTGAGTCCAGCCCACATCCAACAGGAGAAGGGGATACCACAAAATGTGAAGGCCAGTGAGCCATCCTCCAGGCTTGTCTGGCACACGTGATTACCTGGAAAGCTTCAAGAAGGGGGCTTGTCATACAGTTCTCCAGTCACCCTCAAAAGAACGGAACTCCTTTCCCTTTACCTTGTGGGTAGGGTCCTGTTTCTTCTCCCTTAGCTCACTTTGTTGCTGTTACTGTTGGTCAGAGAAGCATTCTCGCTCAAAACAATCTTTCACAAGGATCTGGTTTTTGTGGAAGCAGAGAGGAACACTAAGAAGGAAGACAGTTTGTAGCAAATCTTTCTTTACTAAAATAATTTCTTTTTAATCCATGTTTGATTTGGCCCATAGAAACTTGTGGCATTATGAAGTAAGCAGAGCAATGCTGAGGTCATACATGCAGCCCAACTCCATGTTTTTTTCACTAAAAGGAACATTGTCACTGGAAGGAGTTGGGCAATAATAGCAGGTGCATTTGCTGGAGAGCTAATATGGCTAATAAGGCCTTATGCACCAGATTTTGTGCCAAGGGCTTTGTATGTATTATTTCATTCACAACAGCCCCAAGAGGTAGGTCTTGCTATTTCCCCACCTTTTTGGCCCAGGTATACACTGAAACTCTGAGATTTGTGACTAGCCTAAAGGAACAAAATTGTTAGTGCTAGAATGGGCTTGCTATGCTCCTACCCTCCTTATACTGATGTCTCTATGCTTGGGGGAGACAAATGCTACAGTTGGTACAGGGGCTGTGCTCACTGTTTACTCCATATGCAACTCTTGGAAGTTGGGATAGTATCCCTACTCCAAGGATGATTAACTGAAGTTCAAATATGTTGCTTGATTTACTTGTTAATCTGATCTGAGCTAATGGACTTGCGCGGTACTTGACTAAGGGTAGGTTAAGGACTCTGAGAGTGGCCTCCTTAAATCTCACTCCCCATGTTCTCAAAGTGGGATTAATCATCATGTGTTCTCAGCCACTTGGGGGACTGAATGAGATTTTTTAAGTGTTTATTTTGAATATTATGTATATGTGCACGTGTCTGTATAGGAAGCAGGCTATGTGCATATGTGTGAGCCATCATCCTACATGGGTGCTGAGGCGCAAACTCAGCCCTCTGCAAGAACAACAAACTCCGTTAATGGCTGAGCCGTCTCTCCAGCTCCCTGAACAAGACCTTGCACACTTTTCATCCCGGCTCCTGGCAGTCATTTTAAGTACGAATAATAAATAGACAAGCGCAGCTCTAAAATCAGAGGGGAAATGCATTCTTCAGTCATGGAAACATAGACTGGCATTATTTGGTCTGCACTGGTGCGGCTCATCTATTCATCACACACTTAATTCATTATAGATTATTGAATGCCTTCTGCGTGCCAGATGTTGGGATAATCTACAATGACAAGGAGTTTCTCTAAAGGTGGGACCCACATTTATTGACAGTTCATGAAGTCAGGTGTGTGAGAAGAGCACAGCGATGCATCACCCTGGCACTGCACTCATGACTGTGGATGAGGAGTGCTCATCACGTGGCTCTTACACCTGAGCTCTGTCAAATGAACTTTAGTGATAATAGCCTCATTCTTTAAAGTCCTGTCTGCCTGGCCTCTGATTGATTGGACCTGAGGTGCCCACTTTCCATTTTTATAGCTTGGTTTCTTCTTTCTACCTGGGACTTTCAGGACGATTGATTTTCCACGTACATTGTCGTTTCCACTCGCCAATCCCTAGGCTCCCTGCTTCCCCTCCCCTCCTCCCTCCATCACTGGTTTCCTTCCTGTATATTGCTGATCTCTGACTCTGGGGTTTGTGTCTCCCACATCCCCCACACACATTCACAATAAGAGGTGAATTAGAATGAGGCAAGATACAGTGTTGGGATGTAAGTCCATGCACACTAGGGCATTGATTTCTAACTCTTTGCCATACCGCCTTGGGTTTTGCTAGGGGATGAGGGACTTACACATCAAAAATGGTGCGAGTTTATGGTGCACAGATTAGTAACATTATATCTCAAAGAACCATCTACTACAGCAGGGCCTCAAAAAATGGCATAACAAGATACTTTACCCCATGCTCACTGTTGAAAGGTCTCAAAGCTTGTTTTCAGTTGTATACCCTATATGTTTTACTCAGTTTTTCATAACATTGCCTTTTACTTTGTCTATTTATCTTATGTCTCCACAGAGTCTAAAGTGAAGGTTTTTGATGCTGTGGGACGTATATGAGGTAAACAGAGCAGGTATTTGGTCTTCATTGGGCAGTTAAGAGAGCCAAGTTGAGGTTCAGAGACAGTATGCTGTGCCCAGTATCACTTAGCTAGCAAAGAGCTAACAGAATCTAAGGCAACGTCCTGTGCCTGGCCAGCCTGTGATGGAGGCACAGACATTACTGGTGCCCAGCATAAGGGGTCACCCACAGCATGCATCTCAGTTCTGGAAGGTTGAATCACAAGCAGCCACATGATGATGAAGGGAGAGACCTCCACACAGAATCTCCCAGGGATCCTCACTAATATTAGGGAGCTGGTCAATGTTATCACTAAGGTCAGACAACAAGCCAAAGGTGAGTCTTGTGAACCTACCTTTTTTAATGACTTCAAAACAACCAGCAGTGATGGTGGGACTTAAGACAAGCTATCCTTGCCAGCAATGTAAACTGCCAGATGTCCAGTAACAACACCTCCGAGAACCTAGTACTGACTGGAGACATGACTTTGAGGTAAGATGTGAGAGCACTTTTTCACGGAGAATTGTATTAGTTATGGCTCTCTATAGTAACAGAACTTATAGAATGAAACTCTCTCTCTCTCTCTCTCTCTCTCTCTCTCTCTCTCTCTCTCTCTCTCTCTCTCTCTCTCTCTGTCTGTCTCTCTCTCTCTCTCTGTGTGTGTGTGTGTGTGTGTGTGTGTGTGTGTGTGTGTGTAGAAAGAGGATTTATTAGAATGACTTACAGGCTGTGGTTCAGCTAATCCAACAACGGCTGCCAACGAATGGAAAGTCCACAGCCTTACCTGACCCTAATTCTAGTAACAGTGTCTTACAGCTGAAGATAAGGAAATAAACTCATCATACAATGGCACCTGTTTGAACAAAGTTCCCTCCAGGTCTCCCCGAGGCCTCTAATCTTGAAGCTGAGAAGGCCAGAAACTCTTCCCATTGCCAGACCGTGTCTAGTCCACCTGAATATCTTGGGGTCCAGCAATCTTCAAGCCACACTGTGGTCATTCCAGAGCTAGACAGAAAGAAACAGACCATAATCTGAACGCCTTACCCCTACTGGTTTCTAGAGATCTTTCTGTTGCAAAGATTGCAAGTAGCATTTTACATCTGCTCTCTTTTCACCTTGGCATAGACATAGTGAATGTATATCATTACTTATACATCAGTATACATTAATCACAACTAAGACATATTGACTTTTCTTTGTTTTGGTTTCATGAGATAAGGGCTGTCCATATGGCCCCAGTTGGTCTAGAACTACCTATATAGGCCAGTTAGCACAGGTGAGCCTCAAACTTGCAATGATTCTTCTGTCTCTGCCTCTTGAGTATTAATAATTGGTCTTGTGTGTATTTCTGTGTGTGTGTGGGTGCATTGGGTACACACATATGTGGGGTTAAGCATATGCACTTTTGTATAAAACAGTAGAGGCTAGAGATCAGCCTTGGTGTAATTACTTGGATGCTCTCCATCTTGTCTCTCAAGAAGACTAGGCTGGCTGACCAGAGAGCCCCAAGGATCCATCTATGTCTACCTGCCCAATGCTAGAATTACAAGTCCCTCAGTAGAAGATAAAGAAACTGTGGTACATTTACACTATGGAATACTACTCAGCTATTAAAAACAAGGATTTCCTGAAATTTGTGGACAAATGGATTGAACTAGAAATGATCATAATGAGCCAGTTAACCCAGAAGCAGAAAAAGCCAAATGGTATATACTAACTTATATCTGGACACTAGCCCAAGGGGCATGTTCCGTGAAAGTCTTCACTTACCAGGAAAGTAGGACAGAGGGGAGGACATCCTATTGGGACTTTAGGTGAAAGAAGCATGGGAGAATGGGGAAATAGAAGGATCCAGAGGGTCCTAGAAACCTACAAGAAGAACGTTGTGATGGGCAGATCTGGGCCCAGGGGTCCTGCTCAAACTATGGCACCAGCCAAGGACAATACATACAGTAAACTTTGAACCCCTACCCAGATCTAGTTAATGGACAAGACATTCTCCACAGTTGAATGAAGAGTGGGGACTGACTTTCACAAGAACTCTGGTGCCCCATATTTGACCACATCCCCTTGATGGGGAGACCTGGTGGCACTCAGAGGAAGGATAGCAGGCTGTGAAGAAGAGACTTGATACCCTATGAGCATATACAGGGGGAGGAGGTCCCCCTCAGTCACAGTCATAGGGGAGGGGAGTAAGGGGAAAGAGGGATGGAGGGAGGAATGGGAGGATACAAGAGATAGGATAACAATTGAGATGTAATATGAATAAATTAATAAAATATAAAAAAAAAACAAGTATATATCATCACACCCAGATTCTCATGTGGGTTCTAAGGGACCTGGGTCCTTATACACTTTACCAATTGAACTTTGCATAGCCTGATAATTGGCTTTTGAGAAACAGTAGTGCAAATGTGTCCTTGTATAGAAGTCATTTTGTTCTGCTTCAGTTTAAAATAAGGAGCCTCGGCAGTGATCTGTGACACTTTGTTCTGCTTACCCCAGACAAGGACTTTTATCATTGCTTCCTAGGCAAATAATGTTCTCTTAGTCACTTTGGACTGCTGTAACAGAACACCACAAACTAAGTGGCATATAAACAACAGAAATGTATTCTTCACAATTCTAAAGGACAGAAAGTCCAAGATGAAGGCACCAGATGAAGGCAGTGTCTAGGAAGGCCCACTTCCTAGCCTTAGCTGTTTTATTATCAGACTATCACATGGCAGAAAAATCAAAGAAATTCTCTTAATGGGGAATTAATTATACTTGTAATAGCTCTGCTTTCATGAGTTAATTACCACTGAAATCCTACCTCCAGACACTATCACAGCGCAAACTGGGTCTCCACATGAGCACTGGAGGACACAAGCATTTATTTGGTCTACAGCAAGGTGCACACTGCTTCAAAACTCAGGCTTCCTGATGCCTTTGGATGTGAGAATGACAAATCACAGAGAGATGTTTTCTGCAAAAGAAAGATGTTCAACTTCTGCTCTCTGGCACATTGCTTGAACTGTCCTCTGGCCTAGTCTATTGGGGGACCAATGGTCTATTAAAGATATAGCAATAGCCATTCTGGGTTTTTTGTTTTTCCATATGAAGTTCATTATGATAGGCAGATTTGGGCATGGGGGCCCGCTCAAAATAAGGCACCAGCCAAGGACAATACAGGCAGTAAACCTTAAACCCCTATCCAGATCTAGAAAATAGACAGAACACTCTCCACAGTAGAGTGGAGAGTGGGATATTACTTTCTCACCTACTCTGGTGCCTCACCTTTGACCATGTCCCCTGGAGGGGGAGACCTGGTGGCACTCAGAGGAAGGACAGCAGGTTACCAAGAAGAGACTTGATACCCTATGAACATATACAGGGGGAGGTAATCCCCCTCAGGAACAGTCATAGGAGAGGGGAATAAGGGGAAAATGGGAGGGAGGGAAGAATGGGAGGATACAAGGGATGGGATAACCATTGAGATGTAACAAGAATAAATTAATAAAGGAGAAAAAATGGAAAAAAAGACTTAAAATTGCTAAAAAAAAAAAAAAAAAAAAAGATATAGCAATAATAAAATTTCCAGTGTGTCAGGGTTCCTCTTCTCTTCTATCCCTGGCTTCTTGGTAGACTATGGATCACTTTGTCCTGCAGTCATTTCTTAACACAGAACCTCTGCAACCAGGGCTGTTTGAGGAGCAAACTCCACTGTATTTTATTCTTGCATTTTAAAGTAAGATTGATTAATTCCTTTTTGGTGGAAAACTATAAGGAAGGAAACTCAGTGTACTGGTTGGCCTATTGATTATTTTTCTTGCCACTGTGCCAAAATATATGGCACAGTGGCTTATACTTTGAGGGTGAGGGAGTCATGGCTACTAAGCCAGAAGTGTCTAGTCACATTGAATCCACAATCAGGAGAAAGAAAGTGGACAGGAAATGGGGCTATACTATAAAACCCTCCCACTGACCTATTTCTTCAAGCAAGACTCTGTGGCTTAAAGGTGTCACAACTTTGCAAAGCAGTACCACCGGCCAAAAACTGAGTATTCAAACACATGAGCCTTTTGAGGGACAATTCACATCCAAAACCACAACAGATAGTAAACTTTGAAGAGGCGTGAGCGATAATTATAGGTAGATTGTGGCCGTAGGTTTCATATGAAACTAGTGTTATTCTGTTCTGATGTCTTTCTTCTTCCCAAGGTTTGAAAGAATTTCCCTTCTAGGGAAAAGAAGAAATTAAAGTTTTTCTACAAAAAGATATTTTCTTCCCCTAAAGAGCCTTTGCACACTTTCTTATCTTACCAAGGAAAGGAAATCGGAAGGCTGCCTTTTTATTTTCCTCACTGTATTGTGTTCAGTCGTGGCTTGAACCCTGTCTCAAGCACTTGCTTTTTGTGGGAGTAAAATGTATTAACTATATAACTAGATGGCCTTTCTATAGGGAGAACGTAGAGCCTAAAATTATCAGAGTAATTTACTTATTAGTGTCCTTTGTTACACTTGTACCAAGTATTTTGACAACAAAAACTTTACTACCTTCATTTTTTTAAGATTTATTTTATTTTTATTTTATCTGTGTATGTGAGTGAACCACATGAGTGAATCATATGCATGTTTAGTGTCTGATGTGGTTGGAATGAAAATGACCTCCATAGACTCATAAGACAGGAATTGTTGGAGATGTGGCCTTATTGGAATAGGTGTGGCCTTGTTGGAGGAAGTATGTCACTGGGGCTAGGCTTTAAAGTTCCAGAAGCCCAAGCCAAGCCCAGTGTGGTGCCTACTGATCCAGATGGAGAGCTCTTGGCTCCTTCTCCAGCATCTTGTCTGCCTCCTGTGGTCATGTTTCCCCCAATGATAACAATGGACTAAAGCTCTGAACTGTAGCCAGCCTCAGCCAAATGCTTTTCTTTGTAAGAGCTGCAGTGGTCATGGTGTGTCTTCACAGCAATAGAACACTGACTACTAAGACAGCGTCTACAAAGGCTAGAAGAAGGTACTGTGTCCCCTAGACTTACAAACAGTTCTGAGTTGTCATGTGGGAGCTGTGAACTGAACAAAGATCCTCTGAAAAGAGCAAACAATGCTCTTAACCTCTGAACTATTATACTAGCTCCCTTATTATCTTTTTGAGAAGGAAAGAGAAACCTGAGACTTTCTGGTTTTATTCAGTGTACAGTACTTCCTACTAGCAAACAAAGTCCACTGTTGAATCTCTGCATGCCCCAGCCTGTATATTATCATATTATTAATGAACAACTTTAGCTTTTCGAATCTAAACAATAAACACACATCAGAGTTTTATATATCACTACATGCACCCAGTTCACTATGACACCATTGATTGTGAGGCACAATGTCTTCAGAGAGAATAAAGTGAAAACCTAAGTATCTTAGAATTGATGAAAATCACTAACCAGAAGCAGCAATAGAAAGGTATGTGATTAGAATTGTGTTAGCTCAACTCCAAAGAGAAGCAAGAACAGTTCTGTTGGTAATCCTATAAGCCAATGACCTCCATTTTGTAAATTAGCAAACTGAAGACCAGGGAAATTGTAACTATTTATTAAATTGTCACTAGTAATACTAAATAAAAACATGACTATCATTTTATAGCTATTTGCTATTTGGATATCAAAAATTTCCTAATATTTAAGCCTATTTGCTTAATAAATTTAACTCTTCAATACCTTGTTTGGTCTGATGTCTTGAAATAATTAATGAGGCTGCTGTGAATAAAGGAAGTTTCAGAATCTCTCACAAAAAGCACATATTTACTTTCTGGTTGTTAAGCAGAACTTCCTGGAGGAGCCAGTAGCACAGACATGAGATAAAACTATCTGTACAAACAAAGAGCAGTGTGTGTCTCAACCACCATAATGTTTTGCAAGTGCTCTTAGAAACTATAGCTGTTCTTTTTTTTTTAATCCATGATTTTTAAAGATCTATTCTTATTTAAGATCTTAAGAATACTAGTGATAACTAATACTAATAAAACAGAATTGGAAACAATAGAAAAGCTTGATTCTTTGTAAAAAAAAAAAAAATCACTAAACATGAAAAACCTATAGTAACAGTGATAAAGAAAAGCCACAGAAGACAAAATTTACCAGTGTTAAAATTGAAAGAGACTCTTTCCATTCTCTACCTTGGACCCTCCGGCAGTCAATGCTAATGCCTAAGAAAAACAGGATTGCCATCTATGAACTCCTTTTAAAGGAAGAAGTGACGGTTACCAAGAAAGATGTCCATATGCCCAAACACCCTGAGCTGGAAGACAATGAATGGGCCAAACTTCATGTAATAAAAGATCATGCAGTCCCTCAAGTCTCGAGGCTGCATGTGTAGCAGTTTGCTGGAGACATTTCTGTTGGTACCTTATGAATGAGGGCATCCAGGGTCTCCGAGATCACCTTCACATACCTTCAGAGATCGTAGCTGCTACCAGGTACCACAGCTGTGCTGAGACTGGCAGGCCTCCGCCCAAAGGTCCAGAGGGCAAGAGACTTGCAAGACTCACAAGAGGGGAGATGGACAGACACGTACAGAAAGAGAGCGGTCCCCTGGTGCTGACAAGAAAGCTGAGGCTGGGGCAGGCTCAGCAACTGAATACCAGTTTAGAGGGAGTTCTGTTTGTGGAGGTGGTCAGCCACTTCAGTGAAGCTGGAGATTATTTTGTGTTAAATACACTTTAGGAAAAAAATTGAAAAAAATATTTTACAGGATCCCTCCCCCCACAAAAATATTTAAGGGATAACTGTTCACTGAGTATATGAAACACAAGGGATTCTCATTATTGACTTTACAGCTTATGTCCTTGGAAAATTCTCTTGTTTTAATAGCTTTAGATTCTTTAAACATTATTATACATGAATAATATGTTGTCTGCAAATAAAACATGCTTTTTATTTTTCTTTTGTTGAGACATATAAACGTTCTAAACTAGTTACTAGAAAACATAATCTGAACTGCGGTCCCTTAGTGAGACCTAACCTAAATATACAATTCCCACCTGCTCATGACCTCCACTTCACTCTTTCAGTGGCGTACCAGCCTTGTGAGAGCCAAGGATTTTTGTCAGCTTTAGCTGTCATCTAGACAATTGCAGGACACTTAGAACATACCTAATGAATATTTGTTGGACAAAAATGGATTTTACTGTAAGAACATCCTAAAACAGACAAAAAAATATTATTTTCCTAAGGATGATGACATTTCTTTCTTTCTCCAAATCTTCACTTGTACCCAATATTTTAACATTGGTTTGACAGCTTTGTCAGAAATCAAATGGCTTAAACAGATTAGAAGTTAATTTCCATAGTAATAATAGCAAGGTGCACACCACTTTATTTACATATATCAATGCGTATGGTCCTGTCAGCATCCCTACGAAAGAGCCTTCTTCTGTTCTCAGAGCCAGAAAGCTGAGCCACAAAGAGATTTACTAGTTTTCCCAAAGTGATATCGTTAAGATAGCCATTTTGATTTAAACTCAACTGTCGGGTCCCAGCGGGTTCACCTGAAAGAGGGAGTGGGGATTGAAAGTAGGATACAGAGACGTGAGAAATAATGAATCAAGTCAGGAAATTTCTGATCAAGATTCACTTTATTGCCAACTAGCAGGAACATATATAGGGCAAGATCAATAGGATCTAGTCTAATCCCGTTCACCTTAGCCCCTGGGCAAGAATGCAATAGCCTAAATCGATCTCTGTAGAACTTCCTAGTTCTCTGAGTAGTTCCTTGTAAGAACTTCCTAGATCCTATGGGTGGTTCTAAGTTGAGACTTCTCTACTTCTTTCAAAGGTAAATAGTCCAAGGATAGCCTAGAACACAGGACCTCTTGGTGAGGTAATGGTCATCAACTCGAAGGTCACAGCATACAGGCTAAGCACAGGATTTCTAACATGGCAGAATTTGGCACGGGTTCCCACACTTAACATCCACTAGAATCCATGTTCTTAACCACTACACTAAACACAACTTTCAGTGTGTCTACAAGTCTTGCAGGGCCGAAAGGGGGGAGGATGGGGGGGGTGTGGCTTTACAGCAAACTATAGTTAAGCAGCCTGAGATCCTGTGTTCCTAACAAGCTCTCAGAAGCTGTGGCTGGTCTGAGGACCATGCTGATTGGCCAGGAATTTCACTCCATTCCTCTTTCTTGAGGATCAAAATTAATAAGTAGTTCAGAGTGTAGGAGAGGTCCTACTGGGATGGTATCCAAGCGCCTTCTTCCTTTGATCGGGAGTTTAGGTCATCCCACTACACCAAGGTGGTAAGGAACCATGCGTACTACATGTTAACCCGTGGAAAGGAGAAAGGAGAAAGCCAGGGGTCACCACTTTCCTTTCTAGGGCATGACCCTTTGTACACGGACTCTGTGCTCTGCTCATGAGAGAGCTCCTAGCTGGAAAGAAGAATGAGAATGCAGTCTCTAGCTAGACGGGCTTTCCGGTGAAAACAGGAAGTCCTATTACTTGAGAATCTTATTGAAAGAAAGAATTGGTGAGACATTTGTAAGTCTCCAGCACAACAGATACAAAAACCTTTGACAGTCTCATCACACCTTGTCTTGCGTTTCCTCTTAGAATGATCACATACTCTTCCTCTACATTCCGCCCTCCCCCGCCCCCGCCCCAGCCCCCGCCCTTCCATTTTGCTGACAGGCACAGAATTCCTTTGCCTTTAAGAAAACTAAGTTTATAACTGTGTCACTTCCTTTAATTCAATCCCTCCAGAATTCCAATCAAGTGGAAAGGGGCAGTTAATTTTTGTATAGCCCAAACGTCAGTAGTTTAGGAAGATAAATAATAAACATTTTAAATTTCCGAGAGCCCACCTTTCCCCGTATTTCCTTAGCCGCCCCACCTGTTTCTTAATCGCTGTCATCTTTAATGCAGTTCAATGAAGTTGGAAACAGCATCCTCAAAGAGATTTATTTTGTTTGAATTCTCCTTCTTCTCTCTAAGTGCAAGTGCTGATAAGTAGCTTTTGTTTTTTGTTTTTAATCTCTGCTACCACCAGAGAGGCCCCTGGAGGAAAGATGGTGAAGGTAATTCATTCTACACAGATGTGATTTGAATCAAGTGCAGCCAAAGACCGGGAGGCTCGGTTCATTTTTACTGGAATGTCTTGGCCTCAGCCTAGGAACTCGGAGACGTTTGGCTTAGACAACTCACACAATGCACTCACCCTCTTCCAGCAGTCACGGATGAGCTGGCTACATGTAAACAATGCAGGCAGCAACTGTGCTCACACAATACACCCAGTCACTCGTGCAAGTTTTTAAAAAGGAGGCGCAGGGGGTGGGGGTGGGGGGACATAGGAAGCCGCCATCTTATGTAAAGAAATTTATCTTCACAGTTAGGAATTAAATTTGATGAGACTGGGTGCATTCAAAAGGATATGGCCACAGCCAGGAAATATATTTTAGAAGATGGATGTTCACTCCTTTCTGAATGAAGAACAAGATTGTAAAGATAAGATAAAATAAATAAATTTGGGAAAGAAAAGCCAAGCAAAGAAGAACAAAGGGCCACACAATGGGGTGATACAGAAATAATCCTGGTTTGTGGCCTGCCACCAAAGCCTATAAGTTCTCCTTTCTGAGGTGAGTAGGTCTGCAAATGTACCCAAACACAGTGTTTATTGGGTTACATTGTACAAATGCTTCCTCTTATTATTTATTTATTTATTTATTTATTTTTCTTCCTTCCTTCCTTCTCCTCCTCCTCCTCCTCCTTCTCTCTTTAGCAGGCAAAGCACAGGCTCACTTTTGGATGAACCTCAGTTATTTCTAATAACCTTGGTTTTTGGAAGATGGCAGCCATCTGCATCTTGAGAGAAAGGTAGCTATTGAATGGGCTTTGGCAAGCAGTGAGGCAAATGCGTTTCTTTAGCTTTCTCAATAATCAGTGAACGTCTCTGCAGGCTCAGTTGGTCTGACTGATTGATTGTAAAGACAGTCAAAATGAACAGCTCCACCGTCTCCCAGCCTGATTTCCCCACCATGTATTGACCCAGCCCAAGTTACATATGTTACAGTATTTGCAAAGCTGTCAGTGTTGTAAAACACCGACTGGGAACTCACTATTGACAGAGGGTTTTATGAGAACCCATTAAAATTTGAAACCAGATAGCTCTGGCCTGTTTTACATTTTGAGAATTCTTTTATATAGGGAGAGAGAAGCCATTTATTAGGTTATCTACACATTCACACAAACATGGCAGTAAGAACGGTGAACAGATAGTTCTTCCTGAGAATTCCCTTTGATATGATTAACTGGGCAGAAACTTGGAATAAAAGCAGAGAGAGAGAGAGAGGGGAGAACTGGAACAATCTTGTGTGTGTGCATGCAACTCTGTGTGTGTGTATGATGTTGTTGTTTTGTTTTCCTTGCTTTTAATTAACTAATTTTTAAAATTTCGTAATATGAGGAGCCCAAACCCCAGACCCTTTCTCATTCAAAAAAAGGAGGTGCTGGCATCTGCTGGTAAAGGTAAGCACTCTTTTTCTGAACATGTGTCATCTCATTAACTCAGGAGATGCCCTGGCCTGTCTGGAAACTGTCTGCATTTGAGACCTCTTGGCTGATTTATGGCTAAAGCAAAATGGGTCATTTGAAATTGTGGAGCCAGCGGTTTGCTTTCATTCATCTTTAAAGCCTTCAGTCGAATTCAGGACAGATCAGAGGGCTCTCTCCTCGTGCTGAATAAACTTCTGACAGTCGTAATTGAAGTCTTCAAATGGGATACTATGGGAAGGCAGGGAACTCGAGGCCCCTTGAGTCACTGAGCACACTTAGTTGAAATTCTGATACCCTGGTCACCCTGGCTAAACGAAGAGCAGGGATTTAATGAGTTTACCATGTTAAAATGGGCCGGTGTTAGGCAGGAATCAGACTCATTAATTAAGGCTCTACTTAAACCATTGAGCAGTTTTCCCTAATGACAGAACTGAGGCGGGGGGTGAGGTTAGAAATGGGGGTAAGTTTGCTCTCATCCAATCATCAGCCACTAAATGGAGGTGAACAGTGGGAAAGAGGTAATGAGCAATTTTAACTAGTTTCACCACTGATCACAAAACATTGTGGATGTCCAGAATCCTAGCTACTTTATTTTGAAACTGGTCAGTACCCATGAGTGACAGTCTTCCCTACCTGAGGAACTTTCCAGACCATGGATGGCACCTATAATTTTGCACTATTTTCAAAGCCACAGCTGGAACAGAATAGGAACTTGGCAGTCTCTTTCACCAAAGATGGAGTTTTCTTAGTGCTCGAGTCCCTAGTGAGTGAATAGATTAAAGCCAGTCTACTCTTATGGTGTCTGGGAGTAGGGGTAGGGGACTATTGCCACAACTAGCAATTGAAAGCTGGAGACATGGGCTTGTCCTTGTGTCCTTCTGTAAAAGTCTTTGAGTGCCTATTTCCTTTTCTCTGAAATGAGGACAATAATTTCTAACTCAGGCGAGCACGCCAGGGGTTCCACGTGATGCAAAGTGTCCGTATCTCGAAATACCTACCTACCAAGGAAAGGGGTATCTGATAATGAGTAAAAAGTTTCCCAAACATAGATTAGATAGTGATTTCCAAGTTCTAACTTGTTTCAGTTAAGAGTTGTTCCTTCTCAGTTTCTTCTTCCATTAAATACTCTTTAAACTGCGTAGGAAAATATGGTGTTGGGACTAAGGCCCCTAAGAGTAGACATTTAAAAAATCACCATTGCGTTCTTAACTCATAGCTTCGCATCTAGGATTCATTCACCTACTAGGATTTTAACTTCATTTTGATGAATGAACAGAGAGTGGTAGCTTTTGCGTATCAATGATTAGAATAGGATAAGCTTTCCAGAAAGAGAAGAGAGCATTTTCCTTCCCTGAGAGGCTGGGAAAACTAGAAATGTTGGAATGAACATTGTTCTGTAACTTTGGTCAGTCACAACACATACTACATACATGCCATCAGAGAGCTCGCTGCAAAGTTGTCTTCTCAATTTCAGAGAAGAAGCAAGAAGGGCCTCTTGACTTTTTTTTTGGTCTGATTGTTGCTAGCAGCTAATTGTGTTTTGGGCAGTTGCAGGGCTCAAAAAAAGGACTGTATATGTGGTGAAACAATAAAGAGGTCGCTAGAACCGCAGTGAAGAAAGAGAACCAATGAAAACAGACCTGAGCAACATAATGAAAATAAATAGTTCTCTCTACAATGCCCCTCCTGGGAGCAGGTTATGAAAGAGAGCTAGAATCGCAGACTCTGAAATGAAATTATCCAGGGTAGAAAGTAATTAGGGGTGAGTACATGAAAGCCCAGGTTTAATTGTTCTTTTTAATGTAGTAAAAAAAGGCATTCATCATACAACTTTAAGTGAGTGTCCCATTAATGGAGTATTCTCCCAATGGAATACTATAAATTAATATTTTTATATATCCTGTAATTATTTTGTGAGTAGCACATTTGTGGTGCACTGTACTTGGGGGTATGTGTTAAAAGCATTAATCAGGTAAATGTCATCTATAAGATACCCCATAACATTACCTCTGTATTTGTTCATTGCTGCATTTCTTTATTTTTCCAAGTCCCAAGATCCTTCTGCAGATGGTTGATGGTTGCTTCAGTTTCTAAGAGACCTATTTCTCATTCTGATTCTAATTTACTTCCTCATATTGATTTTTTTTTGTAGATTTCTCTAGAAAGCACACTTGGGGGTCATCCTTTGGTTCTGATCAGTGACTGAGACTGTGAATTTTATTTACAACCTCAAGTTCCTCTAGAGCTGTGGTTCTCAACCTTCGTAATGCTGTGACCCTTTAATACAGTTCCTCATGTTGTGCTGACCCCAACTGTAAATTCATTTTCATTGCTACTTCATAACTGTAATTTTGATACTGGTATTGGGTGTTTTGTTTTGTTTTGTTTTGTTTTGTTTTGTTTTGTTTTGTTTTGAGACAGAGTTTTTCTGTGTGGCTTCACTTTGTAGACCAGGCTGGCCTCGAACTCACAGCGAACACCTGCCTCTGCCTCCCTGAGTGTGCACCACTATGCCTGGCTAATTTTGCTACTGTTATGAGTTGTAATGGAAATACTTGCGCTTTCTGAAGTCAGGTGACGCAGTGAAAGGGTTGCTTGATCCCCAAAGGGTCGCTGGCCACAGGGTGAGCCCCGCTGCTGTAGACCCAACGGCTCCCAAGGCTGGAACAGAAACACAGGGCTTCCTTGGCCTGACTTGGGGACAAAGTCACCTTCACTTTCTCCTACATCTGATTCTTCTGGAGAATACGGAGGACCTTTGTGAGACAGGTGACACTGTTCCATGTAGCGGCCTTACTGGTGACATACCAGTGGTTTTAGGACACTTTTGGAGAGCTGGTTCTAAATGTCTTAGTCTTACTTCTAAATACTCAAGTGACAAGCCAATTGTGTTAGCTGGGTTAAATTAAAAACATAGCATGGCGTTTAACCGTACTAATCTGAGCTCCCCTGCCCCCAGTCCCAGAAATTCCTGTATTCTTTTGGAACCAATGCAAAGGTACCTTTGGCCTGTATTATGACTCAAAATGCAGTTTCTTTTTAAATTCATGCGAGGAAATGTATTGCCTCCAGAAAGATAAATCAGCCACTGACTCACCATGTGACCTTGGACATGTTCCTTGTACTGCTTGCGTGTCAGTTGTCTCATCTCTAAAGTGGCAATCATCTTAGAACCTGTATCCTTGAGACTTGTTGAGTAACTCCTCAGGTGATGGGTGGGCTGTGCTTAGCAGGACCCAGCCACTTACAAAGGCATGGCCAAAAAAGCTGAAGATGAGGCTCCAACGTTATAAAGTGTATTGGGTGACTGGTCAGGCAGTACACTGTCTTAAGTCATTTTGTACATTTTGGAAGCTGCTAACCCACACTGCTGGTTCAATCAGGAATTTAAGTTTTATTCCTTCTCAGGTCTCTGAGGGGCATTGAAGAGAAGATAGTATAGTTTTACAACCAAGCTTAGATGGTTAGGGGACAAGATAGTTTTAGATCAAGATAAAGAAGTTAAGCTATTAGAGTTGAGATAAGATAGATATTGAATCTCATTCAGAAATTTAGACCCAACAACACAGGAAAGACACTTACTTCAAACGGGTCGAATGCAGATGGTCAAGTCACTATTATGTAACATGCATAGAACTCATTATTCTCATGATTGTCACATGCTTCTCCCTGCTGTATGTAGTTTGTTTTATACATATGTAATA
This sequence comes from Acomys minous, assembly GCF_964271855.1. Taxonomy (NCBI): domain Eukaryota; kingdom Metazoa; phylum Chordata; class Mammalia; order Rodentia; family Muridae; genus Acomys; species Acomys minous. The sequence continues at coordinate 177,088,823 of NC_140483.1, read as the reverse complement.
AAATAAAAGTATTAAAAAACAAAAACAAAGGCATGGCCAGCTTACTAGTCTTCCTCCCCCTAGCTCTGCTGCCAAGGCACCATCCAATAAGATGTTTCCTTTTATGGAGCTTCAGATTCTCCTAGGGCTGAGAAAATGAGATGAAATATGCCATGAGCCTTGGAAAACTCCTCAAGGACATATGAAGGGCTGCGAACCACCACCCAATGTGAAAAGTCAAACGGTAAATAAAACATAGGGCAAGACTTTTCAAGCCCCTGAAGTAATTATTCTTTGTTTCTCATCTCAATGTTTTCACATTTCATCTTTTGAAGGAAGTGCTTACTGTTTTCATAAATACGCTCATGCGTACGCAGCCACAAATGAGCTATGACATGTACGAGTAAACTTTCTACCACCAATTACTTGCTGGTGGTTTCTGGTGTTTCCCATTTGTGTTGTGGAAATGGAAACCGACCCTGACAGCAGCCATACTCACTCAGTCTCTCCTAACCCACAATGATCATCATCTGCTTCCAGTGAATGCAAAGTCGTATGTTAGGAATTCCAGCCAAACGCTTCCTAAGAGATGACACCATCCATCACTTCCGGGGCATGAGCTTGGTCTTTCTCATACACACAGTGTCTTAGTGTACAAACATAGGTACTCACTCTCCACCCGACATAAACACTGATAAATAAATCCAGAGGCTTCCAAAAGCAGGAGCTTAGCGGGGCATCGGGAGAGGGTGAATAAATGATATTTTTATACTAACATGATGCCTAGAGTAGACTCTGAGAAACAAAGGTAAGCTTTCAGGTACGATGCAAGTGTTCCAGAGCGGTGCCATCGAGTCTGCTCATTAACACCGAAGACACTGCTGAGCTAGACAGTCAGAGGAGGAGGCCTCACGTGTCGGTCTCAAGGGATGAGCTGACCTCCAGGATTTATTTTCAGATTTCTTTTTTTTATTGGTCTCTGTTGCAAAGTGAGCCTTGGGTGGGCAGCATTCTCTCCCATCCCAGGGATCCTGTATAGACTGTGTTAGGATTTTATGGGACTGATACTGTTCTTTTTAGGGGGCCATTTGTGCCCAGTGTCTTTGCTCCTCTCAGCCCACGTAGAACAGTCTCTAAATCTTCCTCCCCCACCTTTGAAGATTTATGGCATCTTTCAGCCAGGCTTGGCTCAAAGCCATTGACCTCTGTGGCCTGTGTTATTGACCAGAACACAGCATCTTCTGCCCACATAATATATGTCTCTTTATCTCCCTGAAAGGAAAGGAAATGGCTCTTGAAATGGCCAGGAACACAATAAAAATGAGAGGCTTTCCCATTTTTTGGTCAGTGGTGTCTGCTTTAGACACAGCCATCGTGGAATTAGCATGAACATTGGGTTGTGTTTTAGAGTGAAGCACTGAGGTGCCACCCTTGCAAGTAGTCTCTTAAGGCCAGACGATCCAGTCCAGAAAAAATCACGCTTTCTCAACTTTTCACCTTCACGTGGGTGAATCAGTGGATTTTCACCAGCACTACCTTCGAATTAAACCCTGACTTGGTAAGTCCCCCGAGGCAGTCATGAAAACACAGTAGGATTACCACATCTTAGGCCTTAGGGTACACATTGAGGTGAATATCAGGAAAATTAGAGCTGAGAGAGAGCAAACACTCATTTGACATGAACACCTAGCTTATTCACTTCCTGCTGAAGACCGCTGGGCTCCTGTGTGAAGCACAGCCAGGCCGGAGGAAAACTCGGTCTAGCCAGGCTTGTCTGTCACCATCTGTAACAGCCCTTTGTATCCCCTGTCAGGTATTAGTCTCAAAAGCTCACCCTGGAGAGCTCTCAGAGGCCTCAGTACCGCATTCAGTCAGGAGCTGGGAGTGTCCAGAGGAAAAATCCCAAAGAGAGCAATACAGAAAGTGGCACTTAGAGCTTTACAGCCATGGATGAGACTTGTCCTCTGCACCTTCCCTTTCCCGCGGGCACGGTCTGAATGGCAGCTTCTGTCAACCAGGCTCTTGAGAAGTCAGACAGCTGGCCTACGGAAATGTTCCATCCGTGAAGAGCTTTTGCTATTGCTGTAGCCTAGGGTTTAGAAAATGTGTGTGCCACTGTAGAACACTCCCCGGGGCCCGGAGCCCTTTATCAGAACGTGCCGGGACTTTGTAGTGAAGTGCTTTGGCAGAAGTTGTGAATTAGCAGAGCTGTAACTCACTAAGAGCTGGCCACTCCCGCTCTCCCTATAGTTTAGTTATCAATAGAGACAGCCCGGCCTCTCAGTGGTGCCATTACTCCTCAAAAGATGCCAGGATGGACTGTTCCTGTAGCCGGATGTATGAACTGGAATCCAGACAGGTTTCTACAAGGCATATTGCCACCTTTATTTACCTGTGGTCTACCACAGAGAGACGTGTCTCTGCAAAGGGAACTTCTCTTTGCAACAAATGGAGACCATTACAGAAAACCATGACTGATCAAAATCCAGCCAGCTTTTGCACGGAAGGCTCAGGGATCACCGTGGAAGAGGGCATGGAAAGACAAGGAGTTTGCTGTGAGACTGTCTCCTGGAAATGTCAGAGAAGCTACACCCATAAAGTCTGTGTAAACATGGTCCCACCAAGGACGACACAGTGACACGCTAATGGGGACAGGGAAAACTCTTGGGGCCTCAGCCCCTTACACAGCACTACAGGTGATTAAAAAACGCTGAGAGTGGGAGCAATAGTTTTCCCCAGGGAAGAGTACACTAGCTGATTACATGCAAGTAACGTTATGTGGGCTGAGCAGGCTGTAATTATTTATCTAAGTGTGTGTGTGTGTGTGTGTGTGTGTGTGTGTGTAGCAACAATTAAAGAAAAAAGAGCACATGAATTTAAAAGATAACAAAGTACATGGGAGAGGTTAGAGGAGAGAAATGGAAAGCGGAAAATGATCTCATTACTTTATTTAATCTCAAAAATAGTTACAATAAAAGTAGCAGTGGAACCAGAATAGCAGATTCTCATGAAGTTTTCCATTTCTACCACCACTTATTCATTGCTTATCTTAAAATTTATTTATTTATTTATTTAGGATAAGAGCTTTAGAAAATGCCAATTGATCAAGTAAATATGGGGCAAAACTTTTAATGAAAAAAAAAATTCTACCTTTCCCCATAGACTTGAAAAGCACACACACTATAGAACTCTACAATAAAGCCTCGCAGCCCAGCTCGTAGCACATCAAGAATGCAGAAGCAGTTTAAAAGCCACTGCACCCGAGGGCTCATAACCAGGAAAGCCACCATCCCTGGTCATCTCAGTGTTGAAACAAGAGAGAGAAACAGATCAGCTGACAGTGTCTTTTATCTTTTTAATGTGAAACAGAACAATATCACTTCACGGTAGGTAGTCAATGATTTAATTTCCTTTAATCAACCATACCTCAGTCACCACAAAATTTCTCTGCAAAACCTGGAAGTTCATATCTGAATACATGGATGTGAACCAGAATCTTAAAACCTGCCCCAGTCAATCACCCAGAACATAAAACATGTCCTCCCCTCCTGACACCTCTCGGTTTTCTCAGATTTATCTTATGGGACTCAACATATTGGAGAGTCTAGCAATTCACTGTTTAAAACAGGATTTCTATTACATTTCAAAAACTGAACACTTGGGCTGGTATAGTGACTCACATTTTTAGTCCCAGTGCTTAGGAGGCAGAGGCAGGAGGATCTCTGTGACTTTGGGGCCAGTCCGATCCAGGAAAGCCAAGGCTGCATAGTGAAACATTGTCTCAAACAAACAAAGAAAATGACAATGAAAGCTAAACACTCAAAAATAGGCAATAAACATGTAACTCAGATATACCGAAATAATGGGCTTGTGGATTAAAAAAAAAAGATTTTCAGCAAGAATGCCTAACGACACAGGACGATGGGCAGGCACTCTGTGTCACAAGAAGATTCCACTGACAATGTTATTCGTTTTTAATCATAATTAACAGTTAATGCTGTTCACAGTTGTCCTATTCCACCTTTTCATGGGTGTTTTATCTTTAATACGCTTACTGCTTTTGTATTAAACAAATCATTATTATCACGGCAGAAATTAAACCTGAGGTTCTGAGCACTGTTACTTAATGGCTGAATTATCACAGATAGAACTTTTCACCCATCAGGCTGCTTCTTCCACTGGGCTCCGAAGGCACTGTAAGAGCAGCCCCGGGGCTAGACACCGTACAGGAAATAAGGGTACCTGCATTTAGTTGTGTTTGTAATAGCCATTTATTTAGTAGGAATACAAATTCTTGTTGACAGTACCAGTTAGCTATAATATATGTGAATTAGGCTTTTAAGCCCGTTGTTATCTAATCATTTTTGATAGCTCAGTTGAAATCCAATTTAAAAATTTAAAAACTGAAAAGTAAACAGTTCTATTATCACAAAACAAAAATTCTCTTTTCCAAATATCCTAATCTAAAATTTGTCTCTAGATCAAACGGAGAGTTCAAGTCTGGTGGAATTATTTATCTAATTTGCACCTGACTGTGACACTAGCAATTTGGGTTGGCAATTTTTCTAGTGGGAATGAAAACTCCGACTTAACACATTTCAAAGATATTACTAGGGTTGTAATCACACTGCATCGTCTTTAAAGCCTTCAGGCGAAACCACACTCTGAATTCAATAGCAAAAGGGTGGCCAAAATTCTCCCAGAGAGTGGGGTCTGTTTCCACCTTGAGAATCTTATGAATGGGGTGGCCAAACCCCCTTTTTAGTTGCTTTTATGCAGCTCAAATCCAAATGTGTGGCCCAAGTGCAACATATGTGTGAAGCCTACATGAGGTGTGTGAGTCCATGTAAGATACGTTTTTAAACATAACTCCTACTATTTTGCTCTTGCTCTGGGGAAAAAAAAAACCCTCCATGACAACCATATGCACGGGGGGCAAATCAATAAGGACAGAAGCTAAGGCTCTCCGAACAAGAGCCTCTCTTCCCTGCTGTCTTCCTCTGCACTCCCAGAGATTTGGCCTCTTTCATCTATTTGTTTTGGGTTCTTGTAGCAGTTCCCTCCATAAATCTAGACAAGAGGCTTAGCCTCCTTTTTCTCATCTATCAATCTCAGATAACACGTCTAGACACCTTGATATTGGAAAGGGAAGACTGAGCATCCAAGCTTCTTCCCTCCGCCATGTATTTCATATTTATCATTTTGAGTTCTCCTCCGAGTCCCACCTTTGAAACTTTAAATAATATATAAGCCTTTTCATTGGTGGCTCCAGCTCCCCGATCTTTAATCATTTCTGTAATCATGAGCTGTCGTTTTTAAGCATGAAAGCAACTAATAGCACAAATGCAAGAACAGCTAGGCCAGCAAGTGAGGAGGGTGCACATAATAAAGAGGTAAATAGTTCTGCGAAGCATAAGAGATGGCTGGGACTTCAGACGTTATGGGAAGCTGCCTTCAGTTTGCATATGTGTCAGTGTCATTTATAGTTAAACTGCATGTGTGAGCTCAGGAGACTGGTTTCTGTGAGTCAGCAGCATCCAGCCACATCCAGGTGAGTCCCCTACAAAGCATCCTGTGCTTACTTGAGTAAGTAAGTTTGAGTTTGTCTTCCTTAAAATTTGTAGTGCACTTGTTAAGTATCTATTCCCCATAGAAATGCTCTCCCCCGCCCCCCCATCTCTTGTTTGGTTTACTTTAAGAATCAAGGTGGTAACCATGGTGCCCATATTTGGCCATGCCCCCTTGATAGGGAGGCCCAATGGCACTCAGAGGAAAGATAGCAGACTACCAAGAAGAGACTTGATACCCTAGGATCATATTCACAGAGAGAAGGTCCCCCTCAGTCACAGTCATAGGGAAGGGGAATGGGGTGAAAGCGGGAGGGAGGGAGGAATGGGAGGATGCACAGGATGGGATAGCAATTGAGATGTAATATGAATGATTTTATTTTTCAATAAAAAAATAAAAAATAGAAATAATCAAGGTGGTAAGTTGTATTGACTTCAGTGTATGATATTAAATTCACGGTTTCAGGAGCACTTCACCATGGCGGAAAGCGGCCCCTCCCATGGGCTCCTCACACTAGACACAAGGAGGCTTTCAAAGAGTGTGTATAAAATCGACGACAAAGGCCATGAGCAAGAGGGCGCAGATAGAGACCCTTCACCCTTCAGCAGCAGCTATGCCCCACAGGGAGCTAGGTCCTCATGCTCAAGCCCAGGGCTGCAAATCATACAGAACTGACCCAGCACCCAGAGGCTGATGAGTCACTGGAGTGGGGCCTGAGTGGCAGGGTCGAATGGTAGGGTGTGTTTGTACTTTCTTAGTTTTCAAAAATGGGACGGATTGGAGAGGGTAATTGGCTTAGTGAGTCAACTTGAAGGTCAGGGTTTGCAGCAACAGCAGCCACCTGAAGGCTGGGCAAGCATGTAATCAGCACGGCCTAGTTAATCCCCTGTGTAAGTAAGCTGCTTAGCTAGATTAGCCTAGCCTGCAACTCTGGTTCAGGTGAGAAACCCTCCCTCAATACCTCAATACTTAATGTGAAAAGCAATCTAGGAAGAAACCAGAAGTCTCCTTTTGCATGTATGTGTGTGTACGTACACGTACACATACACACACACACACACACACACACACACACACACACACACACACACACTACCCAAGAACCCATACATGCATTCACACCAAAAAGAAAAAGACAAAAAAATAGGATGAACCTATAGTTTGTGTTTTTGACCCAGTTTCTCTCAACCCTATGGCTCCTCGGTGCTAGGTTTTGTGGTTGGTTTTGGGATTCCTTTTCCTTCTTGTTTTTTAAATTGTAGTTCCTCTAGACCCTCTGGAGTATCTTATCCTGCTCGGAACCAAATTCTTCTACAGCCAGAACTTCGTGCCTAGCAGGAGCTCTTGTTCTCATGCCCATGATAATCTCATCTAAGCCGTGTTCTCAAAACACGCCACTGCGCTGAGTCTCCCATCCATGATCTCCAATGCAGTAATTGCACATCGTGAACGCTGCTGGCCCAAGCAGCCCAAGTGACTGCAGGCAGGATCTGGCCCAACATTTGCAACTATTTCCACCTACGTTGGCCCAGCTTCATCCCTGTGACTAAAAGGGGACCCATAATAATAATAATAAGTTGTTGTTGTTGTTGTCATGTTGCTATCATCATCGTCGTCGTCATCGTCATCATCATCATTATTATTATATCAATGATTCCACCAAAAAACCCCATCTCTTCTTTACCACCAAAGGCACTAGGAATCACAAATCTCAGCCTTTTGACCCTGCCAGTTCTCCCTCCCATGCCCCAAACTTCCTTGAAGAACCTTCTTTCAGACAGGAGCCTAGCAGAGTTGTCCTCTGAGAGGCGCCACCCAGCAGCACTTTGAAACGGATGCTGAGACTCACAGCCAAACATTGGGAGATGCCTAGGGAGTCTTACGGGAAAGTGGGGCGGGGGGGGGGGGGGAGGAGGAAAAGAATCTGGAGGTGACAGGAGCTTCACAAGACCAGTAGAGCCAACTAACTGGGCCCAGATGGGCTTGCTGAGGCTAAAGCACCAACCAAGGACCTTGCATGGATTAGACCTAGGCCCCCTACACAGAGGTAGCCAATGGGCAGCTCAGGCTTCTTGTGGGTCCTCTAGTAATGGGAGCAGGATTGTCTCTGACATGGACTTTGTTCCCAGTTTTGTTTTGTTTTTTTATCACTTTCCCCTGGTGGAGCGGCCTCATCAGACCACAGGGGGAGAAGACGTGCTCAGTCCTTAGGCAACTTGACGGGCTGGGGTGGGAGGGAAGAGGAAGAGGGGAAAGGGGAGCAGGGAGAAGGAGGAGGGGGTGAGTCTACGACCAGGATGTAAACTGAATTGTGGCGCAGGAGGGGTGGGGGGTTGGCCTCTCTCCTTCTCAACCTGGCTCACAGGCACCTCAGGATAGCTATGAATTCCTGCAGGCCAACACAAGTCATAAACTAGTTTAAAGGGTAGCTTTTGTTTGTCCTAACTCCTTCCTGCTGTTCCATGGTGTGAAGTCCGCCTTTAGGAGAATCCCTCCCTGTCTCACACTCAAAAGGTTAGGGAGCCTGGGAGGTCTGCACACACCCTCACCCCACAGCCCCCACCCCCGGTTTAATGAAAGGTCCCCAGGGCCCTCTTGGAGTGAAAAGGAAAGTTCCAGGTCTTTAAAGCACTCCTGGAACTCCAGGGTAACATTTCCTGTCTTGAAAGCTCTTCACCACGGGTGCTCTCAGGGCTACACTTGAGTGAAACCCCCAAAGGAAATTACCACTTAAATTAGGCTGCTATCCTGGTCTGTGCCACCAGCTCTTGTGGCTGGCCCAGCAGAGAGCAGCCTGGCTGTGCTGTTCACTCAGGCTGTCAGAGCCCAGGCTGGGGAAGAGGAAACCTGGGGAAACCCTGCTGAGGCTATTGCTTCTTCCCAGGCATGATGTTCTCTGAACAAAAGGGAGGGCTGCTAAGGTCTAGACATACACCCTTACACCTGCCCTCTCCTAGAAGGTGACAGCCAGGCTGAGGGCTTTCTGAGAGCAACACCCTGCCCTGTTTTCTTCCCTTTAAATATTTATTCTGTTGAATTTTTAAATGTGAGTATAGTTTATGTATCATAAAATTCTTCTTTTTAAAGTGTTTGGCTCATCAGCTCTTAGTACAGCTGTAGGTTCCAAGTGGCCATCACAAACAAGTCTAGAATGTTCTCAGCACCACCAGACTACTATCCCAGTGGCCCCAACAACCTTTACTCCCTCTTACTTGCTGCCAAGTCTAAACGTCTCGGTTAAACCTCTGGAACATGATCAAACCCCTTCCTACAAATTGTCCTGTGATCTCCACACGTGCATCGTGGCACCCATGTGCCTCCCACAAAACAAAACGGAATAAACACTGTGAGTGTGTATGTATGTGTGCGTGAGTGTGTGTGTGTGAGTGTGTGTGTGTGAGTGTGTGTGTGAATGTGTATGAGTGTGTGAGTGTGTGAGAGTATGTATGAGTGTGTGAGAGTGTGTTTGAGTGTGTGAGTGTATGAGTGTGAGTGTGTGTGAGTGTGTGTGAAGCATATGTGTGTATATGTTACAGAACTATAGTAATACACACCCTGTGGAGAATCTGAGGGCATGGCTGCTTACGCATGAGGCTCTGAGTTCAGATCCTCAGGACCCAGGTTGATAAAATACATATATAACTGGTCATGATTATGAGCGTCTGTAACTCTAGTGTCAAGGACAGAGATAGACACAGACCTGGAGCTCATTGGCCAGCCTGGCCAAACAGCAATCTCCAGGGTCAATAAGAGGGCCAGTCTCAATAAGAAGGTGCAGACCAGCTGAGGAGGGTCTCCTGACATGAACTTCAGGCTTCCACTGTGTGCACACACATGAACGTGTATGTATTCATATATATCCCACAGACATTTGAAAACAACACGGGCTTGAAATAAAAACATGCACACAGAGTGCAGTGACTGGACGCTGCAGCCAGGGATCTGCAGCCAACTGAGTTTTGACAAATGTGCTAAGCACGTGACTTAGCAAAAGGACTGTCTTTTTATAAAAAGGATGCAGGGAAAACCATATACCCACGTGAGACAGAATGAAAGTAGACCCCCCATCTCTCTCACAGGAAAATGGAGACGTTATTAACAGTTTTAAAAACACAACTCTCATAAGACCCAGCATCCCGGTTTCCGAGTGTGTCCTGTCCCTTGCTGTGACGTCAGCAGGGGAAGGCAAGGTTTCACGCCAGCCTTCCTTAGGCTCTGGCTCTTCCATTACTCTCCTTCTTCGCTCACAGGCATGCCTACCTTATAGGAGTGTTTCAAAGACTACATGTAATTAATATCAAGTGCTCAGCTACCTTGGACTGCCGTCGCGACTGTAAAGCCCACTGAACATGGAACAGACTGAGTTAGATGAGTGAGATGCAGAGGGATGCGTAGCCTCAGTGAAAGAGCCTCACAGGAATCGGATTTCTTTGTCCAGCCATCTCAGCTCTGACCAGGATGGAGCAGGACATGAGCCCAGTCTGGCTGGCTCTGAAGCTCATGTATTTAGCCCTGTACCCTAGTCAGAAACTTTCCTCTCTCATTTTGTGCTGAGTATGTCATTTTAGAAATGTCTAGAAATCCTGCTGGCTTCCCGCAGACATTAACTATTTACCAGCATCAGCATGCCCTAGCGCTAACTTTTGAGTGTGCCCAGCTCTTCAGTTTAGAAGGAATCTGTGTGTGGGGGGGGGGGGGGGAGGGCCGAGGGAGAGAGGGTTAGAACTTGCTTCCTGGCTGTGGGAAGAAAGGCTAGCCATCCTCAGGGAGACTTCCAACCAAGGCTCACACTCTGTGTAGCCAGCTCAGAGTCCCTAGGACAAAGCCTGCCTGGCTGCTGAGGGTGCTGGTACAAGGCCAGTTCCAGGGATGAGCCAGGGGTCCACCTCTAGAAAACAATAGCCCATTGCCCCTGGCCAGGTGCAGCAGGCCCTTTGCTGCAGCAGCAGCAGCAGCAGCAGCAGCAGCAGCAGCAGCAGCACATAGTGGAGCTGCGAGAGGAATGCTCCTTGTGAGCCCCGAGCCCCCCAGCACAGGGAGGGCCTCTTTGATTTGACTCCTCATGGAGTTCCTGGCAGTCCACTTTCAGGAGACTTTCTTGGGATTCAAGTCACACCCCATTGGATTTCACTTCGACCCGAAAACTCACAGCAAAAGTCAGCTGAAACAGCTGATTTCGCCTGGTTCTCCCTTCAGGGCCATAAAGCATGCTGGTGTCACCGAGAACTGGGTCCATCTTGCTCTCATTTGCCCTATGGATGAGGAGGAAGTGGGGGCAGAGTAGGATTTAATGCCTATCTGCTTGGGTTTCCACCACGAAATGTTTTCATCACAACGCTGAAAAGCGCTTCCTCAGGCTTGAAAGGTGCTGGTACTGGACACAAATAAGCAACAATGAACAGTTGTATAGACTGTGTAGAGGGGGGGGGGGGCCGCGGTGTCTTTCTAACTAAATGGGATCCTCTCCTCTTCCCGTTTGAGTAGCAGGCCCTGGAAGGTCTCTTCTGATTTTTTTGTTGGATCTAACTAAAGACTTAGTTCCTCTAGGGTGGGGGGCCCCTCTCAGACCCCAGCTCTGTTGCCTACCCTTTCTTGGCGAGCATAAATCCCATTAACTTTACTGGCATCATCTCCACAAGGGTATCATAGACCCCTAAGTGGTGTGAAAGGAGGCGTGGGGTACCCACTTGGCCTCTTCTTCCCTTGTCTAGAGAATCCTTCCCCACTGTTCTCCACTTGGGGGCGGACAAGGTCTGGCTGCATCTCTTCCCTCGGCTTCTGCAGGAGGGTTTGTGTGCAATTTAAAGGCTGCTAAGTGCAATATAAAATTGATGCAATCTTCAGGACGCCTTAAGAAAGATGTCTGGGTTTTTCCCCAGTGGCCTTTTCTCCCCCCGTTCGGCTCAGTGAATTGTCTATCCGATGCAATACGGAGGGGGGGGGGGTGGTAGGTCTGGACAATTTGTTTGGCCTTCATTTCCACACCGAGTATTTCTCTTAAACCAGTCTCCCGAGATTATTCTGATTTGCACGTCTGAAGCTGCCTGGCCCGACCCCGATGATACCCACACACACAGCATCACTCCTAAGTTACTCATAGCTGAGCTGTAGTCTCAGGATGAAATGAACACCTGGCCAGTGACAGAATGACATTTTAAAATTGTGGGAAGGACCTGAAAGGGCATGCCTGCGCTGGGCAATAGGGCTGTTGCTGGCGCGTGACAGCCAGGATCCTTGCAAAGAGAACTGCGAGATCCAAACCGCGTCGGCTCAACACTTCTTAACATTTTTAAACAAGGGTGTTGAATGAAAGGCGACATATAACTATCGCAGAGAGAAGAGGAGATAGAAAATGGTGAAGTCAAACAAAGGGGCAGGAAGAAAAAGCCGAGAAACAAAAGTGGTCCTCTGAATGCGTGAAGGTCCTCCTCCAGAGCTATCTCGGTCCTTTCGCGCCATCTAGTGGTTACAGTTTGCTGCAGCAGCACCAGCTGTTATGGATGACGTGCGGGGGATACAGGGAATCTCGCTAACTCCTAGTCTGAAGAGGAGACTTACTCTCCAACACAAAGGGTAACCTGAACCTTTTCCGCGCGGAAGACTTTGTTTTGATTTGAAATACTGAGCAATTAAAGAACAGATGTGTGTCTTGCTCAAACTGCAGGCCAACGGAAGTTGAGCTTGGAAATTCCCCAAGGTCTGGTTCTTTAAAAGGGTTCATGTGTGTAACTCACGATTAGATCTCCGTCGGGAAAGACTGGCTCTTCGCTAATAAAGACTATTAGTTACTTTCGTTTTCTGACACAGTCTTCATTTCCAAGAGGAACCGGCAGATAGTGTGTCACCAGGATCCACTCGCCTGGATCCTAAGCCATTTTCAAGAATTAGCATTCTGTGAACAAAATAGTTTCTGGGGCATCACCCCTCCCCCTGATATCATTGTCAAGTAAGTATTTCCAGTTCTCAATGGTCAAATTCAGCATTCACTGGTTAGTATTTAAAAATAGTTACCGGATTCCATGATGAATGTTATAAACTTCAGAACACTGCTGAAGCACGGACTGAAGTGTTAAAAGTAAAATCCGGGCATGTGTGGTTACCCTTCTAGAAGTTAAATATTTACCCTGAATCATTATACTTGCCAATGTCAACAGCTCTCATGTATAGTAGATTTTAAGAGATGACAGAAGAAGAAGGAAGAAGAGGAGGAGGAGGAGGAGAAGAAGGGAAGGAGGAGGAGAGGAAGAAGAAGGAAGAAGAAGAAGAAGGAGGAGGAGAAAGGAAGAAAAAAATCTGTGCTTCTGTATACGACATAAACAACGATGTACATCTAAACAGCACCCTACTTTCTCCTAGACTCCTGCGTTCTTTCTGGGTCACTATACATGTGTGTACCGTTGTCTGACCAAATTACAGATGAAACCCAGGGAAGTTTGGATCCTTGCTTTGCTGCTCATCTGTGGGACGCTGTAGGGCCTGCTCTTCATGTGCTTTATTGGAGGGCTAAGAACTGAAGGTCTAAGGATATTTTTTCAAATGTCTCATTTGATGCATTGGTGTGCTCTGGGACCAAATCCCTGGGGAACTGACTCACCATGACCTTCCAGGCCTGCGTGAAGACTGAGCCTGAATCAGTCAGAGGAACTCAGGCCAGCTCTGTTCTTGCTGCTGCCACAGACAAGGGAGCAGAAGGAGGATGAGGAGAAGGCAGACTCACAGGCTCAGTGGGCTGGACACAGGAGAGCAACAACGTGGAGGGGGCAGGTGAGTGTTCCTGTGATGGCCTGGCGTTGCTGTGCTCTGGCGTAGCCTTAGAGATTCAATCTTTTCCCCCCATTTATTCACCCTTAGCCCATCCTTAAAACATTATCTTCTGCAGGCAATGAAGGGTATTTATCTTGAAATAAGTGACATGGGATCCTTACGGCTTTTGAGAAAGAGTTGTAGGGGCTCCTTTTTGAAGCAATGGTGCACATAATAGCTGATTAGATTTACAGCAGTGTCTAATGGGGCCTTTTGCAAATCCATCTTCTAGAAGTTCAGCTTGAAAAGCAGGGCTGGGGTGGGGGTTGGAGGATGGGAGGTGGGGGGCAGGGGGTGTGGGGGGCTCAGTTACGAGGATTGCCTTAAGTTTGAGGCCAGCAGAGGACACAAGGGGTTCCAGGCCAGCATGAATAAGACTTTGCCTAAATAAATAAATAAATAAATAAATAAATAATAGGATTAAAAATAAACTAAATTCCAGCCAAATAGGCACTAATAGCACCTGCTATGACTTAAGCCTTGAAATGAGCAAAGATGGGCAATAACCCCTCTTACTATCCTCCCAAGTGCCCTCCAATCCTGTTAACATCAACATTCTCAAAGGCTAAAAAAAAAAAAAAAAAAAAAAAAAAGGCTCAGTCAGGCACTTGCCGCACAAGCCTGAGGACCTGTGTTCTAATCCCTAGCACCTACACAAGCACTGGGCACTGCAGCACGTACCTGTAATGCCAGCACGGAGCTGTAGAGGCAGGCGGGTCATTACAACTCCCGGGGCAGCTAGTCTAGTCTAACAGGTTCACTCCAAGTGCAGTAAGAGACCCTCTCAAAAACCAAGCAAGCAAGCAAGCCAGGCAGAGCAGCTCACTCTGGGAGGCAGAGGCAGGTGGATTTCTGTGGATTTGGAGGCAGCCTGATCTACACCATGAGACCAGGACAGCTTAGGATACACAGAGAAACCCTGTCTCAAAACAAAACAAACAAATAACTGACATCTTTTTTTTTTTTACAACTGACATCTTAAGATACCTCATGAAAACCTCTACCACCCCCTCTCCCCAAGACACACACACACTTTACAATCACATGAAGACAGCATTCTAGAAACTCAAGGGCATAAGACATGGGAAGAGAAGGAGCAAGAAACCAGACAACTAATTAGTAACTGCAAGAGCAGCGGAGTGGCAGAGCCTCCTGAAAGCAGCTATCAAGGTGAGGCTCTGCATAGGAGCCCAGCAAGGCCATGAGGTTGCATGTGACACAACTGTATAACTGCTCTAATGAGCTCTCTCACCTCATCTGGCTGAAGAAGATGTCTCAGATGCTGCCTTTTCTTTTTTCTTTCTTTTTTTTGGGGGGTAGGTGGGTGGGAGCATTGTGACAGGGTTTCTCTGTGTAGCCCTGGCTGTCCTAGAGCTCACTCTGTAGACCAGGTTGCCCTCAAACTCACAGAGATCCACCTGTCTTTGCCTCCCGAGTGCTGGGATTAAAGGCATGGCGCCACCACTGCCCGTCTGGAAGCTGTCTTTTCTGTTATGTGCTTTCCTCTGCAAATAATTCAACAAGCCCCTCCCTGCCTGAGCACAGAAATCCTCAGTCGCTCAACTGCCTCAGTGGAGATGGTTGTGGTACAACGAAGTGGTTAGAAGGTCCTTTCGATTCATCCTCATCTTTGCTACCATATTCCTTAAAAAAAAAAAAAAAAAAAAAAAAAAAAAAAAAGATCCCAGCCTCTATTAATGTTTCCCCATAGAGATATGGTCAGTGGTTGGCATCACCCAAATGTGGCTGCATTATTCTTCATTCCAGGGTTTGTCCTACTATATGGCTTCACCATCCCTATGTGGATATGGCTGAGCTTGTGGCTGCTTAAGTCACAGGCAGCAAAGGGGATAGGGTGCATCTTCCAAGGGAGAGGAAGAAGCGGCAGAGGGCTCCCTCCTCAGTGCATGGTGAGGTGGAAAGGAAGCTGGGTCAGGGAAGTTTCCAGGAGGGTAACTGCTTTTCCTTCATCTCTGCTGTGGTATCACCTCCACTGCAAGTTGTCACATGGTTAGGAAGTATCAGGGGCTGAGGATTTAGCTCAGCAGGAAGTGCTCGCTCGCATAGCACACACTTGAGGTTATCCACTCAGTCCCTTCCCCCACCCCGCCCCCTACTACAAAACAAAGAGACAGAAAGACAAAGGTAGAACTATTCCCAATCTCCTGAGAAAGTGGCAGATTGATTTTCAAAGTGGTAGCACAAGTTTGTGTGCCCACCAGCAATGAAGGAGTGTTCCCCTTTCTCCACAGCCTCACCAGCATGTGCTGGCACTTGAGGTTTTGACCTCAGCCATTCGGATAGGTATAAGATGGAATCTCGGAGTCATTTTGATTTGCATTTCCCTGATGACTAAGGGCATTGGATACTTCTTAAAGCATTTCTTGGTCATTTAATATCCCTTTGTTGAGAATTCTCTGTTTAGCTCTGTACTCCATTTTTTAAATTGGATTATTGGTTTGGTGGTGTTTAATTTCCTGAGTTCTTTATATACTTTGGATACTGGCCCTTTGTCAGATATAGGGTTGGTGAAGATCTTTCCCCAGTCTGTAGTCTGTCATTTTGTTCTGTTGACAGTGCCCTTTGCCTTACAGAAGCTTTTCAGTTTCATGAGGTCCCATTTATTAATTGTTGATCTTAGAGCCTTAGCTGTTGGCATTCTGTTCAAGAAGCTGTCCCCTGTGCCAATGTGTTCCAGGCTCTTCCCTACTTTTTCTTCTAACAGATTTAATATGTCTGGTTTTATATTGAGGTCTTTAATCCACTTAGGCTTTAGTTTTGTGCAGGGTAATAAATAAGAGTCTATTTGCATTTTTCTGCAAGTAGACATCCAGTTAGACAGCCCAGCACCATTTGTTGAAGATGCTATCTTTTTTCCATTGCACAGTTTGTTTCTGGGTCTTCGATTTGATTCCTTTGTTCTACCTATTACTGCTGCTCTATAGTACAGCTTGAGATCAGGGATGGAGATACTTCCAGAAGATCTTTTATTATATAGGGTTGTCTTAGCTATTTGGGTTTTTTTCTTTTTTTCCATATGAAGTTGAGAATTGTTCTTTCAAGGCCAGTAAATGATTGTGTTGGCATTTTGATGGGAATTGCATTGAATCTGTAGACTGATTTTGGTATGATGGCCATTTTTTACTATTTTAATACTACCTATCCATGAGCTTTGGAGATCTTTCCAGCTTCCAATATCTTCTTCAATTTCTTTCTTCAGAGACTTGAAGTTTTTTCATACAAGTCTTTCACTTGCTTGGTTAGAGTTACACAAGATACTTTACTTTTTTTGTGGTTATTGTGAAGGATGTAGTTTCCTTAATTTCTTTCTCAGCCTGTTTGTCTTTTGTATAAAGGAGGGCTACTGATTTCATATTTGTTTGTTCATTTGTTTGTTTGTTTGTTTTTTAGTTGATTTTGTATACAGCCATTTTGTAGGGTGTTTATCAGCTGTAGGAGTTCCCTGGGAGAATTTTTGGGGTCACTTATGTATATTATCACATCATCTGCAAATAGTGATACTTTGACTTGTTCTTTCCCTATTTGTATCCCCTTGACCTCCTTTAGTTTTATCATTCTAGCTTGGACTTCAAGCACTATATTGAAGAGCCATGGAGAGAATGGGCAGTCTTGTCAGGTCCCCAATTTCAATGGACTTGATTTAAAGTTTCTCTCCATTTAATTTAGAAATCAATCTCGCACTTTCTCAGAAAACTGGGAATAATTCAACCTCAAGACCCAGATATACTCATCCTGGGCATATACCTGAAAGATGCCCCACCATACAACAGCAACCTAGATGTCTCTCAACCAAAGAATAGATTTAAAAAAAAAACTGTGATACATTTACACAACAGAATACTATTCAGCTACTAAAAACAAGGAGATCTTGAAATTTTCAGGCAAATAGATGGAACTAGAAATGATCATCCTGAGTGAGGTAACCCAGACCCTGAAAGACATGCATGGAATATACTCGTTTATAAGCAGATATTAGCCACATAATACAGGATCACCACACTACAATACACAGACGTAAAGAAGCTAAATAACAAGGAAGACCCTAGGGAGAATGCTTAATTCTCATTCAGAAGGGCAAATAGAATAGAGCCCGGAAGCAGTTGAGGAGAAGGAACAGGATGGAGCCCACCATAGAGGTCCTCTGAAAGACTCCACCCAGCAGGTGATCGAAGCAGATACTGACATTTGCAGCCAAACTCGGGGTGGAACACAGTGAGTCTTATGGAAGAGTTGGTGGATAGAAGGACCTGGAGGGGGACAAGAGCTCCATAAGGACACCAATGGAGGCAACAAATCTGGGCTGGGGCTGGGGGCGGGTGCTACAGAGACTGATGCACTAACTAAGGACCATGTATGGTGAAGACCTAGAACCTCTGCTCAGATGTAGCAGATAGGCAGCACAGTCTTCTTGTGGGTCCCATAGTACGGGGAGTAGGGCTGCCTCTGACATGAACTCTGCTGCTCACTCGTTGAACACCTCTCCCTGGCAGGACGGCCTTTCCAGGCCACAGTGGAAGATGATGCAGGCAGTTCAGATGAGACCTGATAGGCTGAGGTCAGATGATAGGAGAGGAGGGCTCCACTTTTCTGAGGACTAGGGGAGGGGGGAGGGGTGATGGATGGGGGTTGGATCAGGAGGTGACCAGGGAGGGGGCTACAGTTGGGATGTAAAGTGAGTAAATTAAAATTTAAATAAAAAAAAAAAAGAAAGACAAAGGTATCAACTCAGTAAAGGTGTCTAGGGAACAAGTTACCAGACTTAATGTGACATCTGTTATACAATGCAATTAAGCTTAGGAGACAAAGGCATGGACAATAGAACCATTCTGAATTCTCAGTGTGTCTAGACACCTTTCAGTATATAAAAGATAAGGGACTTACAAACCTCTGGCTTCTGTTTGTGTCAGCCAGCAAGCAAGACTGACTTATTCACTAGAAATGGTGCCTAAGGCGAACAAAACTTTCCGAGCTTCACTAAAATATTTCCATTTCTTTTATGATATAAAAAATTAACTCCCAAGCTGAATATTATGCTTTAAGATATTCCGCTTTAGGACAACAGGCTGATAAAATTGAAAAGTTAATAGTTAATATCATTTACTTTTTTATATAACTAAGAGCTTTTATAAGGAAAAATTATCATGCAGTTGAGTTCTCTTTGGTCACCTGCTATTGAAGCTCAAATGAGCAATCTTGCCTTTTTGCTCTCTCAAAATCTAGATCTCATTGAACCCCTGATGTTGAATCCCAGGGGGCCTTTTCTGTTCAGTACTTCCCCATTTGGAATCTAGATGGCCCCGTTGCTCTACAGTTGGCTGTTCCAAGCGCCCTATTTCCAACACACCGTCAGGGGGCTCCTGGATGCCTCCTGTGGTGTAGCCAGGGTCACTTTTTGGTGGAAAAAGCATTCAGTGTGCACAGTTGGAGGTAGGCCTGGGATTCTTCATGGCTGTTCTTCTTTTAAACCCCTAGTTCCCAAGGGTAATCTACGGAAAGTAAAACCTGACCATTTGAAAATCTATTTGAATTATTGAGCATGTAGGCATGAAAAATTTAAATGTCTAGGAAAATAAATAGGGCACATAAAAAGATTTTATTGGTTTTCTTCAAATCAAAACAGAATAGTAAATAGCTGCTTTTGTAAAGAGCATTGTAGGAAGTCTCTACAATTGTTAGGAGAGCTCTCTGCTCTCATGACAGTCATGGAACCAGAAGCTTAGGGACAAACTAGAAGGAAAAAAAATACTACCTTTGGTCATTTCCTACATAGGAAGATGGCTTATAAGATGTTTTAGTGGCACAAGTAAATTTTCCATTTTCAGAATATTTAACCTAGATTAGACCTTCATGAAGCACAGAAGCATTTGGTTGTATTTTCTTTGGCTGAAAAATGCCACTCTATTTATAGTGTCACACCTTTCCAATTATGATGTAATATGTTTACATTGATGATCTCATATTTTGGCAATTGTGATGTCATATTCTTCCATTTATGATGTCATGTCATTCTACTGATGGTGTCATAAGCTTCCCAATTATGATGTCATAGTCTTTAAATTTTGATGTCATACCATGCTATTTGTGATGTCATATTTCTCCAATGCAAATGAAAGCCAATGTATCATGTATATTTAAAATTCATGCTTGCTGGGAGCAGGAGAGCGGGCCCTGCACTGAGGGCACAGGAACAAGTGAGCTAGCCCTACCATGATGACACAGGAGTGGGAGAGCAGTCCTTGCCCTGAGGACATGGGAGCAGGCCCTGATCCAGGGCTCTGAGTGGACCTTACCCCAACATCTACCCCATGTATGACCTACCAGAACACATGAAGGGACCGGACCTGCAGATTCAAAGATCAAGAATCTCCTTGACACACAGCAACAACAGGATATCCGACAGCAGTCCCAGTGAGGATCAGGTAACGATAGTGTAGGCCTCCAACCAGGCCCATGACTTGAGGCAATGAACATTTGGAAGTAAACATATGTGAACAAAAGGCTATACTGTGTGATATACTACAGCCTCTGGGACAAGATTTTTTGTTTGTCTGTTTTATTTTACTAGAGGGAGGAGAGAGATTTTGGTGTATGACGTGTAAATCACAGATATTCAATAAAAATAAATAAAATTCATGCTTTCTACTCTTAGAATATGAGGGTTACTCTACTTCCACTTTTATTTTGTTACTTTGTCTGTGGACTCGAGCTCTCCCTTTCTCAACCGCTTTGAAAAGGATTTGCTCCTATGACACTAAATTCTAACTCTGCAAAAATAATAGATGTCCTTCTATAACGTGAGTTACCAGAGAGGCTTGAAGATTCTTGTTTGCATGGTAGCAAAGATGACAGTACCAAACAATGCCAGAGCAGAAGAGAGACCTGCCTGGCCATGTTCCCCTACAGTTCCCTGGGGGAAAATGTGGGCTTACCCATTGCTATCTCTAAGGAAAAACAGGCTCAAACTTGCTCAAGACATGTTCAGGTACCCACCTAGGTGCTCATCAATTGAATGGTTAATGAAACATGACACAAATGCACAATGGAGTTTTATGCCCCTGTAAAGAAAAATGAAATCATGACATTTTCAGGCAATCAGGTGCAACTGGAAGTTATGATAGGAGTGGGGAAAAAAACAAACTCAGAGAGACAAAAGCTACACGTTTTTCTCTCCTCTGTAGAATTTAGATTTAAAGCTACATATTGTGAGAATGTATGTGCCTATGTGGATGTAGACCATGAAACTAGAAAGGCGATCATGAGAGAGAGAGAGCAGGAAAAAACTTTAAGGTCAGGTGGACTCAGTAATAGCATATACATGACAATAAGCCAGCAGGATTAACCGGAGGAAGGGGCAAGTCAGAAGAAGGGGCAGGGAGGGCAGTGGAGAGGGGAAGCAAAGGAACCGAAGTATAGTGATGCCATAGTGAGTGAAGCTCACCACTTTGTATGTTGACCTAAGAAAATATTACATGCATAAACACGTCCAGGTGAGCCAGGTGGTGGTTGTGCACGCCTTAATCCCAGCACTACGGAGAGGCAGAGGCAGATGAATTGCTGTGAGTTTGAAGCCAGCCTGGTCCTCAGGTTCCAGGATAGCCAAGGCTACACCGAGAAACTCTGTCTTAACAAACAAAACAAGCAAACAAACCAAAATCCCACATGTTCAGGTGAGAGGCGTAAACACTTCCTCCAAGTGATAAATGAATGCTAATATGAATAAATATAAAGCCTGAGATGATGATGATGAGGAGGAGGAGGAGGAGGAGGAGGAGGATGTTGGGGATGATAATGATGATGATGATGACGATGATGATGCAATTCTGAGTCTCAAAATCAGAACCTTGTACATACGAAGGAATTGCTCTACTACTGAGCCCAAATTCAAAATTCATTTTAAAAGTTTATTAATACTTTAGCTAACATACAGAATGGGTTTAGTATGACACTTTCATACACATATGTCACTGTGCCTTGAATTCAAAATTCTTATAGAAAATATTTAAGCCATAAACATCTATCACTAAATGTACGTGAAGGACACAGAGGTGGAAGAAGCACTGTTGGAAGTTGATGATTTTGCTTTGGGTGGGGCCCCCAGATAATAGAAAGAAATGAGTTAACAGCACCTGATGTGTGTCAGCCTTATCCGGAACTTGTCATATACATGAACTTAACCCGGTAGCAGTTCTATCTAGGTAGGGTCATTGTTATAAGAGCTCCACTGCATCAAGTAAGAAAGACGTTCCTATGACTGCAGCAGAAGGCGTAAAGAAAACGAATCCTGCCCATCATGCCAATCTTTCCTTGTGCTCAGTGAATTTTTTCATATCTTGGAGTAGTGAATCCATTATACTATAATGCATCAGCCAAGCCAGCCGATACCTACTAAGTGAGTCATCTAGTGCTGTACTTCTAAAAAAAAAAATAGACAAGGAAATTAAGGCTTTAAGATGTTAAATAATGCTGGGCTCGGTGGCACATGCCTGTAATTCCATCACTTGAGGAGGCAGAGGTAGGCAGATCTCTGTGAGTTCAATGCCTGTCTGGTCTACAAAGCAAGTCCAAGACAGTCAAGGCTACACAGGGAAACCCTGTCTCAAAAAAAACCAAAAAACAAAACAAACAAACAAACAAACAAAAAAACCAAATGGCAAAAGAAAAAGCAAAGCAAAACAAAAAACAAACAAAAATAGAGTTTAAATAGCTTGCCAAAAGTAGCTTAAGGGCGTCATGCAGCACCTAACAGTTCCTAAGTGCCCAAGGCCTTTGGGTGCCCGCTATTTGACACACATAGGCTGGTAGGAGGGAGTGCAGATGTCAAATCTCCCTTCCCCCACCCCCAGTCAACCAGCCACTCCCTGGAGATGATGCAGGAAAACAAGCTCCTGGTGGGAGCTTTGCTGTATCTCAGAGGACCCAGGACTTGAGTGGATACCAGCAACCTGGACGTTAGTGTCTCGTGCACTGGCGTCTCTCCCTTCTGTCTCACTTCATCACTGCCACAGCAGTACTTCCTATGGTCGCCTCCCACCTAGCATCTGAAGAGTCTTACCATGAGGGCCATGTCTGGACTTCACAGACTGAAAAAGCTCACAAGTGCTAAATGAATCACTGGCTGCTACAAAATGGTCTTAGAACTTACTCTTTCTATCTGCCATGCTGATTAGATTAAACGATGAATCAATCAATGTGCAGGAAATACCAAGTCTATCAGATGATTTTCCAAATGCTTATTTATTTTGTTAGCACACATTAATTACACAGTGGTGACTTTCATAAAGATATTTTCATTTAAGTATATAACGTGTTTCATTAGAGGAAAGAATTTACCTCTAAACTATATGATTTAATGAATTTTGAAAATTGCTAAGTATAACCTTGGCCTTGGATACAGCTTTTGAAAAGTATCCATGTTGCATAACTATATTAAGGGTCCCAAATTACTCTCCAGGTCTGATATGAAAGATAACAGCACAAATTAATAGACTACTGAAAATATACAGCTAGATACACATATTCCATTATACTTTTTCCAACAGACTGGACTCTGGAAAAAGGTTTTCTTATAAACTATAAGTAATGATATTTAATTATAATTATTTTGCCTTAAATATATCTTGGCATCTTCACTTTCCTTTAGCCTGAATTTCACGAGTCATTTGTCAGCACTCCTAGCTCTTTCCTTGTCGCTCCATTTATTTTCTATGAGAGACTGCATCAATAAGGATTAATCATAATCGCCAAGACTTAAGTTAACTGTATATCATCATTATCTCCTGAAGCACAGGGAGGCAAGATGTCCTGAAGAAATGGTGTGAGGGAAGGATGCTCCCAGCACTTGTCCTTCACATGTCTTCGTTTGGGTCTTTCTGCCAGTTAAGCTGAACTCCAAGTAAACCAGGAGAAGAAAGCAATGTTTCCACATCACTTCCTCTCGTAACTCCCCCTGGTAAAATCACCATCCACATAGAAGCTCCAGGGCCTTCTGGGCACTCTCTGGTATGAAAGGTGCTTTTACAACTGTTGAAAAAAAATCCCCTCCATCCTCTACCATGAGAACAAAACGCCAATTTTTTTTTACATAAATATTTTCCCCTCCTCAAAGGCTGACTTTTGTTGGGCAAAAGGTGTGAATGACTTCCTTCAGCTGTTACATGTAAATGATCCTTTTTGCCCACGCTACATCCCTGGCCGCAGGACCTGTGTGGCGCTACTGGCCGCTTTTAAGTAGGATGTTGATGGTTCCCCCTGAGTTTTTCCAATAGACACAGCCAGGGCAGTTTCCCCTGAGGCTGACAATGCAAGCTTTTCTGGTCTTATGCATTTTCTTGGACCACCTGTGGCTGAGTTGTCATGAACACCCGGATTCATATTGTGGTTTTAGAGAACACCTTTGAAATGAAACTCTGACAGCCTTTTATGAAATTCACAACTGGACTTTGGGGACTACCACTGACTACAGGAAGACGGTGTCAAGCTGCATTTCTTTCTTGGACTTACTCTGTCACCCGAGAGCAACATGGGTGAAAAGAGAATGACAGAGTTGTAGAATGGAAAGAGGAAAACGTGAGCCAGTGGAGGAAGAAACAGGAAACTTCTTGAATGAGTCTAAACCATCAAACTGTTCCAGAGGAGAAGAAATGTGTCTCTGTGTTCAATAGAGCCAGAACTGTCACAGAAAAAAGAGCTATCAGTCATTGCAGCAAATGATGTCCAAGGCCTCTTATAGATATAGGTATGGGAAACCCCTAGTACTCTGTGGGAAGATAAAATTTGGCCAGATTTTAGACAGGGTATATGGTACAAATAGTTGAGATAGCTGCCTTAGGAAGCATGCACCTGTGTGCGCCTGCCCATGCAGACACATTCGCACAGTGAGGTCGAGTGTGGGGAGCAGAAACTACATGCAGTGATTTCCAAGGACAATGTCAGGATAGTAATGGAGTTCAAACTCCATTATTTTAAGGTATCTTTCAGCAAATAACTACTTAAAGGATGCTCCAGGTACATGAAGAGTATTTAAGTTTATCTTATCAGTTGTCCTCTACATAGCAACAAGGCACTAGAGGTATCCAATGGAAGCAAGGGAGACACACTGAAGGCTCCGCGTGCCCCTTCTCTTATGAGATAATATCTCTTGTTTTTAATAGCTGAATAGTATTCCATAGTGTATACGTACCACAGTTTCTTTATCCATTCTTCTACTGATGGACACTTAGGCTGTTTCCATGTTCTGGCTATTATGAATAAGGCTGCTATGAACATGGTTGAGCAAAGTTTCTTGTTGTGTGCTGGAGCATCTTCTGGGTATATTCCAAGGAGTGGAATAGCTGGGTCTTGAGGAAGCCCTATTCCCAGTTTTCTGAGATAGCACCAGATAGATTTCCAAAGTGGCTGTACTAGTTTGCATTCCCACCAGCAATGAAGGAGTGTTCCTCTCTCCCCACATCCTCACCAGCATGTGGTGTCACTTGAATTTTTTATCTTAGCCATTCTGATGAATTCCCTTGAGCTAGAAATGATCATAATGAGTGAGTTAACCCAGAAGCAGAAAGGTTCAAATGGTATATACTCACTTATATCTGCATATTAGCCCAAGGGGTATGTCCCACGAAAGCCTTCACTTACCAGGAAACTGAGACAGAGGGGAGGACATTCTAGTGGGACTCTAGATGAGAGAAGCATGGGAGAATGGCAAAGTAGAAGGATCCAGAGGGTCCTAGAAACCTACAAGTAGAACATTATGATAGGCAGATTTGGGCCCAGGGGTCCTGCTCAAACTAAGGCACCAGCCAAGGACAATACAGGCTGTAAAACGTTAAACCCCTACCCAGATCTAGCCAATGGTCAAAACATTCTCCACAGTAGAGTGGAGAGTGGGATATTACTTTCTCACATACTCTGGTGCCTCACCTTTGACCATGTCCCCTGGAGGGGGAGACCTGGTGGCACTCAGAAGAAGGACAGCAGGTTACCAAGAAGAGACTTGATACCCTATGAGCATATACAGGGGGAGGTAATCCCCCTCAGGAACAGTCATAGGGGAGGGGAATAAGGGGAAAATGGGAGGGAGGGAAAAATGGGAGGATACAAGGGATGAGATAACCATTGAGATGTAACAAGAATAAATTAATAAAAAAAGGGAAAAAACAAAAAAAAGAAAGAAATAATATCTCTACAGCATTCCTAATAGTTTAAAAAAGAGGCATGGTTATTGGAAATGAAGAAACATCATATGCAATAACAATATGCAAATGTAACTCTGACACTCTAAGTCATCGGCTGAAGTGACAAAGCTACATGTGTGAAACAAAATATACACTGGAATATTTGTTGCAGATCAGCGATAATGTATTTGGAAGAGAGAAACAGTGATGTTGTCTCATTTGCAGTGTTAACAAGACACAAGAACCCAAGCTGATAAGCATGACCTACATGAAGAAAATCACCAGACTTAGTTGTGGTCCATAAAAATAGAGATAAATGCTATAAATGGGGAAACTAACATCATAAAGATGCCAAATTAATTTATAGGACTAATGTAATCTAATTTAAACACCAACGGTATTTTTTAATTGACCATGTGATGATAAGACTTAGATGAACCTCGAACAAAAGTAAGTGATGAGCATCATGGGACCTCGCTGAGACCTGCAGCTCACTCTGTGGAGCCAGATACTTCTCACATACCATGTCAACGATCCTACTGGTTTTGTGCTGGCCTCTTTTCTCTTAACCTTATGATATAAATATCCAAAGTGAAAGTTTATTTCTTAGATATGTTTAATTTTTATTAGTGATCAGCTTTTGGGGACCTGCAAGATGATTTAAAGATTTCTTTTTATTTTTTTAAAAACTTGTACTCAGGTGTTTGGGTTTCCATTTGGGTGCCTGCCCTCTTGTGTGTCAGGTTTCCTAGACCTGGAGTTATGGGAGGTCGTGAGGCACCTGACATGGGTACTAGGAACAGAATTCATGTCCTCTGTAAGCGTAGTACTTGCTCTCAATGCTCAACCACTTCTCCAGCCCCTCCTAAATGATTTTTAAAAACTTTCCAAACAGGATAACTAGGATTATCCTATTGAGGATTTCTTTTTGCCTATGTGTGCTGGTGCATATCACAAAAATCATGTACAAACATTGTGTAATCAGTTTTCTTTTTGTTGTGTTAGTAGCATCTGTGCATTCTCTGTTCAGTGTGACCCAGAGAAGCCAAAAGTTCAACCAAGCATAGTTTCAGAACATTATGAATATCCCCCCCAAACCATGAGGTTTTACCTGCAAATGACTAATTTTATTTCCATCAGAATTTTATATTATTAAACATATGTCTCACACTAAATTAAAATCAAACATGTGCCTGGGATTAGATCTTGCATGTGACCAGGTTCTGTAAAATTTCTGACTCCAAATTCTGGGGACTGTCTCTGGACACGTATGTTAAGTTTTTAGTCCTTTATTTGAATCTTTTAGCCTATTTCTACAGAGTAGATTGCATTTTTGACTGTCTGACTTGTCAGAGGGTCCAAATGGGCACCACACCTTGCCACAATGCTTGCGCATGTGAGTGTGCACAGTTGGCAAGACAGAAATCCAGGGAAAGGTTTTATAAGCTAAAAAGAAATGTGCAGTTAGGACCCAATCTCAGAAAATATCTTTAATGTAGTTGGAAGTTATTGAAATACAAGTCAGAGGAGATTACAGTGCATCAAGTCATGCTAAGTTTTTTCCATAAGGAGTCTGGACTTTGGGCCAATAGGGAGCTAGGAAACAGGCTTAGGAGAAAAGTGTTCGTATCACATTTGGATCTTAGGAAATGGTGTATTGATAAAACAATGTAACCCCACACACATATTGTCAGCAGATGGGTTTGACAGGAGCTGATTGGAACATTGCAAGGGACAGGTTTCAAGAATCCAAAGGGTAAAAAGAGAGGTTTGAAAGGAAGACATTTTGAAACAGAACCCAAAGCATAGATACTAGACAAACAGTAAAGCAGAGGGGAAATAAATTCCTGGGGGTGGGGGGGAAGGGCGGAGGGGTGGTTCTTTGTTGAAATCTGATATACTGCTCTACTGATTGTCAAGACTGGTCTTTCTGAAAAAGAGGTTGGCACAGTGAGAAAATTGTTTTGTTTTGTTTGTTTTTTGGCATACCTCAAGAACTAAGTTTTGTAGCAATCACAGATCAATAAATGGATGCAATAAACTTGCCCTAATACATATGCAAGTCAGTAGCAATCTATTGTGAAAAGAACTTGAAGTAAATCCGTGATGCCAGAAAGCATGATGTTCTTGTTTAACAAAATGTTCCTTATACCTAGCAAAGTATCTAACATAAAATAAATTGTCAAATTATATTTGTGAAACAAGTAATTAATCTCATTCCTAAAAAGCATTAGAGTCTTGCTGGCACGGAAACTCTCAGAGCATCTCTCTCTCTCTCTCTCTCTCTCTCTCTCTCTCTCTCTCTCTCTCTGCTCTCTCCTCTCTCAAACACACACATACACACACACACACACACACACACACACACACACACACACACACAGAGAGAGAGAGAGAGAGAGAGAGAGAGAGAGAGAGAGAGAGAGAGAGATACTATGATCTTCTGCTTCTCTTTTCCTGTTTTCTCCTCTATCCAGATTTTTTTCTCTAGACTGCCTTCTCTGTTAATTATCTGGGAAAGCCTGACACCTTATGCCTCCTTACAGTTCTAACAGTGGATGATGGGATTGATTCCCAGGCAAGGGAATCTGGTAGGCTCATCTTAGAGTAATCAGCTATAACTTGAGGAATAAAGACACATATACAACTAATCTTTATGGGCTGGAGTAAGATGAAAGAAGAGAATAAGGGCCAACAAAAGGTGACTGGTGTCTCTGTATAAACCTGTAAGTCAAATGCCCAGAGGTAGCTAAGAATCTGAGATCAACATATTGCACAGAGTAGGTATGGATTTTGGATCATTAACAAATAGATGTGCTTGTAGTCACTGGTTCAGATGCGAAAACCCAAGGGGAACATAGGGATAGATTAAATATATAGAAGTGATGGCAATCAAGGGTTGCATATTACTTTTCCTGGGACGATGTGAACAAGTGCCTACACAGCCCAGGTCACTAATAACATACCAAGGTGATAATTGTAGGCAAGCCTAGCTTAGAGAACCAGGGAAGGATTTTTTTGAGGGAGGTTCTTTACAAAACAGGGATTATCTTAGATGACTCCATATACCAGGGTTGGTGAGAATTCCATGAAAGCTGTATCCCGGGAGTTCTGCACAACTTGCAGGCAGATACATCACCTAAGAGTCTCCTCTGCCTGAACAAATGCTTACCACGTAAGTAAGATTGAAGAGAAAGTGGAGAGTCTTTTAAATTCTACGAATATCCTGGGTCTAATAAGTTCCTTGTGAGTTTAATGAGCTTCCTTCCTTCTCCAGTAGAATATTTCAATCTGGAAGAAACAGCTCTGCAGCCCAAGTTACAGAAAATAGAGAGAAAGAGAGAAGCCTATGAGTTAGGGAAGCAATTTTCAGGAAGATATGGCAAATATCAGGAGGTGGATCATAGAATTTAAGAAAAGGAAGACTATTTAAGAAATAAAATATAA
The DNA here is from genome assembly GCF_964271855.1 of Acomys minous. Lineage (NCBI taxonomy): Eukaryota > Metazoa > Chordata > Mammalia > Rodentia > Muridae > Acomys > Acomys minous. Next base: position 177,059,838 of record NC_140483.1, on the reverse strand, counting down.
TAAATACAGCTTGCTACTGCTGCCCTTGCTTGCCCCCCGATGTGGAAGGTGAGCTCTTAGTGCTGAAGTCACCATGTACTTCAGACACAGAGCCCACAGGATTCTGAGCTGGATGCGACCTGAACGCCTCCTTATTGAGGGTTCATGGTACCAGAATATGTGGTGCAAACTTCCCAAGAGGGAAGCAACCAACAGTTCTACCCAATGATGACAGCTATTAACCACAATAGCCAGCATGGCACAATAACCGTAACTGCACAACATGGCACAATAACCCTAAGTGCCTTGAGACCTATGAGTCTCTTCCCTAAATAGAACCTGTGTTTTTTCTCCCTGAGACAATCAACCTTCTAATTTAGTCATAGAGTGGTAAGGTCACAGTGGAACACGATAAAGGAAAGAAATAAAATTACATTATATATTACCATACTCATATTGTACTTTATGAGGGTTTATTTATATAGCCCACCTTTCCTTTCTGACTGAACTATAACATAGCAATTGTTATAAATTATGTTCTAGCCTCCCACTCTACAAACACAGACCAGATCTCAAGTACAATGCTCACTGATGTGTGTTATTGACCGTAGGAATGCTTTCAAAGTTTTTCAGAATGAACCACTGCTGAACACAGAGTTCCTATTCTCCCTGGGTTGGCCTTGTGAACCTGAACTCAGCAGTTGTCTGGTATTTCTATTGTTGATGATGATAAGAAATTCTTTGATGTTAAAGGCTTTCCCCATTAGAATCATTTGGTTGGTGCTTATCTAGATCCTTTGATTTATTAAAGGTCAAGGTTAATCTGACATAGAGAAGTCCTTTTTCTACCTTGAAAATTCTTTCTCAGTCTTTAGAATGCAGGTACAATGTTCCTCTTCTCTTTTGCCATCCCAAGGCCTTCCTTCCACCCAGTAAATGTGAATTCTATTCATGGTGTCCTGTACATGTCCCCTACTACCTCACTCACTGTCAGTGGGATTTGCTACCATGACTCTAGGTCACTCACACTTGCCCATAGTCTGGTTGTCCCAGCAGGTGATCAATTAGTGTTTGTCAGCTGAGTACTGGCTGAATGAATAAATGAACATGTCTCAAGCAGTAGGGCAACATTTGGCAGCTAGAAAGAAAAGAACACTAGAAAGCAACACTGGGTCATAATGCACCTCTGCTCTGTACTGCCCCACTGTGTACATCCAGAATTCAAACTGAGGGAGACTTGTGATGCAGATGTGAACTACATGAACTTTACATCCCTTTTCCTTTTCTTACCCTCAATGAAGTACAGCTTTTCTAGAATTGCCATTTGGACTTGGTTTACAGAAGAGTCATAGTAAGAAAATGCGACAGATATCTGTAGACTAAGCCCTAAGGGGTGTGGAGCAGGACGGAATGCCTTTCCTTCAAGCTTTCTTCTAAGTATGGCTTACATTTTTAAGTAGTTGTTATATAGTAACTGTACCAATTTATCACTTGAGGCAAGTCTTGTTTGTTGTCTGTCTCTCTGTCTGCCCATTCACAAATATGAAACTGAAATTCATAAGAGACAGGAGTCTTCTTCGACCACTTCACAGTTTTAATAATAGCAGTGTTGGTAGCCAAGCCTGACACCCAGATTCACACCCTGAAGTCGACCAGCAAGAAGAAGTTGAGTGAGGTAGTTTAAATGACAATGGCCACCGTAGGCTCCTATGTTGGAATCTTTGGTCCCTAATTGGTAGGACTGTTTGGGAAGGATTAGGAGGTGTGGCCTTGTTGGAGGAGGTGTAGCACTGGTCTCTCTCTGTTCTCGGTCTCCAGTTCAAAGAGAAGATGTAAATTTTCAGCTACTGATCTAGCACCATGCCTGCTTGCCTATGGCCATGCTCATTATTGTGATGGTCATGTCCTCACATTGTGAAGCTTTGAGCACGCTCCCAATTAAGTGCTGTTTTTTTTGTTGTTGTTGTTTTTTGTTTTATAAGTTGCCTTGGTCATGGTGTCCCTTCACAACAATAGTAAAGTAATTAAGACAGAGGGTATATTAATTATGAACTTATTAATATACCCAGAAATTTGAACAGATTTATGGGTACTAACATCTTTAAGCATGTCTCAATATTTGAATAATTTTGTTCACTAAAAGGCCCCACTTCCCACAGACAGAATTCAGAATTCAGGCACTTGTTCTTGGACAAGTAATGGGGTTTTTTTGTTGGTTAGTTTGCTTTGTGTGTGTGTGTTTAGCCATACATACCAGAACTGGCTGAATGTACAAATAAATAAATTCTACACTGATCCAGTCAGCATTGAAGACTGAGGAAGTACCATTACTTTCTAGGCATAAGCTTTATTATGTAATTCAAATGTTGATTTCTGTAACTCCCGGATCTGGTTGCAAGCCTTGTTCTGAGTATCTCCTGTCTCAATGTTGTGTAAACTCTGCTCCTAATTGTCTGTTGATATGCTAATAAGGCACCTTATATCCAATAGCTGAGCAGGGAGTAGAATAGGGCTAGACTTTCTGCCAGCCATGGGAGGAGGAGTTAGAGGAGGAAGTAGGGGATTCAGTCATGTGAGAGGTCCAAGAGACATAAGGAGAGGAGCTGGAGCAAGAAAGCTACAAAGAGCAAGTATCTCTGGTATTTATTCTGGGAGAAAACCATATTAGCTTAGAGGGTTAAGAATAGAGTAATAACTGCTCAGTTATTGTGTTATGAAGCTTATTATTAAACAAATATAAAAGTCTCAATTATTTGTGTCATAGCTGAATTAAGATAGAAGCTGAGAAACACAGTTTTGTAAAAATAACTGTACCAATCCTTCCTCTAGAATCTAAGACTCATGATAGAATACCTTGAAATACTACCCTACAGTCAGTTTCTACCAAGCTGTCAAGAAACAACTCATTTTCTAGAAAACAACTTGTCAATAATCTGTCTTGGGTAACTTTACCATAATCTCTTACTTTTGTCAGTCTCCCTTGCAACTACGGCATATCTATGTGACTCGGGCTTTGCTGAACAAATATGTGTGAGATACAAGATAAAGCTAACACAGGTGTGTGTGTGTGTGTGTGTGTGTGTGTGTGTGTGTGTGTATTTTGAATACTATTTCTGCCTATATGTCCTCCAAGCTAATCTGGCCTTCATACTCCTCTGAGCCTTGTGACAGACAAACAGACAGAGATAGACTTTGGTGGCTTCAATAAGAATGTCCTCCGTAGGCGCATATATTGGAATGCTTAATCACCAAGGAGAAATACTATTCAAAATGACTACAATGATTAAGAGTTGTGGCCTTGTTGGAGGAAGTGTGTCATTGGGGTTGCGACTTGAGGTTTCGAAAGCCCATGCCAGTACCAATGTCTCTCACTCTGCCTACCTGCTTGTTAGTCAGGATGTAGCTTCCACCTACTGCTTCATTACATGCCTGCCACCATGCTCCCCACAATGATGACAACAGACTAACCCTCTAAAATTGTAAGCAAGCGCCCAGGTAAAAACACTTTCTTTTATAAGAGTTGCCTTGATCATGGTGTCTCTTCACAACAATAGAACAGTGACTAAGAAATGGATACAGACACAGGCATGCATGTGTGACACTATTGTGTGACAGAACTTATCCTGGAGAGACAGAATACACACATTTATTCACCCCAGATAGGGATCTCATGACAGACAAAAGGACAGATACCATGAAAGTTCAACTTGGTGAACCAGTGAGTTTTATTGTGCTTACTTACAGGAATATGGGTACAGGAGTAGAAAAAACAAAAGCAAAAACAAACAAACAAACAAACAAAAAACAAAAAACAAAAACAAAACCTGCCTTAGCACAGATGACAACTCACAAAAGTTAGGAACCTGGAACTCATTCCACAGCCTGCTGGCAGCTGGTCTGGTTTCTTCTTCTTTTAGGCAGCTGGTCTTCTTTGTAGGCTGTATCTTCTGAACAGTCTTTATTGTTTACTCTTGAGAGGGAGGTGTCTAGTGAATCTGGTCAGCTTCAGGGACTTCCTAAAGCTATTTTGAATTGTTTGCCTTCTGGCATAAGGAGCTTGCCTGCAACATGACTGTTTCAGTCTGGGAGGAAATGAGTAACATACACCACACACACACACACACACACACACACACACACACACACACACACACGGGGGATGGAAAGGAAGGGAGGGAGAGAGATGGACAGAGAAAGAGATGAACAGAGATGGACAGAGAGACACAGAGAAACATACAGAGGAGATTGATTTTTAAAATCTTTTAAAAGTTACTTGATTGTGATCCTGTCCAGAGTTTCTCTTTTAAAAAAAAAAAGTTGCTTTAAATTAGATTTAAATAAAATAATGATAGCTTTGGGTTTGTTTCTTCAAATTTTCTTATAAATTTATTTTATGTACAATTTGCCTCTTTTAAAACTGACAATTCAGAGCCATGCATTGTGAAAAAAATGTGTCCTCCTTTCTTGAAGTGAAAAACATTGTGATCAAAAGCAGCTTGGACAGAAAGGGGATTATTTACTTGGCTTACATGTCCTCATCACAATCCACCACTGAAGGCAGCTCAGTCAGGAGCTTAAGCAGGGCAGGAACTTGGAGGCAGTAGCTGAAGCAGAGGCCATGGAGGAGCACTTCTTACTGGCTCGACCCTCTGTCCGTTGCTGGGCGTGCTTGTTTGTGTCACCTAGGTCCATCTGCGTAAGGGGGACACCACCCACAGTGGCTAGGCTCTCCCATGCCAATATTAATCAAGGAAATGCCCTACAGACTTGCCTGTAGTCCACTTCTGATGGAGGCATTTTCTCAGCTGAAGTTCTCCCTTCCCAAATGACTAGCTTGTATCAGATTGATAAATAAATTAACCAGCACACTATAGATTTGATAGGCTATGAATTTTAAAAATTTTAGGGGATAAAAATTTAATTTTAGTTTTATAAGGTATAAAAAATTAAAAACAGAAGAGGAGGTAAGAGTCACTACACTTTACTAGGGCACACACTGGTAGAGGTAAGAGTCACTGCACTTACACTAGGCCACACACTGGTGGAGGTAAGAGTCACTGAACTTACACTAGGCCACACACTGGTGGAGGTGAGAGTCACTGCACTTACACTAAGCCACACACTGGTGGAGGTGAGAGTCACTGCACTTACACTAAGCCACACACTGGTGGAGGTGAGAGTCACTGCACTTACACTAGGCCACACACTGGTGGAGGTGAGAGTCAGTGCATTTACACTAGGCCACACACTGGTGGAAGGTGAGAGTCAGTGCATTTACACTAAGCCACACACTGGTGGAGGTGAGAGTCACTGCACTTACACTAAGCCACACACCGGTGGAGGTGAGAGTCACTGCACTTACACTAAGCCACACACTGGTGGAGGTGAGAGTCAGTGCATTTACACTAAGCCACACACTGGTGGAGGTGAGAGTCACTGCACTTACACTAGGCCACACACTGGTGGAGGTGAGAGTCAGTGCACTTACACTAAGCCACACATTGGTGGAGGTGAGAGTCACTGCACTTATATTAGGGCACACACTGGTGGAGGTGAGAGTCACTGCACTTACACTAGGCTACACACTGGTGGAGGTGAGCGTCACAGCACTTACACTAGGCCACACACTGGTTGAGGTAAGAGTCACTGCACTTACACTAGGGCACACACTAGTGGAGGTGAGAGTCACTGCACTTACACTAGGCCACACACTGGTGGAGGTGAGAGTCACTGCATTTACACTGGTGGATTTGAGAACATTTCCTCCATCGGTTCTCCCAGGCTGACACCCTAAGATGCCTTTGTTTTTTGGGTGTCACTGTCTCATTAATTACCATGAAGGAAGCTTATTGTGGACTTTTCTAACCCATCATAAATTTCACTTGGTATAATTTCTACTTACTAAGAAAAAATGAGTAATGTTTCAATTCTTCCCAACTCTTGAATTAAATATCTTAACGGGATAATGTATAAAAAGGCATGCCACTGAATATTTTATGCACAATGTGTAATTTAATAGTCACATTCCCAATGGTATGAACTTATTTCCCCATTCTATACATTAAAAAAAAAAACTGAGGCAGAAAGATACTAAATATCTCAAAATGGCATTTAGTTTAAAAAGACAAAGACTAAAGGAACATTCCAGTGTGTGAAATATACTGGCTCTGATCGTGTCTGTGACCTGAGTTCAAATCCTGGCTCTACAGTTTCATACCTTTGTGGTCAGAGACCAAATTACTGGCCTCCTCCAACCCTCCACATTAGTCATCCATTTCATGGTGATGGTATCAGCTGTGTTTCTCTCTTAGGGTCGCTATGAGGATTACATGAAATTATTTAGTAATCAATAACTGTATCTATGCTGGAGATGACAATGATTTATACTTCTTCATAAAATGTTTCCTTTTAACAGAAGCCAGTAGCCTAAGAAAACTGGCAAGCCTAATGCACTGTGCATTAGTGTTGTTCGACACATATTCTCTTTCCTGCCAGATTAGAAAGACTAATGCCATGTGCCTGCCTAAAGTGTTAAGAAAATGACTGACAGAGTCATGTGAATTGTGTTTACAAACAGACCCCATAGACACTCAGAGGAAGGCACCAATAACCCACATGTTGGTTAGTAACAGATAACTCACCTTTCTACATTCAAAAAGGTCAAGGGAACGTGCCACATGTCCTTTCCGTTGGTAGAAAACACTCACACCCTTCTAACCTCCTCCACACCCACTCTCACTCAGCAGAACTGGCTCTGCCATCAGGATTTATTGGATAATTCTTCAGTTTAATGGTGAGAAACATCTTGATGTCTCTTGGGCTCTGCTGAGCTCATTAGGTACAGAAGGGTCCCAGGAAGATAGGAAATGTATTCAGATTTCTGTTTGTCTGCAGTTGGATGTGATATTGTTTTATTTTTGGCCCCCAATTGCTCAGCAAAAGAAAAAAAAATCCTGGTTAAGCTGCTGATTTCCTCTGAATTGCTGAGCATGGGGATTGGAGCTGATGAAGTCATTTAGTGCTGAATGTTTTTATTCAAACCGTGCCAGTGGCTCTGCTGGGGTTTTACATGAGGAATATTATGACATTCATTCTTATGGAGTTAAAACAGCTAGGACTTAATTGGAATAGTACCTTGTAGGGGACTTTTTTCAGTTTTTATTTCAACTTTTAGGCATTAAAATATAAATTCTCAGCTAAGAATATGGAACAAACAGAAAACATATAAACTTTGACTTAATAAAAATCAGTTTGCTGCTTCTCCAAATATTTCTAAGTCCTGTAAAAGTACTTTGAGCTTGAGTGTACAGGTAGCACACTGGGAACAGTTTCCAGGAGGTCCATTTGGAAACACAACAGTAACAACAGCAACAATTCATAGTTTTGACATTAACACTAGAGAGAAAACAGGAATGCAATGAAAATATTTCTTGAATAATAAATACACTTCATCATTTTGTCTTCTCTTCTCACTGACCTTTTCTTGTCCTTTCTTCTCCTATCCCTGAAGCGAAATCAATGAGCCAAGAAAGTAGGCCACACTTACCCAAATGAGAAAAAACAGGTCTATCAGGAAAGCCATTGGGTCTCCAACTACCTAATTATCTGCCCACCCATGCAGTATGTATTTTCTGAACACACGTAAAACAAGGCAACGGCTTACCAATCAGTTATCCATGCAATAAATATTAACTGTATTTGATTAATAGAAATTACCATATATGAGAGGCCAACACAAAAGTTCAAGATGCTAAGGGAGCAAACAAAATGTGAGGAAATGATTCAGGTCCAGGTTGCAGCATCCACAAGGCTGAGTCTCAGGGAGGAATGGGGGCCATTGCAGGGTAAATGGTGTGGCTGCTTCCTCCGCCAGCTGTCTGTGGGCTCAGGAGGCGGTATGGAGGACCGAAGTCATAGTCTCCGAGGAACACACAGCCTTGGGCTCCCATCCTCACTGTGGCGTCCTACTGAAACAATGTCTTTTCAGTATCTACCCCTCCTTTCTCCACAGTGACATAAGCTTTGGAGGTACCTGGGTAAACAGACAGCCAGGATAGACTATTTCTCAATCTCCTCTGCATCTGAGCATAGCTTTGAGATTAAATTTTGGTCACTGGTTACAGGTAGAAATGATGTTTAACTTCCTAGACGTGTCTGTAAGAGGAGTGGAGTTTTTGCTGCTTCCTCTGGATGTTTTGCTGTCTCGGGGCAAGTAGTTGGCAATGGAGGATGGTGCTACAGGAGCCTTGTTGGATGGCCAGATGAAAGCTTTATGTGGAGGATAGCAAGACAGCGTGAGCCACTGTCTGAAGCCACCAAAGTAGACCCATGTAGCCTGTGAGAGAGAAGTTCAACTGCACTTTGTTTAAAAATGCCTGGGTTCCTACCATTTATGTTGAGCCTAATCTTAAGCCTATAAAAATGAAAATAATAATACTTACTTGCATATCTGTTACAAGCCTGAATTAAGAAAATAAATTTAATTCGCCTGGAAAACATGCCAGGCATGCAACAGGGCGACTATGCACACTGTTACTTTTATAGTAATGGCCTCTCCCTATCCAGTGTCTCTGTTCCACTGTATTTTAATTTTAATAAGATGGAATTTCCTAGTCCCTGACAGCTGCTCCACCCATGGAGCTGTTGTGATCCACTAGTGAAAATGGCACACACTGGGATACTGGTGTTCTAGGACGTAGGCTTCCTAGGGACTACATACTTCTTCCAGATGGTGCAGCCTTGGGACAAATGCATGGATTGATGACAGATGAAGAGATTCCTTGCTACAAATCAAGTCAGTCCAGATGACTGATGACTGGACAGAAAGCTAATGTGATAAGAAGCCATTCTCATATCTCTCAAGTGATCCCACCTTACACCAGCATTCCCATCCCATTTGGCTCTTTGCCTGTCAGCCACATGTATGCATCAGTCTGAAAATTAGGTGCATGATCATAAATCACCGTTCAATGAAACACTCTCCTATAATAGGCTGAAATGGAGGTAACAGGAAGAGTGGATACATGAGTAATAGAGAACTCTCTTCAGTGGGGTGTGTTTAGAGGAATCAGAGGGCAGTTGGGCAACATTCCCCCGCACCAGTTGCTCCCCCATATCTTGATTAGCTACTTGCTCCCATGATCTAAGGAGACCCATGCTGACTGTGAGCTCAGGATGGCCAAGTGTTAGCCCTTGGCAAAGCTCTTGGGGGAAATAATATAAAGAATAACCAGGCAGGACCGGAGCTGGTTTGCGTCTTAGCAGCTGTGTGTCACTGGACCACAAGTTGTTTATGTTCTTTAGAATTCGGTGTGTGCACCTGCATGTGCAAAATTAAACTAGGAATTTCTCTGGCCATGAAAATAAACAACACATCTAGTTCGTGTTTGTGGAATAAAATAAGCTTTATAAATGAATTGAATGTTGGCCTTTTGTTATTCAGTTCTTAGTCACTCTTAACAGTGAAAGTCAAGGATGTGTTTTGGAACGTATAGACAGTGAAAGCTCAGAATTTGTTGGTTGAATCAGTCAATCAATAAATCATCAAATACTTAAAGGATATTTGCCTCATATGGAGCATTCCTTCAGGCACCAAGAAGATGTGACTAATAAGAGGGATTATTTTATCTTATTTTTTACTTTTACATATGCATTTGTATCATTATACATATACACAATAAACTACATACAGCAGGAAGGGCTATGAAATAATTAGGAATTATTTAAATGTTACATTCATGATGTTTTGTCTATTTGTATTTGGCAACCTTGAAGAAAACATCTTTCCTATATTGGTGCATCTACAACTTTGAATGTAAATCAATACCTGTCATATCTCATCTCTATCGTTTTTTAAATGTTTTATTGCATAAACTTTCTGTAAGAGGGAAGGATAAAATAGCACAAAACCACTGGAACAAATAAAGTTTATATGTTAATAAAGTCCTGGGAAAATAAGAAAATGTGATACAGGCTACCTTGTGATAAGGAAAGGAAAGCCATTAATTTGTTATGGAAGCAGACGATTTAGTTGAAACCTGCATTAGGCAACAGGGCCACTCAACAAAGGAAGGGCTCTTGAGACAGTGCAGCAGATAGGAAAACCCTGGTGCAGAGTGAGCTAGGCATATGTGAGGGACAAAAGAAGGTCTGTCTGTGTCAATACAGAGAACAAATTAAAGGCACAAGGGAGGGATTGGAGTTTGAGGAAAGACAGATTGTGTATCATCTGCTGAGCCAAGGGACAGTCTAGATTTCACTCCTTTTGCAATGGGAAGCCTTTGGAGGGTTTTAACTAGGGCACAGATCTGATCTGATCTGCCCTCTAAAATGCTTTATCTTTCTGCCTCCTATGGAAGCTATTCTGAAGACGACAAGACAGGATGACATAAAAGATAAAAGACCATTGCAATAGTCCAGGTAAGAGTTAATGGTGGCTTACTTGCCACCTTCAGTGGTGAAAACGGGCCAGCCAGAAAAGGCTCAGAATATGTTTTTGAAGGAGAAAAGTTATTTGCTGAGTGAAGGAGAGGAGTCAAAAGTATTCCCTGAGCAGTGTGTGTGTGTGTGTGGGGGTGATGCTGGGGTAGGAGATGAAGAAGAAAGTTGAGTGGATGGGATCAATAGTTCTTCCTCCACATATGCAAAGATTGAGATCTTTATCAGACAGTGCAGCTCACGTAAATGCTAAGCAAGCAGTTAGGGGTGGGATACGTGATTCCGTAACTAATAAGAAATGTGCTGAAGGAGCCATGGAGTTGAGACTTGTCAGCATATAGATGCTATTAAAAGCCGTGGGATAGAATGAAATAACCTACAAACGTAGATATGGAGAGGACCAAGGACAGAGGCTTGAAAAGTTTCAACACTTAGAGGTCACTAGAAAATGAGTCTTCAGTGAAAAAGGCAAACCAATATGCTGATACAGAAACCTAGGGGCACAGTGTTTGAAAATACCCAATTAGACCAAACACCAATGAGAGGCCAAGCAACAGAGCAGCTGAAGGTCCTCCATTAGCCAAGGTGAGATATGGGTCAGTGGCAACTTGGGTATTGTAGGAGGCTTCAGAGTCACACACCAACGACCACTGTTACTTTTTATTCACACATCTGTTCATGTCCCTTAACTGTGTACTGGATCTAGTCACCTGTTTACAATAGAATACAGTGGCCATGATGCAATGTCACCTCTGAGATTAGGTCACAAAGGACTGGCCCCTTGATGACACTCTCTGGAATTTGGTTTGGGCTCTGTCATAGTGTCCCACATAGTAGGACAACTGTGCTGGAGGGGGAGGGGGCTGATGAGATGGCTCAGTGGATAAGGGTGATGATCTGCATTCAATGCCTTGGCCCATGTGGTGGAAAGAAAGAGCCAACTCCTGCAAGATTTCCTCTGACCACTACACATACTGCTGTTGTTTGCATAGTGTAGGTGGTGTGGCCTGCCTTCTGGTGCTCAGGTGGAAGGGTGCCCGCAACTCCGAGAGCTGGGAAGAAATCCCAGCCCTGAGGTGAGACAGTGCCCAAGGGTATCCTGCCACACAAGAGCCCAGGAACCTCACAGCTCTGAGAAGGGGCCTCCTCAACAGAGAAGATGCAGCTCCTAGGGAAGGATGCCCTCTAAACCCCGAGAAACTGAGGAGCCTTGGAGCCTGAGCTCTGTTCCTTCTTCGCATCTCCTCTTCCTCCTCCTACTCCTCCTCCTTTTCATCCTCTTCCCATGAAAGTCACTGCAGGCAGTAAATCTCATAAAAGAGATTTATTTACTTGAGGGAACAAATCCAAGAGTGGCTGCCTCTGCTCCAGCGAGGAGACAGCAGGGAAGTGAGCAGACACAGCCTTTTTATAGGGTTTCTTTGGGGCGGAGCTTTCTGGGGCAAGGATTTCCAGAGTGTGAATTGGTGGAATTTCAAGCCTGAACTAGGGGAAGCTCAGGGATTGGTAGGGTTTTGTCCAGATTTCTCATCCCAAATTAACATAATCTGGGATGAGTCCTACTTAGAGGCTGGAGATGGCAGTCATAGAGATTGTGGGAGGGAAGGGTGGGGGGAGGAGCTCCCATGGCAGTGAAGACAGCTGAGGCAGGAAAGGTGTCTGGGTTTTCAAGAACAGTGGGCCGAGGCAGGAATAGCCACCATGGACAGCTCTCGCTGAGGCACTGACAGGAAAGCCCTTTTTGTCTCCGGTCTCCACCGCCCCAGGGTGGGAAGGAGGGACTGACAGCTTGAGGCTATCTCCACTGTGGCTGCTGTGGCAGTTTTGATCCAGCCTTGGCAGTGGAGAAATCCCTACAAATATGACAGCAAGACAGATGCCAGTGTCACTAAATGCATGATAGATATAATGACAAATTGGTAATTGTTAATAAATGGAAGTCAATGGATGGTTTTCAAACTACTGAGGTACTATCACCACCACCACCACCACCACCACCACCACCACCACCATCATCATCACTTATGAAACACCAAACAAATGCTAAGATTTTTTTTGTCTTTGCTTTCTGTAGGTGCTGATGTCAAGCCTGAAATCACTTGTACATGTAAGGCAAGCACTTTACCACTGACTCACATCTCCAGGCTGCACAAAAAAATATTCCCTCCTTAAAATAAGCTTGCAACACAGATTGCAAGCTGTAGCCCAAAAAGATTAGGCACACCCCCAGGGTAGAGGCTCATCACAGAGTTCTCTCATCTGTCTGAGTACACATTCATGGGGGCACATTAGTGCTGGGTGTCAACGGCAGAAGTGAAGCTGCGATCACTGTACTCTGAGCTTGGCACAGGGCCACAAGACCTTGCTTCTTGCCTTATCCTCGTGGTCGAGGACACCGGAAATACTCTTTCAGCTTCTCCAGTTCCTCAACGTGGAGCATGTGCAGTTCCATCAGGTTCTTTGTGAGGTCATCGGGTTCTCTGTGGGACCCCAGAGTCACAGGGTTGGATGTGATGAGGCACAGGCTCTACCTTGAGCTTGAGGATGCTGGATTTTCCCCCACGGGTTCAAATCATCCTTGTTTCTCTTGACCACCTCTGCTGTGATGGCTCTGCTCTTGGTTGTCAACTGGACTAAACCTAGAATTAACTAAAACCCAAAATTGAAGGGCACACCTGAGAGGAGGATTTTTACTTAATTTGAAGTAGGAAGACTTCACCTTCTGGAAGCCCTAAGACATAGAAGACAGAAGCTTCCCTCTTGGCCTGTTTGTGCTCATCATTCTTTCACTGACGTCATAGCCCTACTTCTTCAGGATTCCAGTGCCTGCTGAAGACCAGATAAGACATTTAGCCTCTTGGACTAAGAAATTCCTGGTATTGAATATATATATATTCTACAAGTTCTGTTACACTAGAGAACCCTGACTAATAACCTACCATCAGCATCAGGTTCTTCCCACCTGCCTTCTCAGTGGACCACTAGCAACTCAGATGCCCACCATACACAGAGGCAGCAGGTTCTAGACTTTAGTAAATGTCATGTCATGCAAAATGAATTGGCTTCAATGGCACTCTTAGGCCATACAACAAAATGTGGACATAGCCAAATTAGAGCTCTAGGATGCCTCTTAGGCCTATCAGTAACTGGTATGTTTAATGAAAAATCACAGAATCAAAATGACAATGTATACAGATAATATTGGTGGTGTCTCCAAGATGTGGTAAGTCCAAAACAGGGCCGGTCAACATTGCAAACCTGAGGTTGGAGAGACTGAGTGAAAGAGATGAAAACACTGGGGTGCAGTTGTGTACTCCTCATCACTTGTGTTTGTCAGTGAACAAGAAAGGTAATGCAGGGTGAGTATCAAATTTTGGCAAAGGAAAGGTATAGTTTATGAGCAGATCTCTCAGGTCATTTGTACTTGATTAGAAAAGTGTTTAAGAAGCAGCATCAATTCTTATAAAACTATATCTGAGGGGGGAAAACCCTAGTTGAAGCACATTGTTTACAGAGTGAGAATGGGGAAAGGACCTACTTGAGGTTGAAATGATACTTTTAAATTATCCTCAAGCTTAAGTACCTAATTAACACTACAAGACAAGATCACCTCAGGACTCTGAACTTATTTCTCCATCAGTGCAATGAGAGTAATGTGAGGATCATGGGAAACTGGGAGAAACAACAGAGAAGAGATGAACGAAGTCTTCTATGTTTCTGCAGCAGCATCCACATTAAAACAAATATGATCTTTTTGTGAACATCACATGTCTAGGCCCCTGACCACCTTCCTTCTCCTTTGGAAAATGGCCTCTCCTCTGGGCTTCCCACATTCTGCTCAATTTTCTATGCCCCATAAATCTGGCTACAGTGGTGTTCCAGAGATGGTCATTGCCATTTAAGCCAATCCAATCAAAGTTCTGTGGGTCTTCCTGCTCTTCCCAAGGGCTATGGAGATATTTCCAGAGATGCTTAAGCTATCTCCTCTTCAAGGTAGACTCACTCGTGAAGGTGCTGAGATGAAGAAAGAATTAGAACTAAGAATCCCTTTAGCGGCCAGGCACTGTGGCACACGCCTGTATTCCCAGTACTCGAGAGGCAGAAGCAGATGGATCTCTGTGAATTTGAGGCTACTCTGGTCTACAAAGTGAGTCCAAGACACCAGGGCCATTAAACAGAGAAACCCTGTCTTGAAAAAACGAACAAAAAAAAATCCCTTTAGCACTTTCTCTTTTAGGGCAGTTGTTCTTTATTAATCTTCCTGCATATCATTGGAACTGAGATAACCTTTGATGTGAATTAGCTCCACACTGCCTCTTTGGACCTGCTCTTTCACTTAATGTGACACTATTCAGCATAGGAAAGCTTAAAGAGTAACATTTTCAAGTGATCTTCTATCTTGTTTGGTGTTTGCTTTTGGACCATTTAAATCAATTCTCCAACCTGTGGATTGTCTTTTGCATTTTTCCAGTAAAGACAATGGGGACACTGTATTTTTGTTGTTGTTGTTGTTCAAATAATACCTATCCCTTGTCCTTTTAGATTTTCAGAAAACTGCTACAGAAGGAGGGAACCCCAGGGAGTTAGAGCTGACAGGGGGAACGACAGCTTGATATCTAGCCACAGTTCTTTTTGTCACTATTTTCAAATGAAGATGATAAAAAGTTCATAGTCCTACCAAATGTAATATAACTAGGCCATATACAACCCACCCACCAAACGGCTGATTCTCTCATAGTCAATAGCCAAGTTCCTTGAAGAATGCTTATCGTTCATAATTTAAACATGGTAATATGGACTTCACAACACTTAAGTGCTGTTATTAATCAATAGTGCATAGTAAAGGAGTAGTAGATGAAAGAAATGATTGTTATCTGTATATATTATATACACGCATGCGCGCACACATATATGCACATCCTTCACAAAACTGGATAGAAGTACTCATACCAATTACAACCTTTGTTTCTATAGCTTGCTATGTGACTGTAGCTGGTATTTATAACCCCCTTCATCTATTATCAATTCTGTATTTCCTATATCCTTAGCAAGCATCTCAGCGGGTCTTATTCTTTACCAGGAGTGATGCACACCATACTGTTTAGGTTGTGTTGCTGGAGTTTGCATTGACAGAACATGGTAACACCAGCTCTAAAGCATGTCCCTCAAACCAGACATATTCTTCCTTATCTCTAATGTGGATTACTAGTCTAATTTCTCCCTAGTAGTACAGATCAATCATCCCTTCAAACACTGTAACTCTAGTTTAACCTGTTGACTTGGGGTGTCAGGATCCCAAAGCAGCCAGGAGAAAATCTTAGCTTCCAATTCAGTGAAATGGTTGTTGAGCATCTTGGTCAATGTCCTTCTCCATCTGGAACCAGGACTTCTAAGATAGCCAAGTATAAAGAATAAGAACAACAACAACAAAAATGGTTATGGGTTACTAGGAGTGATGGTAAGTGATAATATTCCCATTTCCATGCCCTGATATCTAGATCTGTGAATCCTGTTATGAAAGAAACAACACCATATGTTGGATGCTGATTCAAAGCATGTACAACCTTCTGGGGAACCTTGCCCAGCCCTTCTGGATATTGCAACATAGTTGGCAGTGTAATGGCATCTTTAAAAGTCCATTCCATGGTTCTATCAATCTGTCTACTTCACAATGATGGAAAGAATTGTGAAATTAGTTGATTGTATGAGCATGAGCTCAAGGCCACACTTGTGAAGTGAGTTCCTTGGTCCGAAGCAATGCTGTGATACCATGATGATGGGCAAGGCATTCTATAAATCCAATTTTAGAAGAAGTATCATGTGCTAGAAAGGCAAATTGATACCCAGAATAATTAGCAATAGTGGAACCAGAGGCATTTTGGCTCCTTTGTATAAATAACTCATATCTTCAGGTATTGCTTGGATTCAATTGCATTAATACCACTTTGGTTTGATAATGGATTGCTATGGTGCATGTTTATGACTTGATAGATCAGATAAAACCCAGCTCATGATGGGTGTCTCAAGTTACATGCTAACTTGGTGACTCATTATCAAGTGTTGAGCTTCCATTAAGACCCAGTAGCAAGCCAAGAGCTATCTCTTATAAGGGAGAATAATTGTCTGTAGATGACTAAAAGGCCTTGCTCCCAAATCCCAAGGGCTGTGGCTCACTTTACAGAGTACACCAACACTCTAAAAATATTCCTATCTGCACCTCAAGTATCATCAGGTGTTACAGGATATTTGATCACACTGTGAACCCCAAGATTGTATTGTTTACTGGAAAACTTTCTAGTTGTGGTGTGGCTCAGCCATAGCACACACCTTTAATCCAAGAGCTTTCTGTTTGAACAGGATTAAATAAAGTCAACCATAGGTCAAGAGGTGGAGCAAACAACCAATTGACAAGGAAAGAAAATGGGAAAAAACATAGAATAAGAGGAAGTCAAAAGGATGAATAGAGAGACATGCAGGAAGTAGAAGGGAGGTGCATTCAGTTTGAGGATGGTTGAGACCATATGAAGAGCTTCTTTTTGGGACATCAATGGAGGAAGGCCAGCTGGGTGCTTTCTCTGCTTGTCTGAGCTAGCAGGCTTCCACTCCAGGGTCTGGCTCCCAACACTTTATTAGTAAAATCAAACACTAAGATTTTTAAAAATAAGTCTACTCTTATCATATGGATCAGGTGGCAGAGCTGCCTGGACCTGTTGAAGAGCCTTCTGTTGCTCTGAGTCCCACCCAAAACTAGCAGCTTTTAAAGTCACTTGATATATGGGTCAGACTCAACACACTCAAGTGAGAAATGTGCCACCCCCCAGAATGTCAGAAGGCCCACTAAGCTCTAAGCCTCTTCCTTTGTGGTAGGAAGGACTAAGTGTAATAACACACCCTTTACCTTAGAAGAAATGGCTCAGCATGCTCCACACAAGTAGACTTCTAGAAATTTTACTAAGGTAGAAGACTGTTGAATTTGCTTGGATTTATTTTTCATATTCTGGTACATAAATATTTTACAAAAAGTTCCTTGGTGGTTGCTACCTCCTGTTTACTTAGTATAATTAGCATAATGGACCAACATGACACTCTGTAGAACAGACAGGCAATCAAGATCCCTGTGAGCTAAGTTGTGACACAGGGCTGGAGAGTTAATATACTCTTCAAGTAAAGGTGTACTACAGGCCTTGCTGTTTGAAAGCTAATTGCTTCTACTTGTCCTTATGGTTAAATGTGGAAAGAAAAAAACATTCACAAGATAAGTAGCTACATACCAGGGACCAGGATATGTTAATCTGCTCAAGCAAGAAAGTCATAGCTGGTATAGCAACTGCAATTGGATTTGATTAGGCTTATGATAATTAATTGCTATTCTCCACAATCTACTCATCTTCTACACAGGACAAATAGAATTAAACTGGGATGTAGTGGGAGCCATTGCCTCTGCACTTTTCAAGTCCTTTGTAGCTCTAATCTCTGAAATCCCTCAAGGGATGTGATACTGTTTCTGACTCACTCTTCTTTTTTTGGCAGTGGAAGCTTTCATGGTCCTCATTTGGCCTTTCCAAGCACAGTTTCTCTCACTTCACAGTTAGGAAACCAATGTGGGCATGCTGCCAACATTTAAGTATACCTATTTCACATCTGGATTCTGAAACAAAAAATAACAACAGGATGAGTTCAGGAGCCCACTGGACCAGCTATGAGTTATTCTTTGACTAAAGAACCATTGATTACTTGACCTACATAAGCTTCTACTTTAACCAAAGAGCCACATGTTCACTAAGATCTCTAGAAATCTACATCAATTCTGATCCAGCATTTAATGGGCCTTGAAGATTTGATTATTTCCTTCCCTCAGGTATACAGTTACCCCGGTAATAGGCCATTGGTCTCTTTGAAAGGGCTGGAGAAAGACCAACAGTAAAATGTTACAGTAGATTACCTGTTTTCTTCTCCAAAGGATCTGTCCTGCCCCTCACTCAAAAGGTTCTTGTCCCCTAAACCAGCTCATGACTGGGAATAGGTTGCAGGGCCTGCATGTACCACCCGCAAGCCAGAAAAGGGCACCAGATCTCATTATAGATGGTTGTGAGCCATCATGTGGTTGCTGGGAATTGAACTCAGGGCCAGGAATTGAACTCAGGGCCTTTGGAAGAGCAGCCAGTGCTCCTAACCCCTGAGCCATATCTCTAGCCCCTCTGTTGCTATAATTCAAGAGAACATTTTGTTAATTTTCTCTGGAACTTCCTGCTTCTAAAGGTTGAACAAACATTTCATTGGCTTCCTATCACTTCTGGAAACAGCATGGTTAATTAGTCAGTGTCATAGTTTGTAAATCAGACCATTGTTTTCTTCTGCTATCCACTGTATTAAATATTCTTATATTGCCTCTGGTGACTGAGTGCTGGCACTTGGCTCTTTCTACCCTGGGATCCAATTAGATGCACTGCATTTAAGTTACTCAACTGAGTGTCTGGCTCACAGCCCTTCAAATATTCTGGTGCTCTTCTCACATATTTGTTTCTTATGGTATTAGTGAAGGGTGTATCTTATGGATCCCCCATTATGGAGGAGTAGGCTTTACACAGCAAATCCCCTCCAGCATTCCACTTTCTCTGAGACACTAAATCCCTTCACCAACATTAAACCAAGAGATATTAGACATCTTCAGTTCACTCACAGCAGGCCATCTTTTGATTATCCTTCAGCCAACCAATCAGTTAAGCTGTTAACATCTTGTTCTAACTCTATGAGCTACATCAGTAAATTCAGAATGTCTTCTAGATAGACCCCTATCAATAAACTCAGACAGATCTAGGTTAATGTTCCTTTTATCTATCACACACCTTTAAAATCTACCCGCATGCAAGAATTTTTAGCAGTACAGTGTACCGCCTCATGGGTCAACCTATACCTCGCCTCTAGGGACCTGATGAAACCTGAGTTGGATTACAGGTCTAGGTATATAGGTGAACACAGGTCCTGAGATGATAGGCATTGTCTTCCTTAGTATCTCCATTCGTGGAAGGTAACTGCTGTTTTCCATAGACAATACAAAATAAATATGAACAGTGGAGAATGAAGTACTATATAAGGTGGTGTGGAGGACTGGGCTGAGCCATCTATCTGCTACTTAGGGTAGGAGGAATACATCTTCAGGCATGACCAACACCCCAGACTCTGAGGATTCAGTGTCCTCAGCCTTACCAGAGTCTTCCCATACATCAAGTTCCAAAGCCCTCTGTTTTCCCATTGGTGCCCTCATTGTCACTACAGAGACCCTTCAAGGCTCAGGCTTATGATTATGCTGTAATTCAGCCAATCACATGATGAGGGTCGTATCTGGTTTTCAGCACCTTAAGCTCTATGACTGGTAGGAAGAAGATTCTCAGGACACACTGAGAAGCCTTGAGGTTGTTTGCACACATATGGAGCTAGGGAATAGCCTTTTAAAGCTATTTCCCCTTCGTTAATTTATCTGTAAAAACAACCTTTACATTCCTTAATTCTTCAGAAGTGTTCAAAGGTTCTATACACAATCAGTAGATAAACTTATATAATACCAGTGAAACAAATTAGTGCAACATCGTCAATTAATGTTAAGCAATGGCCAGTTATAAATAGACTTGGGACTGAGAACATAAGTAGTAAATCCATGAAGCTGGATGCCTCAGAAATACCAGTCTGGCACCCAAGGCCTGGACAGTCACGGGTCTTCAGTCCACACTGGAAAGCAAGGAAGCTGGCACTTGACATGGGGGCAAATAGAGTGGTGACAGAGACACTTGCTTAGGACCCAGGGCTGGCAGGTGACACTGCATTTTCCTTGGACCTTTTCAAATTTGGCACACCATCAGAAGGTGCCACTCACTTTGAGGAAGAGGCTTCACTCTTCAGTTAATCTCTTCTGGAAATACTCTCTCAGACACATCCAAGTGGGTCCTCCTTGGTGCTTCTAAACCTCCAAGGTGACAAGACTATCATAACCACAGAGAACAAAACTTAAAGGTTAAAAAATGAGAACACAAAGGCCCCAGAAGAAGAAAATGCAATGCTTATTCAGTAAATAAAGATTTAACATTTAATAACTGTAATATACTTTTTTTCATAAAGAAAACCACAGCAGGTATGAAATAAGCACTCTTTCTCTTGGCATATCCCATATCTATGCAATATTTTAAGAAAGCCACATAACAGAATAAATCAAGAACCTTCAAAATATTTATGCTTTACTCCAGTTTTGAAACCCACAACCCCCGAAATGAGAGAGAAAGGCAAAAATTAATGTGATAAATTTAAATGGAATTGCTTCTATTAAAAATTATAAACACCACCAATGTACAAAAGAATAGTCAAATGAATTATAGAACATTCACGGGCTGAATTATTCAATAGCTATTAAAAATAATGTTTCTGAGAAGTTGCAATAACATGGAGAAATATTCATGATTTGACACTCTGAGGAAGGCAGGACAGAAGACAAATGTACTGCATAGAGCCTGCTATTGAAAGCACCTGCCTCTGCTGAAGCTCATTCTGAGGAAAGCATCCTGAACAGCTAGCTGTTCGTGCCTAATGTTGCTTGAACTAGCGGTGAGATGGTGGTATGTATAAATGTAACCATAAATCTTAATGCAAAGAAAATTATAAAATGGGGCGGGGGCAGCTACTGAATTAGTGTTGGCCTTGTCGCCTGAAATTCCACTCAGTAACTGTGTTCCCCCTAGGGAGCCTCAGGTAAAAAATGGGCTGAGTGAAAGACAATGTCAAGTAGCCAAAAATATTTTCTTCCCTATGGGTAATAAATGGTCTTGAAAGTGGTTTGCAAAAAGAAGCCCAAGAATGCTCTGAATTATAGAGTTTTGCTGTGTCATTTGGTAGGTAGGACTGTTTTGAAGACAATGTTCTTTTAATGCTGTAAGTTGGGGGTTAGGGGAAGAGAACATTTCTGGTCTCGCAATGCTGTTATTTGAGCTTTAATTAATTATTTATAGCCAACTCCCTCCACCAGGAAGCAATTTAGGGTGATTTCCAGAGATAATATGCAGTTATGAACAAGAATGTTTTTAACCTAGGGACATAGCTCATAATAGAGTGTGTGCTTAACGTGTGTAGGGCCTTGGTTCAATTCCCAGCACTACCCTTCCTTGGGTCCTCTTCCCCAAGTCAGAGTGCTCATCCTCTATCATCTAATAGTAAATGGATGAGGATGACCCAAGTCCCATTTCCTCTGGAAAACTGGTACCCAACCCTGGCTTCCCCTAGAGTCTTGGGCTCCCACATCCCACCAAGTGTCTTTAGATGCCAGGTAGCTATTTCCCCAGGTTTCTTCAGACTTCAGGCACCTCAGATTTGGCTGCAACAGGACTTTCCCCATCAATAAAGTATTTTTGTATCCCTTCCATAAGTATAAGCCCATAGGCTTTGAATTTCTTAAAAACCACCTTTATTTGGGGTTCTTTAATGCTTGCACCTCCCTTCCAACCCACCTAACATAGATAGGAGAGAAAAGAGGTCAATAGGAACAGAAGAAATAGACCTTTTATAGAGTCAGTTCCTTGGAGTGATTCCACCAGTATAGTCAGCAGGATTCCAAAAGACCGGTTAAACAGTAAACCAGCAATTCAGCAAAGGTAACTGCAACCTCAGCTGCTGGAGCCCAGAGCAGCAGCTGGAACCGGAGCAACATTCACAGGAGCAGTTCTCTCTAGGAGTGTCTTGAAGTGGAGTGATGAGCAGCCAAGACCATAAAAACAGTCCCACTTCTTGTTTTGGGCTCAAATATATATATATATATATATATATATATATATATATATATATATATATATATCCTCTCAGAGTCCGTACTAGGATGTTTATCAGTTGGCAAAGACCATGCCCCTGCAAGAGGCAGTTTCTCTTCTAGTGGACAAATATCACCTCTTCTCCCATGAGTATGTTTTCAGCAAAACAAAACAAAACAAAACAAAACACTGCACACCCTTACACAAGTCTGTTTCACATCCCACACTTGGGATAAAAAGCATGTTTACATCCACTACATAGGACAAAAATTATTAAATGTTGGTTGACCCTTCCCTGGAACACTCTGGATCTGCCTTACCCAAGTGCCTCTGCACAGGATGGCGATGTGCCTGTGGCAGGAAAGCTGTGCGTCTGTGTCAAAAAACAAATGCTCCCTCTAGTGTTACCCTCAAACTCACTGGTTCACATGATGGGAAAAATAAATGAGTGTGTATGTCACGATATGAATGATAAAAAAAAAATATGGCTAAGAAAGTGAAATGGGGCCTGGAGAGATGGCTCAGAGGTTAAGAGCACTGACTGCTCCTCCAGAGGTCCTGAGTTCAATCCCCAGCAACCACATGGTGGCTCATAACCATCTATAATGTGATCTGATGACCTCTTATGGCCTGCAGGTATACAGGCAGATAGAGCACTGTATACATAATAATAAAAACTAAATCTTAAAAAAAGAGAGATGGAAAAAACAAAAGAGAGATGGAGCAAGAGTCTATCTAAATCAAGTGCACAGCACGAAGCTGTGCACACCTATAGCCCAGAATTCCAGCTACTTCTGTCCCATTGTATTACTCACTCTCCCTTCGTTATGCAGAGTAGGACCCCACGGACTAGTCTGAGGAACCATAAGCCAGGAAGTCTCAGGAACTTTTGACAAAGCATTCACACACTTCACTTGGTGCTGAAGACTGTTGGCTCTGCTCCTTAATAATTAGGCTTCTTTTATGAATTTATTCATCAAAGGTATCTTCCTTACAACCCGACTACTTTGAGCAGGAGGGAAAGGAGGTTAAAGAGAACAAGAATAAACCTTCCAGGAATCAGTTCCTTGGGGGAGAAGGCCTTAGCATCTCCCCCAGGTCACACACCACAGCCTTTTCTGCCCTCCCTCTGGTGCTTCTCCTAGTTGGTCTCAAACCCTTGACTCTCCACCGCTTCCCTCCTCCACTCGGTCGATTTACAACACAATAGCCCAATTGGGTCCTTTTCCTTAATTCTGGACCCAAAATGGCTCCTCTCAGTTTATCACAACATCCATCTCAGTGGGGAATCCATGGTGTTTCCTAGGGGCAAAGCCCACCAAGACTGCTTTCACTTGAGGCAAAGCCCATCTTCCTTCCACAGAAGATCTCCCAGCTTGCCAGCTTGCACTGAGCAGATGACCACAGGCTATCTCAGAACTCCCATCATCCTGACCACTGCTACTTTACCCATCTTCACTCCAAGCACTGGTTGATTCCACATTCGAAGTCACTTTTTAAAATATTCATATATAGGACTTTACTTAAAGTGTGGGAACTACTGAAAGTAAAAGTGGCCCACCAGTAAAAATGAGTCTATAAAACTTGGATACTAAAATGGTCATTGTCCATAGAATTATAGGTCAAATCCAATAGCATCTCGATCACCAGCCATCTCTGTCTTTACAAAAATCCATCATTTTATTCTGATTTCCCTACTGGACACAAAAATCTAGCTGTCACGGGTTCGAGTAAAGAGAGAAGAGGTTTCTTCAACCTCTAGACTTCAACTTCTAGACTGTGGTCTGGCAGTCTGTACTGAGGTGAGCCACAGAAAGAAAGGCAGTATTAATATCCCAAGTAATGTCACAGTCATACTGCCCAAACTCAACTGTTCTGAACTGAGTTTCTACTTTATCTTTTCAAGAGATAAATAAAATAATTCTTCAAGTGTAACAACTAGTCCACCTTGAAAATTAATAAAAAAAAAACAGATGACACCTTAGAGCCTGGACTGTCTTAGATCAATATTCAAAAGTATTGGCTCAGTGTGCTTTTTGCTGGGGGGGGGGGCACAAATGAGACCCTCGATCTTCTAGAAACAATTGATAAGGAAAGCATAAATAATTCCTTAATGTTTCAAGGTGCTCATAAGTCTACATGTTAAAAATAAAATTTCCTGATGGTAAAGGTGTAGGGAGAGGCAGAGAGAGGAGAAAGACGGGGGAGCACTGTTACCGGAACCGCCTTGTTATCACAGCACCAAGTTTTATGAGGGCATTTCTTAGTGGTCCTCATTAAACTGGAAGCATCTTCATCCATGGAATCAGGATTTTGGAGGACCAGTTACAACTGGGCTAAGAGCATAGCTTGACATAACCCAGAGGTACATTTCAAAGAATTCAGCCAGAGATTCTTGACCCAACCTCTTAGAGGTGACTTTATTCTGTGAACGTGCGCACACATACACACAGACACACACCTGCAATCAGTTCTTTCATTTCAAGTTTACTCTTATTCCACACATATCTCTCTTTAAAAAATACATTTATTGTCAACACATAATTTTGGATGTTACTTCATTGTAAATAAGTGTGGGCTGACCAGAATACTATTTCACATGCCTAGGTTCTTAGGATAATAAATGGTGCCTCATGATTTCCTACTGAGCCTACCTTGACACAGTGATAAACAGCTGTCCATACCTATGTGAGAGCTGATTAAAAATTGGAAAATATGAATGAAAAGAAAGTACAGTGACAATAACGTCTTCTTAGATTTAACTTTTACAAGCCAGTTTATTGACCCTAGCCAATAAGATCACATGTACCAAAAATATATTAAACAGTAAGGTTTTTTTGTATTTTTAAAAATTATGATTCTATCAAATCTTGAAGTTTAGATGAGCACTCTGCCTTGTTTTAAAGCATCAGAGAGGCTGCCTATCATATTACCAAGCACGACTGGAAAAGCCTTGGCTGATGCTCATGTTTGGATGTGGTGCTGTTAGTGTTGGGACTTGAGATGGAAAGGAATGTGAAGCCCAGTCTCATTCCCATGATGCATCATGCTCCTCAATCATTCCCCTAGTTTTTTAAACCCAATGGTGAAAAATGGCAGTACCCATCCTCTCCTCAACAAGCCACTGCATTAAGTCTCTGCAGCCATAACTGACGCTGAGCATCTGGGTAAGGGGCCGAAGCTACAAAGAGGAACCCCTTTTTCCTGAGCCATGACTTGAAACTTCAAAGGCCCTCACTGTGTTCAAAATGGTGACAAGGTTCTTTGCCAAGAACATTTCCCCAGGCAGATTCTCTTGCTATTCCACGCACAGATGGAGCCCCTGCAGGACTTGATAACACATCTGGGTTGTCCCTTTGATGAACAAAGAGGCTCTGCGTGCCATCATGACTCATTGCCGTCCTCATCGGTATGCGGTTCAGCCGGAGACTGCCAGCTAGCTGCAAACAAGTTTATCATCATCCACTTACAAGTTAAGTTCTCCGTTTCATCAGAGCAAGGGCTTTGTTCCCCTCGTTTTCAAATGATTTTGTGAAGAAATGAGAGCAAAATATAAATGATTTTGCTAGTCAGAGACTCACTGGTTTTTTTGAGGACGAGTTCCGAAGGCATTGACTGAATGAATTATCAGGAGAAAGTTTAGGTTTGCGTGAGGAAAGGAAGTTGGTTCTGTGTAATCTGGAAAGAAGGAGTTTGTTCACGATTCAGTTTTCTCAGTAAGGACCTTCTTCAAGACGTTACACTCACCATTATGGATGTGAGGTAAATACAAACAGGCAAACTATGTTGGCTGAGGCAATGTTTTGTTGTCCTAGAAGATAAAGTTAGACACGGAAGTGCTAACTTAGCTAACTAAATCAACCTCACAAAGCTAGAAGCACTTTTGTAAATAGGACAGGGCAACGTCTTGGCAATTTAATCACAGACAGAAACTTGCAGACAATCAAACTCGGAGACAAAACATATTTCACATTATTTGCTTAAAATTTAAATATACAGATTTAGAATGCACCCCCCCCCTCATCCCCGGTGATTTTAGGCATCAGGACTAAGAAATGAAGCAATGGACAGATATTTAATATGATGAATCTTGAGATCTTGTGGGAATTGCAGTGTCTGGAAATAAGTCTGTCCTTGTCTGGCAATGGAAGCAATTGATACATACTACACTTTTAAATTTCCCAGTTATGGAGATGAGTATTTGAAAAGTTAATTGGGTCAAAGTCAAACACATTGCCACATCCAAGATAATTCCAAACTTTCCAACAACCTTCTTTGCCCTGAACTAAACCTGTAGAACTAAGTTCTACTTTTAATGTCGTTTCAGTGTCTGGACTTTTTTTTTTTAATCAATGTGTTCAATTTACTTAGGTGAAAACTAAGCAAAAACATAATTCTTTCATAGATTATTCTTTAGTCTTTATATGCACACATACACACACCAATGTTTAGAATATTCCCTCATATTCTTCTGCCCTCCCTTTTCTTGTGCAGACATCAGTTTTATATTCTAGTGATATGAAGGAGAGAAATTGCCATCATATTAATTGAAAACACTTTATTTATAAATTTGCAAAAAAAATTTTGCCCTGAATTAGAATCTCTAGTTTTCAGAAAATGTTGAAAGGGGTCCAAGACTCCAAACCTTGTAAGAATTGCTGGTCTAGAAAACACAGCTGAACCAGTTGTCACTAAATCAAGCAATGAGGACTGTTTCGTTGACCAGAGGCTTTGGTAGATATAAGGAAGGGTGACTTGTGGCTTGGAGCAAATCCATCTTGTAGTTTGGGTGCTGATTCATGTGCCCATACCCCATCATTACTGAGGGCAGAATCAAAATCCTTATAACGTAACTTCACATTGCCTCCAGGTATTCAGACCTTTTAGGAGCCAATTCTTCCTAAAAGGTCAACATTAGCTGAATGGCTCTGGCTGCCTTTTACACATCCCCTTCACTGAGTGCAAAAGGAAGGGCCTCTACCACACCTACAGAACATTGTGATGGCGATCTCAACTCTCACCTCCATTAGATTAATAAGTTGCTGGGAGGAGGAGGGGAAGTGCTGCAGAGACTGATGCACCAGCCAAGGACCATGCGTGGTGAGGACCTAGACCCCCTGCTCAGATGTATGACAGGCAGCACAGTCTCATTGTGGGTCCCATAATATGGTGAGTAGGAGCTACCTCTGACATGGACTCTGGTGCCCACTCATTAATCACTTCTCCTTGGTGGGGCGGACTTACCAGGCCACAGAGGAAGAGGATGCAGGCAGTCTAGATGTGACTTGATAGGCTGACATCAGATGTAGGGGAGGAGGGCTCCATCTTTCTGAGGACTGGGGGAGGAGGGAAGGAGGCAGAAACCTAGAGGAGACAAAGGAGGAGGCTACAACTGGGATGTAAAGTGAACAAATTAAAAGAAAGAAGATGAGAAGGAAGAAGAAGGAGGAGGAGGAGGAGGGGGGGGAGCTGGGATACTAGTAAAGCTCATGTCTGAGCATTTCTATAAGGCTGTTTCCAGCAGGGCCTGAGTGTAGAAAGTGTCCCCATAAGCTAAGGGCCCAGACCATCCCCCCCCAAAAAAAAAAGAAAGAAAGAAAGAAAAAAAGAAAGAAAGAAGGAAAGAAAACAACTAGTACAGGACGCTGCGTTCTCTGCTTCCTGGATGGTGAAGGAGCTCCACCTCATGATCCCACCACCACGATGTGCTGTCTCACTGTGGGACTAGCTAGCTACAAGTGACCCTGGGGACAAAGCCAAAATAAATCCTTCCTCCATTTAAGCTGTTTATACAAGGTATTCTGTCACAGCGATGAGAAGTCTAGCGGACTTTTCGTACCAGAGAAGTGGGGCTGTAGCTGTGACTTCACCTGAGGGTGTATCTAGGCTGTCAGGCCTGCGGAATTGGTTTGTGAGAGGAGTTTGGAAAAACTTGGAGATGCTGGTTAGAGCAGCCTAAGAACACAGTAAATAGAGGCAACTTTGCAGTCCTGGTGGGAGGGTAAAAAGTGCAGAGTATTGCAAAAGAAGTGTAAAGACGGTGTGCATGAGGGAGAATTCATGCATATTATATTCCGAGAAAAACACTGTGATAATGTCCTGAGACTTTGAGTGGAGCAATGCTGAATTGAAAGGTGACAGACTACTTGACGTGGTAGAGAGAATGGAAACTGAATAGGATTGAAAGGTAGCCTAGCACTCAGGGAGGGCATAGCTGCTGCCAGGTACTTTTAGCCACGTTTACAGTGAAAACCATGAGAGAGATTTTGAAAACTTCAAACGTTCTTAGAAAAGGGGCCTATACGAGGAGTTGGGCTGCTGAAAAGATTATGGCCACCAAAGAGTCCGGGGCTTTATGTTGGGGCAATTGGGAGGACATCTCAGTAGTATATCTGGAATTAAAATGATGTCACACGGCCAGGCGTGGTGGCGCACACCTGTAATCCCGGAGGCAGAGGCAGGCGATCAATAGTTCGAGGCTAGCCTGGTCTACAAAGTGACCAGGACAGCCAAGGCTACACAGAGAAACCCTGTCTCGAAAAAGAAAAATACATCCCACATCTAAGGCTCATGGTTGTAACTCATGTGAGAGACTTTGCTATAAGAAGATGTGCCAAGAGACTTGATACCCTATGAGCTTATACAGGGGGAGGAGGTCCCCTCAGTCACAGTCAGAGGGGAGGGGAGTAAGGGGAAAATGGGAGGGAGGGAGGAATGGGAGGATACAAGGAATGGGATAACAACTGACATGTAATATGAATAAATCAATAAAATATATTTTTTTAAAAAAAGAAGATGTGCTTGGCTACATAGAAGCAGTTAGAGAAGCTGTTCCCATATTTCCCATATTCACTGTCCCAGACACTCAGACACACTGTGCTCACAATTGCTTACGCTGGCAGCGCATTTGGACATCACGGTGTGATGCTCGCTTTGTATTTTAGAATTATGGATTCACAGTAGCTTCGCCCTAGGTTATAAAGGAAAAACCTGGGATGACAAACAATGTACCCCAGGATTTAGATCATCACTGAGAACCCCAAGAAGGCAGTGGGCAAATCTAACAGCAAGTCCAAAAGTGCAATGTAGACCCCAGAAAGTTTGAGATGCCACAAAATATGGACGATGGACGTCACTTAAATTAAATACTATAACAGAATATTTAGGAGAGAAATTACTAACTGCAATCTGACACATAAACCAAAAAGAAATCACAGAGAATGAATTAAAGATTACTGCAAAGAAACTTTGCCCAATGCATAATCTCAAAAAACTTGTTTGAAAGAAACTGTCATTTTAAATGTCAGTATTTAAAAAAGAAACTC
Source organism: Acomys minous (assembly GCF_964271855.1). Taxonomy (NCBI): domain Eukaryota; kingdom Metazoa; phylum Chordata; class Mammalia; order Rodentia; family Muridae; genus Acomys; species Acomys minous. Next base: position 177,030,311 of record NC_140483.1, on the reverse strand, counting down.
AGACCAATAGCAGATATAAGCAATAAATAACACACTAACCCCAAAATAAGTAGAGGATGTAAATAGTAATAGAATTACAGTTTTTAAAATAAGAAAGAAAAAATTTCAACCAACTAAAAGATTGTGTTTTTTTTTTTTTGTTGTTGTTGTTGTTGTTGTTTTTGGTTTTGGTTTAGTTTTTCAAGACAGGATTTCTGTATAGCCTTGGCTGTCCTGGACTCACTTTGTAGACTAGGCTGGCCTTGAACTCACAGAGATCCACTTGCCTCTGCCTCCAGAATGCTGAGATTAAAGGCATGCGCCACCATGCCCAGCTTTTTGGTTTTTGTTTTTAATTATCAACATACACATTCACTTGATTACTTGGTCCTCAGATGCTGGTGGTTTGGAGGATTAGGAGGTGTGGTCTTTTTAATAATATTTTTAAATTTTTTTTACATTTACATTTATATTATTACATATATATATAAAACAAACTACATAGAGCAAGAAGAAACATGAAACAATCAGGAATTATATAAATGTTACATTCATAGTGTTTTGGCTCTTTGTATTTGGCAGGCTTGAAGAAAACATTTTCTATCTTGGTGAGTCCAAAATTCTGAATGTAAATCAATAGCTATCATATCTCATCTCTCTCAACTTAAAACCTCTATCTAGACCTAAAAGCATCTTTTCGTGACTGCTCAGGCAACAAACTGTCCCTGTCATTTTTTTCACTTTGGGAGCTGCTATCCTAAACTTCCTATTTACTCAGGTAATTAATTTTATTCCTTCTCAAGTCTCTGATGGGGCTGAAGACAAAATAATTAAGCTTAGTTGTTTAGAGGAGGTGTGGTCTTACTGGAGAAAATATGTCACTTCCAGTGGTCTTTGAGGTTTCAAAATACCCAAGCCATCCCAGTGCCCTGCACCCGCTGCTTGCAGTTTGAGGTGTGGGCCTTTGCTTTGTCATATAAACTCTAACTCTGTAAATCTTTAAGCCTCAAGTAAACTCTTTCTTACCTTGGCCACGCTGCCCTTAGCACACCAATAGAGAAGAAACTAACACAGAAGCTGTTGCCAGGAAAGGAGCTATTCCTATGACAGACCTGACCGTGCTGGGTGTTCTGAGGAATGCAGAGGACTTCTGGATTTTGAACTAGAAAGTTTTTGAATACTATATCGTGGACTGTTTAACATATCAGCCCAAGAGCAGCTTGGAAGACATTTGTGCTGAGGGCTTTGTGGACTGTGACTGCTCAGTCCAGGAGGTTACAGAGGGAGGAACAATACTAGCCACTGGGCTAGCGACCTCTCTTGTGATATTTGGCAAACAGCGGCTGTATTCTGTCTGCCCTCATCCGAAGAACAAGCCTGAGGCTAAATTAAAAATGGCATAAACTATTTAAGAATTCTCTTCAATGGCTTCCTGTTTAGGCTGCGCTTTTTTTTTTTTTTTTTTTTTTTTGAGGTGGGTTGCCACAGAAGCCTTCCATGTCCCTCTTTCTGAACTATACCTCTGCAATCATTTATATAACTGAAAAAGTGGCTTCTTTGCTCTTTTCTGTCAGCAGGAGCACAGATCATGGGCTTCCATATGGTTTCTAGTGACTGTACAGACCACAAAAATGGCCCCTGGCTACAGAAGCCCAAGGACTCCAGCAGGGCCCTGAGAGTTTGACTATGCCCCAGTGAGTATATGGATAACACAAATGGATTTGTTTTTATTTTATTTTATTTTTATTTTGGGTAGAGAGATTACAAGGTTGGCAGGAGGACAAGGAAGGTGATTGGCATGCATGAGGTGAAATTCTCAAAGAACCAATAAAAATAAGTTGAAAAAGTCATAAACTAATATTTTGGTGGAGGGAAAAGGGACCCTGCCAAGCTGGATGCTACAGCTATGGCTTGTGCTGGAGAAGAGTTTGTAACTGTGAAAGAGGTTAATACCATTAAGAAGGGACCAGATCTGCACTGCAAGAAAAAGAGGGGTGCCCTCAGGGCAAGCTCTTACCCAGCTAACCTTGCAAATTGTGAAAGGAAAAGTCTTAAGGAATTAACAAAAAATATCTAACGTGCGGTTGAGGGGACTGGGGCTCATCCTAAGTAGGCAGGCAAGCTTGTCGATGGTCTCCATGTGGTTCGGGCTTTAGCATCATAATAGGTACATGAACAAAAGGATTGTAAAAATCTTTCTCTGTGGTAAAGAGAAAGCAGAGCATTACAAATAGCAAAGTTAGAAGGACAGAGCCTTCTAAACCACTTGACATCAGACATGGAGCTACAGGATTTGGTATTTGGCCTGCTGGTTTTGGTCTTGCTTTGGTCCAATATTTTCTTGCTATGCCCTCCCCCCTTTCTCCCTTTCTGAATGGCAATGTATACTCTGTGCCATTATATGCAATCTGGTTTTTTTTTTTTATTTTATTTTATAGGAGTTATGATTAGGAATTTGCCTTGAGTCTCAGAAAACACTTCAAACTTTTGGACTTTTAAATAATATTCTAACTATCAAAGACAATGGGGACATTTGAAATTACATTAAATATGTTTTACATTATGATATAGCCATGAGACCACAGAATCCAGGGAGAGCAATGCAGGAAGCTGAATGAGATGTCACCCGTGGGTCTCCAGCTTTCAAGGACTTGGGAGCCAGTTGGTAGGTATTTGGGTAGGACTCTGAGGTGTGGCCTTGCTTGGGGAAGCACGTTACTGGTGCATGGGCTTTCCAGTGTGCTCTCCACCTTGTGTTTACCTTTCAAAGTGTGGGCTCCCAGCTGCTTCTGTCTCCGTGCCTATTCTCTGCCACCACGAACTCTGATTTTCTGAAACCATAGGCTCAAGCTTATGTAAGTTGCCCTGGCCGTGGTGTCTTATCACAGCCACAGAGAAAGGCAACTGACTCGCTGACTTAGACAGACAGAGATAGAGGAAGAAGATCCAAACAGTCAAGACTAGACGAGAGAGAAGTACTAACCGCTTCACAGAGACAACAAGGGTTACAATGGGCTGTTAGGACAATTACGTGCCAACGAATTAAACAATTTAGGAAACACAAATTCCCAATGGGCGTGAATTACTAAAACTGGTTCCAAATCAAATAGAATTTCTAGAAACTAAATTGAATTCATAATTAATATTTTCCCACAAAGCAGAGCCCAGACATAGACTGCTTCCTTGACAAACGCTATCAAATATTAAAGGGCAAATTATACCAATCTTGTGAAAACTCTCTCAGAATGTAAAGGATGGTCTCCCAACTCACCGGAGGCAGTATCATCTTTACACCAAAGACAGACGAGGATGTCACAGGAACACAAAACCACAGAGCAGCACAGCTCATGAGCAACCCAGAAACCAAGCAAGTTCAGCAGCATATTCAAGCAATGAAATATCATGACCAAGTACGGTTAATCCTAAGAGTGCCAAATCAGTTTTATGTTCCTAAGTAAACCATAGCACATCACATTAATAGAATAAAGGAAAACAATCACCACAGGTTATGCATGTGACTTACTTCTTCACACACGCATGGAAATAAAAACTTTCATGAAAGGAACAACAGAAGGAAAATGTTTCAACTTGATAAAAAAACAACACAAACCCCAGTGTATAGGAAAGAGGGGACTAGCAAGGAAGAAGCAGAGGTTTGGGAGAAGGTTGTGTGTGTGTGTGTGTGTGTGTGTGTGTGTGTGTGTGTGCGTGTGCGTGTGTTGGAGGACACAAATGTCATAATGGAGCCCATTGCTTTCTATGCTGACTTAAAAAAAAAAAAGAAAACTATGATTCTATTGTTTTTGCCTCAAGTTAATAACAGTGAGAGAATATTAAACTCTACAGGGTATATTGACCATTATACTAGTGGCTTCTCCAGTGTAACAAAGAAAATGACAGTATTGGAGGGGCATAGATTGGGATGAAAGGCTGTCACTGCCTTTATTTGAAGGTGGCATGATTCTGTGTGTGGAAAATTGATGGGAGTGAGAGTAGGGTAGCAGAGAAAGTCCTGAGAGAGTGAGGTCCTCAGTGAACGTATGCTGTTGACGTAGCCACGGCCATGTCAAGGACCATAACTACAGACTCATGGGAAAATGACAGAGGTTGGAATGAGTCCCCAATCCTCCAAAATACAGATGTTGTTATATATCAGGAAGCATCAAGAAATGTAGGTAGCTATCATCTTACCTAGTAGACAAAAGCTATAAAAACTAATCATAAAGGCATTGATATGTATAGCCTCACAAAAAGAGAATTAAACTAATTTTACAAGGAAATTCAATCAATTTCAAGAAAATACAAAGAAACTACTCAGTGAGAAATTTAACAGACAAGTAATTTTAAAACTCAGAAAGAAATTCTTAACTTGAGAAGTATAATAAACAGCATTAAAATGTGATAGAAAATATCAGTAGCAACATAGGTCATATAGCGGTAAGAAGCAGTGGGGATTTGAAAACACACAGAGAAAAAGTAAGTTCAATGTTAGAACTCAAAGTTCAAAAAGTCTGAGAGAAGGTACAATTAAAATTCTTTGTGGTCTTTGTTAAGTAAATCATTCAACATGATAACAAAAGCGCAACTCATAAAAGAAAAAAATGATAAATTGTTCTGGCATGAATGAAAATATTCTATGTTTCAAAAGTTGTCACTAAAAAAATCTATTTACACACTGAAGAAACCATTTGCAAAGTATAAATTAAAGATTTTATCCAAATTATATAAAGAACCCTTTATAACTCAACAAGAGGAAAAAGCAGTATAAGAGTAGGCAAAACCAAAAAATAAACATTTCACCTGAAAAGGCATTTGAAAACATATTCAGCATCACCGCTTGTTTGCCACGTTGTACTTCAGTGAGGAGTCAGAGGACCACTGTCCAAGTGCTGATGTCTATGTGATGAAACTGGATCCCTCAAACATTGGTAATGGTCATATCAAATAGTGTCGACACTTTGAAAATCAGCTCAACATTTCTTAAAAAGTGGAATGCAAACTTCCTATACCACTCAGAAATGCTTGAAACAGTACCCATGTCTATTAAGCATTACTGGGTAACATAAGTTATATCACATAATATTCAGCAATAGAAGAAAGATATCAGGTTGGAGAGCTGACCTCATTGATCAAGTGCTGCTGTACAAACACGTAAGGGCCAAAGCATGTATCCCCAAATCTTAAGTAAAAGACTGGGCATGGCAATACATGTCTATAACCTCAGTCTTGTGATGAGACATGCAGGTCTTTGAAGCTCGTAGGCCAGTGAGCCTAGCCAAAGAGAGGAGCTTTGGGTTCTATAAGAGACCCTGTCTCAAAGTTAAAAAGACTTATCAAGGAAAGGCACACACATGCACATACACACATTAACAAGTACATATACTAACATACACAACACCACACACAATACACACATGTGTGTATGAAGAATGAAATATCATTCTATGCGTCAACATAGATAAGTTTCAGTTTATTCTGATTTTGATAAAATGAGGAACATGAATTATCCATATCAAATCCATATTAAATATTTTATTATCAATTATCCAGATCAAATTGATGGAGGCAAAGATCTATGTTTGCCCATGGCCAGGGTGGGGTGGATCATTGGCTGCAAATGGTCCTAGAAAACTTTAGGGGACTATGGGAATGTTTCAAAACTTACAGTTCATAAACAGCTAACATCCATTGAGTTTTGTGTTTAAAGTGGATAAATGTTATGATATATAAATTATACACCAATAGAGATATGTTAAAAGTATGTATGCTCATAAGGAGTAACAATCATTTATATATGGTAGGCACATTTAAAAATTGTTAAAAGTAAATGTACAATTCAGATGTTTTACTTTTCCAACTTTTCCTTATGCCTGAAAATATTCAAATTATGATGCGACTTGATGTGCTGGTGTGAATTGGTAGGGGGGCTCCCCTTTTCTGAGGAGAAAGGGAAGGGGGGAAGGGTGTAAAAGTGTGGGCTGGGAGGAGAAGAGGGGGGCTATCATCGGAGTGTGAAGTGAATATATAAACTAAAAATAAAATGTTCAAAATACAGATTAGAGAAAAAACTTTGGGGCCTTTTCATTTGTCCTGGTAGAAGCTATAAACTACAGACAGAGAGGTGCAGCCATGGGATACCTTACTCTGCTGTTCAGCATAGTGTCACTTTAAATCAGCCGTTTGTATACTTTGATGGAGGATGCTTAGAACAAGTCAAAAACTAGGACTTTATCTGGGAGCACAACCTTCTGTGGTCACACCTGCCCATAAAGAAACCACCTTTATTTCTTATGAATTATACATAGAACCCCTTTAGAGAGCAGTTTTCTCGGTGTGTGGAAACAAAGCGCTTTTTATACTTTATTCACATAACCAGCTTTTTTCTTTTCTTTTCAAAAGAATGCTATAAAATCTTTCTGTGTCTAAATCTATTATAGAGACATTTGCTGTAAATATCCTCAATTGCTGATGGATCTCATCTCAGTGTTTTGATCTTCACAACTATTTGTGTCAACTGCGTTTAGGTCTTTGTAGAGTCAGACAGAGACTCTTTGTAATATCCCAGACAGAGAAATTAAGATGTTCGCCTTGTTACTTGACAGAAAGTCTATAGTGTAAAAATAAGTTCATTTATAAGCTACAGCCAACAATACAGTGAGTAAATTTCTCTCATATTTACATCTAATTTATGATAATAAATTCCTTTCTCTTTGAAGCAGGGTCTTCTGTATGGCTCAGGACCCATGACTCTAGTGTTACTGCCTTATTGGATCTGGGGTTACAGGCACATACCCCGACACCTAGCATAAATTCTATTCTCCCAGCAGGGCATTGGGACAGATGCTGGGACTCCCTGCTGGACTCTGGGCAGAAAGGGTGATGAGAATGGGAGGGAAGAATGAAAGGACCCAGAGGGTTCAGGAACCCCACAAGGAGACCATCAAGGCTGGCAGATCTGGACGGGGGGGGGGGGCTGCATAAACTGATGCGCCAGCCAAGAACAACTCATGCAGTGAACCTAGACCCCCTCTTCAGATCTAGCCAATAGACAGCTCATTCTCCATGGTTTTGGAAGCGTGGGGACTGCCTCTGACATAAACTCCGGTGCCCCTGATTTGATCATTTCCCTGTGGTGGGGAGGCCCTGTGGGCACACATAGGAAGGAGAAGTAGGCTATCCAGATGAGACCTGATAGGTTGTGGTCATATGGTGGGAAAGGAAGTCCCATTCTATCAGAGGCCTAGGGGAGGGGAATAGGGCAGAGGATGGAGGGTGGGTGGGAATGGAAAGATACAAGCAAGAAGTTAATAATTGCAATGTAATCTCAATAAATTCTAGTAAAAATTAAAAAAAAGAACACATAGAAATCATTTTCATTATTGTTTTACTTGTATATTGAGACATTCATAAACTAAGCATATAAATAGTAGCAACTGTCCATTGGCCAATATAGTTAAAAATAGATCTTAGCTTCTATTTTTTTCAGCATAAACTTCTTTTATACACCTTTAATTAACTGAGTTGAATGATATCATTACAAAAATACCAATAATTTTAATCAAAACCAAACTATTAGATCCTTTGAGATGCTTTACATAATTAGACATATAACAAATGTATACATCAGAGGTGTATTTTAAATTATTATGTGTATTTTTTCTCTGATTTTTCAAGGGTAATTTGGCACTAACTGTACTGGTTTTTCTGTTGCCGTGGTAACTAAATTTATTGTTGACCTCAAAGCACAGAGAAATAGGAAGGTTAAGTTACAAGGCCACACTACCAGAGACCCTGCTTCCAGCGTCCCTTTTCCTTTGCCCACCCCATGCCTAGCAACGCTCTGCCACAAGTACCACTTCCCTGAGGGTCATTCATCCCTTTTCATGTCCATCTGCTGTCTATGATGTGCTTACCTTAAAGCAGAACCATCTATTATTTACGTTTGTGTCCCCAGTGTCTGCAGCATCCATGGAACTCAATAAATAGAGCCTCTGAACAATAGCTGGTCAGATTTCAGACTATTCCAGGTCAACATTTATTGAACGTCTTCTATTCAGTAGATGCTCGGGTTAAGTGAAGAACACAAAAATAAGCAGATGTAATTCTACTGCCTACAAGAAGCATGAGGTGCAGTATAATTTTAATCATAGAAAAGAATCATTTGTTTTAGAGGGTTTTGTGGGTTTTTTTTTTTTACATTTTATCATATCTGCTACCCTATAACTGAGAAAGCATATAATATATTTAGAAAGTAAATTTTAAAAAATATCTATTTTGAGGCTGGCAAGACGACACTTGCTATCCAACATGGACAACCCCAGTTAAATTTCTGGAGGCAATGTAAAGGTAAAAGGAGAGAACCAGTTCCATAAAGTCATCTGCTCACCACCATAGGTGTGCCATGGCATGAGCTATAAATACACACACTAATAAATAAAATTTTAAAAATAAATATCTACTTTGGGGCAGAGCACAAGATGTCTTAGGAAAGAGTTGGAGTATAAAAAGACCAGAAAGGGACGGGGGCTCCACAAGGAGGACAACAGAGCCAACAAATCTGGGCCCTGCAGACACTGATGCACCAACCAAGGACCATGCATGGAGAGGACCCAGAAACGCTGCTCAGATGTGAATGCAGCTTCCATATGAACGCCATAATATGGGGAGTAGGGGCTGCCTCTGGCATGGACCCTGTGGCTCACTCATTGACCACTTCCCCCTGGCAGGGTGGCCATGCCAGCCCACAGAGGAAGAGGATACAGGCAGTCCTTATGAGATTTGATAGGCTGGGATCAGATGGTAGGGGAGGAGAGGTCCCCCCTTTCTGAAGACCAGGGGAAGAGGGAGAGAGGGAGAGAGGGAGAGAGAGAGAGGGAGAGAGGGAAGGACTGGGAGGAAATGAGGCTACAATTGGGATGTAAAGTGAATACATTAAAAATAAACAAACTTGATTTAAAAATAAATGAATAAATAAAAATATCTATTTTAATTATATATATTATAATTTGTAAAAGTAGATTTTATTTGCCTGATGTAATGGTCATCTCAGAAGCTTGCTGCCTCCATCTGCTTACCTAGGTCTAGTCCTGGAAGCTTCTAGCCTCCATACAATTTAATTTAGACCTAGAATGTTCTCGGCCTCTGAGACTTACTGCTAAATAGCTGGCCTTTTCTAGTTCTTTCTGAGTTCTGGCTGGGTGGCTCATCTCAGCTGATCTGGTTCAAACTCTTCTCCAAGCTGACTGATTCAAACTGGTTTCTCTCAGGTTCTGACTTATTTGCTCTGCTTGATCGCAAACTTAACTCTAGCAATCTGTTCTAACCTTCTGGCTCCTTCTCATTCTGTGGCTTGTTCTGTCTTTACCTGTGTCTAGCTTGTTCTCTCTGCAATCTGTCTCTGTAAAACTCTCCCAGTAAATCTGCCTTCTCTCTCCCTCTACTCAGCTCTCTCTTAAGTCACCTCTCTCTCCTCTCTGTTCTCATGAGAGTTGGGCATATCCTAGCTCTGACTCATTCTGTTAAATCTTTCTTTGGTTTGTCACTTTGTCTGCTCTTCAATTAGATGTCACTTTCAAACATGGCTGCTTCTTTCTACAAACTAACCTTACCTTCATTGTTAGGGATTAACCGTGTGTATGAAGGGCATGTCTGCATTCCAGCCGGATCATGTTGACCCAGAAGGTATTTGCATGTGCCCCCTCACCAGAGAAGCCATGTTGCTGAATTAAAATATCTGTACACTAATGAATTTCAATAGTTGTAAAATTTTAGTAGTAACCTTCGAATGAGACCAGCATAACACAATACTGCATAGTGTTTGCACATGAAATACTATATATTACACCGCGTGCACTGCATGCATCATACAAAGAGAGTCACTGAGAGTTGTGGGATTCACATCATGTCTTTCTATTAAAGACAAGTCCACTGACAATCAGATTCAAAGCTGGGATCATGACATGCAGCCAACTTCCTTTATCCACAGATAAAATGACCACATGATGAGTTCATCATATATTTCTTCTGGGCAAATTAGGACACTGTTTAGAAGTGTGAAAATATAGAACTTGTCATATTTATTTAGGATGGTGAGCAAGTCCAAGCATGGAGCTGTCATATGTCCCCTTTGCCTTCTGCTTATGTTCCAGGGAGAGTATTTTTTATCAGAAAGATAGAAGAAAGGCAGAGATTTATATGTGCAACCAGTGTGGAGATAAAGTAATGTAATTGAGGTTACATTTAGCATTGAACTTGGCAGTTGAGACTAAAATAGAAACATTATAAATTATGTAGTTTACATCATCTGATAAAATAATGCAATTTATCTTTTAGAGCATACAAACACTGTGCTGCTGTTAAATCCTAAAAGGAATTTCTCCCCAGAATATATCCCCAATGGGCAATGTTTAATTGATGGGTAGAAGTTTTAGAAAACGATTAAGAAATTTATACTTTTATCCCCTCCCCCATATGGTCTATTGCACCCACGTAGCATCAAGACCATCTTCCCACAAATACCCTCTATAATTCTGTGATACCAAATAGAGAAGCTTTTCCCTCCTATTGAATTTTCTAAAAAGCACAGAACCAAAGCCTAAGTAATAATTACATTTTCTGTTCCAACATTTTAGCGTATATGGAAATTTCTGAATAAGGAAAGTTTAGGATACCAATTATTTGTCAATAAGAACTTGGTCATTAATGTACTCCCAAATGGATAAATACATATTAAACAATTTTCACAAAGCATTGAAGTCACTGATATGGAAGCTATGTTTTAAACTTTGGAGTTTTAAGGATAAATGTAATTTCTTTTTAAAATTTACATATACATTTATATTATTAAAATATATACAATTAGCTACCTACTACAGGAATAACCATGAAACAATCAGGAATTATATAAACATTACATTCATAGTGTTTTGGCTATTTGTATTTGGCAGCCTTGAAGAAAACATCTTTCCCATTTTGGTGCATCTAAAATTTTGAGTGTAAATCAATATCTATCATATCTCATCATTATCAAATTAAAACATCTATCTAGACCTAAGTCTTCTTAACCCCTCAACAACTAAGCTTAATTGTAAAACTAAACTATATGGTCTTCAACCCCATCATAGACTTGAGAAGGAATAAAATTAATTACCTGAGTATACAGGAAGTGCAGGTTAGCAGTTTCCAAAACAAGAAGATGACAGAGACAGTTTGCTGTCTGAACAGTCACCCAAAACTCTCTATAACATTGGAGCATCATCTTCAGCCTTCTGGCCAAGTATATCTGACAGACATATTTGTGAGGCAGGAACTATTGACTTGCTTACCCTGTCTTTGTAGAGTTTTGCTATCAACTTTGCCTGTGTCCAAGCTTGCCCATTTTTCTGCAGAATTCTGTCTCTGGTAGAAAGAAGAACATTTTGCCCAGTGGCTTGTTTGCCACATTTGAAGTCATCTCCATAAGGAGGTTCTTTGATGCTCATCATCTTCTTTGAGGTAGACTGGGTATTTCCAGGAGTTAACCTGTCTCATTATCAATGAATCTTTAAAATAATAACATCTTTTTTAAAAGATCTATTTATTTATGTATACAGTGTTCTGCCTTCACGTACACTGGCACAGCAGAAGAAGGCACCAGATCTCATTACAGATGGTGTGAGCCACCATCTGGTTGCTGGGAATTGAACTCAGGACCTTTGGAAGAACAGATAGTGCGCTAACCTCTGAACCATCTCTCCAGCCTGTAACAACATCTTTAAATGTCATTTTATATAGGTCTCTGAGGTTTTTGAAGACCTTATCTAACTATTTTACCTTATCTTCCTATAGAATCATATCTATCTGTTACACCTAAGATGTATATTCTTGTGATAAAAATAGACTAATAGTTGATATGACCATGATTTGACAAACTAACAATTAGCTTGTATAACTTACTTATCCTAAACAGCCTATAATAGCACTTTCAAAGTATTGGAAGTAAACCTTGTATTATAATTGAGTTGTATGGGTACAATTAATACCACATATTAGAGTAGAAGTATATATAATGTATGTGAAGAATAATTTTAAATTTGAATTCTATACCACTGTATCTAGAATAAAACTTATTTTGCATCTATATGCAAAATTCTATACCAGGGAATTAAAAATAACCTGTGAGTAACAATTATGGCATCAAGTTAAGGAGTGGATTCACTAATCTACTTTCTGTCCTATCATCCCTGTATATTTCTATATCCCCCCTTCTTTTTTTTTTTTCAGGCCCTATCTCCAAACTTAAGAATGAAAGATAAAGGAAAGGAGAGACATCCCTGAGTCCAACCTTGTTTTCTTTCTAAATAAGACCAATAATAACTTATAACCAACTCCCAATGAAAATAAACATCCATTGCCCAAGAAAGCAACCACAAAACCTACCCTACCTCCTCCAGGGAAATGGGGTGCCATTTTCTTAAGGTTTCTTCCAGCTGATTTGGGACAAATAACACCTTTGTAGGGGCCAAATAAAATTGGAAAAATGGTTAAACAAGTATTTGTGGTCCAGTTTCTAAATGCAGAGAAATTCCAGGCTTAATTAGAGTCCTGTGTGGGACAGTCTGGAATGCTGCACCAATTGGGATTGGAAGCTTTCTTGGAAGCTGTCCTGGGAGGTGTCCTGTTCTGATGAGGAACAGCAACTGAAGCACTTGGGGCAGGAACATGAAGGATGCAGGATGCCAGTGGGATAAACGTAATTTCTTATAACTAGGGATGAACCTTCAACCTCCAAGAGATTGAAGAACACTTTACCTTTTCTTGCTATTTTAATTTCAAAGCAGACGCAGCAAAGTGATGGCACGAGGAATGTTTAAAGGGTACAACCTCAAAATAAAGGTAAGCCTTGAATATCTTTGCTCTTTAAGGGCTTGCTACATCATCCTTTGCCGTGGCCTGGTGATAGGATTGTTCATGATCTGGAGCAAGACCTGAGAAATACCATAATGGAGAGAGTGCAGAAGGACAAACAAGAAGCCCCTCATTATCTGAGGGAAGTAAAAGTATCTGGAAAAATAATTATTATTATTTACATATGTAATTATAATCATTATCATTATAATTATTATAATTATGTTACAATAACATGAAAAAGGACATAAATATAATATTGCTTATTATAAATTATTATAGGAGAGGAGAGCATGTACATGCATATGCGCCTGTATGTATTCAAGCACATGAGTATGCACACACATACACACACAAAATACATAAGTGAATGTAATTCATTCTAACAACATTTTATTAAATGTCACATATATATATTATATATGTATTTGAGTGCTGTAGAAACTATTTCGAACATCTTATTGTTCCTTTATTAACAAGCAGTTTGATCATTTAGCTACCTCTCTGAGATTCATAATTTTGCATTTTTGAGAAGTTTACTTTCAATGCAAAATGCTTTTCCAGAATAAAGGAACAACAACAACAACAACAAAAAAAAAAAAAAAAAAAAAAAAAGAGGAGAGTCACTCAGAGATAGAGTTTATGGCAAGCCTTAGTGGAAGTTGTGTGATCTGGACACTGTTTTATTACTTTTATTACTACTAATTTTGAGTTAGCACACAAAATAATGGGTTTCACTGTAATGTTTTCATATATATATCATTGTACCTTCTGAGCAGTCCTTTGATTAAAGAGAGAGGTCACAAATTTTAGAAGGGTAATATCAGAAAGAAGTTTTGTACGTAGTAAACAGGAACACAGTGGCAATTACACTGTTGTTACATATTTCTAGGGCCATGTTTTAATTTACTGAAACCACTGTCCTATCCAATGATGGGGTTACTCTTTCTTTGGCCACTAAGGCCTTTCAGCCAACATAACTCAAATGCATCAGGATAAGAATCCGAGTTCTTTGTGACGCTGGATGCAACTGTGAGAGCAGTTGCTTCTGCTTCCATTCCTTTATTCTTGCATATTGTATATATTCCACAAAGACAGCAGCACATAATGATCCCCTAATCAAGGAATAGTCTGTGCCGTGCTGTTCATATAATTATTAAATTAACAATGGACTTCGGTGCTCTCTTCTGCCTTTCTGTCAGGGTAACTGCTTCTGGAAGTGGGGTTAGGGTAGGATGGCAAGACCAGTTACTCAATAGGAATGATCCCCCGTACCTCCTTGAAGTAATTGAGTACTCAACTAGGCTCAAACTGCACCAAATATTATGATGGTAGATAATATTGTGAAAATGATGCTGGCCAAAACAAAGAAGACAAATCCATAGGCCAACACATGAAGAAGAATCTCTACCATCTCTGTTATTGAAGGAATTGTAAGAAACCTGCACTGGGTAGCTGGAGAGTTCCCAGGAGAATGGTGCCATGTCTAAGACTCCACCTGGTATTAGCAGATTAATGTAATCTGTTAGCAGATTATGTATTCAATAGTCACACTGAATAGGTCATTGTGCATAAGTGAGAGTTTAGGTTTCTAAGTCAATGCATAGCCTTGATCCCAGTCACCATAACAACCTTACCCTTATCTCCATGAAACACAGAGGTCATTAGAATAGCTGGCACCAATAGAGGGAAAGTTTATCCTTATTGCTATAAAGAATGTCTCCTTTCCTTATATTTTACTTTGTCTTACCACTTTCCATTACCTCAGACTTACTATTTCTACCATCTACCTTATTTTTTTAAATTTTATAGCACACTCTACATTAAGTTTTGGCAGTTTCTGTTTTATAGTCAGTGAGTGGGCTTTAATCAATTTTAAGAGTGTTTCATCTATTGTACAGTTTGATGTTATTGCTGTTACATCATTTTGTTTTTTCTACTCTGGGGATTGAGCCTTCCAAAGTAGACTGCTGAATAAGATCCCAAAATAAAACCAGAAGAGATGTCCAAACCAACATGCACACATTGCAACACCGAAACGTGAAAATGCAAGGTAATGAAGCTCCCTCATAAACTCATAACATCTCAACTACTAAATTCAAATATACTAAATAGATACCATGATGTATAACGATTTCAAAAGTTTAATGTTAAAAATTATCTATAACCTCAGTCAGTTCACAAACAAGCGTACAGAAAAGCAACCCAGGACCTGTGAGAGAAGCAAGAGTGGAAGATCAGCAACATAGAAGAAAGTTTTAGAAAGAAATAAAAACTCAGTAAGTCAAATGAAAACACATTGGACCTCAGTGTTAAGAATGTTTGGATACAATCAAAAGACTAGACCTCAGAATCCAAGATACAATTCTATATTTCCCTTTCTTTCTTTTCAACTCCTATCTCCAAACATAAGAATGTAAGATAAAAAAAAGAGAGAGAGACATCTCTGATCTCTACATATAACTTTATTTTCTCTCTAAATAAGACAGAAAATAACTTGTAACCAACTCCCATTGATAATAACTCTCTATAACCCAAGAAAGCACCCAAAAACCTACCTAACCTCCATTAAAGGAAATGGGGCCTCCTTCTCTTAAGTTTTCTTCCTGCTGATTTGAGATGAATAATAACTTTGTAGGGACCCAAATAAAATTGGGGAAATAGAAAAACGTTTTCATCAAAGCTGTCAAATACAAATAGCCAAAACACTAAGAATGTAACATTTATATAATTCCTTATTCTGTCATGGTTCTTCCTGCTATAGGTAGTTTATTGTATAAATGTGTAATAATTTAAATGTATATGTAAAAAATAAAAGGTGTTTAATTAAAAAAGAATCCAAGGTACAGAAGAAGCTAACATATTAAAAACTAAATATATGAAAGATTTGCTCATTGAAATTATGGCATAAATTTTAGAAACATGGAATATACATATAACCAAACACAAAAGCCATTTAGGACCTTAGACACAGCCACAGAACATTTTCACATTATACCTAAAAGAATAAATAAAAGAATACATTATTAAGAGCAGGGAGACAAAATTCACCAAGACACCTACAAAAGCAAACACATCAGAATATTATCAGATGTCTTTTCAACATACATAAAAGTCATAAAAGCACGGTATAATGCCGAAAGTATAAAGCTGTCAGCCAAGTTTTCTATGTACATCAAACTATCTTTTCAAACTTACAGAGAAATCAGGATGATTCAGGACAAGTGTAAACAAAGACAGTTCTTACCACCGAGCTGGCACCACAGAATATACTTAAGGCAGTACTAAATACTGAAGAAGAAGAAATACAGTGTGGACAATGAACACACAAAACAAAATAAATTTCATCAGAGGAAAAAAAAACACAGGGGAGGTAGAAAGGAATTCATCACATCCAACATAGTAAACCAGGAAATCTCTAACACTACAGGGAAGGGGGAAAAAGAATGTTACAACCAACACAAATGCAGGAATTCATAAACATAGCTCAATAAAAACATAAGGAAAACTTACACAAAAATGGCCTCAGCTCAAAAATAAAGAGACAGACTAGCTGGCTGGTTAAAAGGGCAAGATCAACCTATTTGTTGTCATCAAGAAACATCACCAGGGCAAAGGCATCCACAGATTGAGAACAAAGGAGGAACATCCACCTTCACAGAAAGTGGAAGCTGAACCCAAAACTGTTAAATATCTGATTTCATGTACGTCAATGCAAAATAGATCAGAGAAGGTAAGAAAGCCAGTGCATATTAAAGAGGAGGACTATTCATCACAAAGGTATAAGAGTTATAAATATCCATCAAGTGTTGAGGCCCTTAATTTAATAAAAAAAAAATAAACAAATGCTGAAAGGCATAAAAAGTCAGATAGGATCTAAGACAGTAGATTTTAGAGACTTCCATGTCTCACTCTAATCTTAAGATCGGTCTTTCAAATCAAAGATGAAGAAACACCAAAGCCAAGCTACACCATAGAATATTTGAATTTAGCAGATATCTTCAGGATGTTCCAACCAACAAAAAGAGAGTGTGCATTCTGCAGAGCAGTCCATATGCCCTTATCTAAAATTGATCAGATTATAGGCAACTAAGAATGCCTTAAAAATGGAAAACAATCAAAATATTTCTCTGTAATTCATCAGTGGAGTAAGATCATAGTGGAATAAGATGAGAAACCAATGCATGGGGGGGGAGGAACCTAAAAGATTATCTGGAGACTAGAAAACACTTTCATGAACTACCAGTAAACAAACAAAAGTATCAGGAAGAAATGAACAAAATTCCCAGAATCAAATGAAAATGAAAGTGTAACTTGTCAGAACTTTTGGGGTATAACCAATTCAGCTCTAACAGGAACATTTATTGCTATAAGTGTTTACAGTAAAAAAAAAAAAAGAGAGAGAGAGAGACATCTAAAAAGAATAAGCAAATGGTGTACAATATGGTTTCTGAGAAAAGCAATAATCCAAACCAATGGCAGTGGGCAACAAGAAATAATATAGGTCACAGCAGACACTAATGAAGACTAAAACAACAACACACAGAGTCAATCAAACAAGAAACAAGGCTGACAAAACCCTAGCTAAAAGGGAATAGACCCTCTAACAAAAGAACAGTGACAGGCATAGAAAAACTCCCTCGGAGTTGTTGGTCAGGGGATTTCCAAAAGACTCTCAAAACAATACAGGATATTGACATTGTTCTTGGTTGCTGACAATAACTTAAAAGGACTCATTGTTGATGATACCGCACATTTCAGACACAAGACTCAGAGGAATTAAGTTGGAAGGGACCTGGAAGTCTCTTCTCTGAGAACTAATACTCATCTGAAGATGCTAAGCAACCTTCAAAGAAGTGAACAACTAGTAGTCCTACCCAGCTAGAAGTCTACGAACACAGCAATGCCAGCCCAGCAAGTTAACCTCAGTAGTGAAGTGTGGAACTTCTATCTTGGGGGTAATCAGTAGCTGTCTACTGGGACTTAAAGCTCATATAGTGCAGGGGCATTTGTATCTGGTACTGTTAACCTGCCAACTACCTGCAGCCAGAGGTGATATACCCTAAAGAAGAACCAATTACTGCCATTTTCTTAAACCACTACAGCTTCTAACAGAATTCTAAATACATATCCATATACTCACAGATAAGTGTAGATTTTACCCCTCATTAAGGAAAGTTTAGAGGCACTTACAGTCTCCAAATAACTAGTCAAATTACAAATAATAAATGACTGTGAGGTATCTATCTCCAATTTCTACATCAACAAGGTAACCCTTACACATAAGTCTCAGAAGAAATCATGAAAGAGGGGGGCAAAAAGACTATAAAAGCAAGAAGACCAAGATGTGTGTTGCTAGATAACTCCTTTTAGCTGTGACAGGAACACTATACTCATGAAATCTTAACAATACAGTTGTCTAAACAAGACCTGAAAAATGGCATCCATGTTTAACACACATGGGAAGAATTTTATGAAGCCCTACCTCTAGATGAAGAGCTATTAGCAGTCGATGGCAAGTGAGAGGGGGAGGATCAGTTTTCTTTATAGACAAGCCCTCTGATGGGTTATCCAATCCCAAGTGGTTAGCCTAAACATATGCATATAGAAGCAACACTGAGTGCATTCAGTATGAGATATATATATATCTCATATATATATGAGATACACTCATATACTCATATATATATACTCATAATTTGAAAGTGAGTAAGGGCCATGGGAAGAGTTGAAAGTGGAAAAGGAAGAAGGAAAAAAATAATGTAATTACAAGATTAAGTTACGAAGTTTAACAATGTTAATTATAAAAAGAGAAAGGAAAGAGACAAAATTAATAAATGTGTGCTGGCCAGGTGTTTTGTTTGTTTGTTTGTTTTTGTTTTTGCTTTTTGTCAGCTTGACAAAAGTGAGTTATTTTGGAGGAAAGAGCCTCAGTGGAGAGAATGCCTTTACCACATTGGCCTATGGACAGAGAGGCTTGTGGTGCATTTTCTTGATTGATGTAGGGCTTTACTCATTGTGGGTGGTACAATTTCCTTGGATGGTGGAATCAGAGCATATGACCTCAAATTATAGTAGGAGAGACATAATAGCAACAAGTTATAGTAGAGCCACATGGTACCGGTACAAATTCAGACATGTACACCAGTGGAATAGAAGACCTAAGAATAAATCTACATAGTCCTGGCCACCAATTCTTCACAATAATGTTAAAATTATGCATTGCAAAAAGGCTTTTTAGACAAACAGTGCTGGGAGAACTGGTATCTCACATGTAGGAGAATGAAACTAGATCCGTACCTCTAACCCTGCATTCAAATTCACTCAAAACAGATTAAAGTCTTCAGTGTGAGACCTAAAACTTTAACACTGATAGAGTAAAATTACTTTGTATGTACTGCAAGAATTTTTCCCTGGCTTGGAGGGACTATGTCTATATATTCCTTCTAAGGTTCTAATGACAAATCAAAGTCAAAATGTACCTGAGGAACCAATGAGTTCATTGAATTTACCTTTAGAGCATGGGTGAGGGGTTACTTACAGGAAGATAGGTAATCTCAAAATAGTCTCACTCAGCTTCACACAGCATAAATGGTGGTTTCCACATAGCCACATAATGGAGCCTCCTCCCCTCAATTCTCTCCAGCCTATATACACTCTAGCTCCATCACCAGGGCAACAAGGCCACATGTAATTAGGGTAGAATTGCACAAAGGTGTCTGGGAGGAGTGGCTGGATACTTGAGTGGTGGTCCAACCCACCCTCACCTCTTCCTTCAATGAAGGAATGTCAAGGGTCAGCCAACAAGCCGAACTAGAATGAGTGTCTAGCAAGCAGACGCACCTTATCTTGCAAGATCTCGGTTGTTCAGCTCAGATAGTGCTGCTCAACAACGTTCTATCCCTTGACTGAGGCACAGGCTGCACAGTTCCCTACACTAATCTCAGCACACATTTCACCATGTGCAAATTTGACTTCAATATAAAGCTGGAAATCATCTGAATATAAAATTAAGTCACAAAGGCAATCTGTAACTCCGATTTTATTATAATCTGTTCGTCAGGCCAGGACAAAACACTCACGATATTCTCATTCATCCAAAAGACTCAGGTCAAACGTTTTGACCATATTGAAAGCAAGACTGAGGCTCCTTTCCCAGAAAGCAGGTCATAAAAGAGAAAGTGGCTGAGGGCACAAGACAAGCTTCTGCATGGTAAAGCAGACATAACAGCAGATCAACTATTACATATGAAGAAGCTTAGAGATGTCTTTTTCTTTCCCAGTGTTGTTCTGTTCATTGCTGAATTCTGATTTAATTCTAGGAAGAGTTACATAGGTAGTAATGTACTGAGAATCTACATACAAAGTGACAGCATTTTCACTAGTCCTTTGATGTCGATTGTTTTTGTTTTTGTTTTTGTTTTTTTCCCCAAAGCCACTGGGCAACATTTATTGTAAAAGCACATGAGGTGAGGCTGGGACCACGTGGGGTAGGCTCCTAGGAGGCAGAGTCAGAGGCCTCTGAGCTGTCTTTGACATCTGTGCTCTCTGTGGTCTCACTGACCTCGCTGAGGTCCTTGCTGTCGCCACCACTGTCGTCAGCAGCCAGGCTCTTCTCCTCACCACAGGCCTCTCCTGAGCTGAGAAGCGCACTGCCTTTGTTCTCCGCCTTGTTCTCCATGGCTGCCAGCACCGTGTGTCTGCCCCTTTCCTTCAGCTCCAGATGCCTCCTCAGCTCATCAGCCATCTGCGTTAGGTCCCGCTTCATTGCATATGCATCTTCCCCATCTGCATAGTATTTGGGTTCCACTTCACTGATCTGAAAGTTGAGGGTATTGGAGTAGAGATGCAAAGCGGCCCGGTTACTCTTCCTGACATGCAGAGAGACATATTTGGCATTGAAGTTCTCTATCATGGCTCGAGAGGCCTGGTCCATCAACTTCTGAGCCAGGCCAAGACGCCGGTGGGACCGCTTCACAGCCAGTGAGGTGATATGGCCATGGGGCACATCATCTGGGTCCTCTTCCATTTTGGCCAAGACATACCCCACAATCTTCCCATTCTCATCCTCAGCAATGTAAGAGAGCTGGGGCCAAGAAAGGCCATGATAGAAGTAGTACTTCATCTGATAGTTCTCAGGTAGGCAGAGGAGGTTGCAGTGCTGCATGTTCATCAGGTCCTCGGGCATTGCGGATGTTCATCGCGGCGGCGAAGCTCGCGGGTCCTTGTGGTTCGTGAATGCGCGCCTTTCGAGGCCACTCAGAAGCAAGGAAGGGACGACAGGGGCCAGGGCTGGGCCTGGGGCCAGGCTCCCGAGGACTGATGTCAATTGTTTGATGTCAGAGGCAGGGTCTGGACTTCACTGTGCATCACAGAGGCATTGAATGATCCTTTTGCTCCGGCTTCACAAGTCCTGGGATTATAGATGGGTACCGCCACCCCTAGCAACCCCATTATAGATGGGTACCGCCACCCCTAGCAACCCCATTACATTTGAAGGAAGCATTAGATAGGCGACCACTGCTATAAGCATAGGTTACTACAGCTCATCTGTCTGTGCAGGGTCTTAGAACTACACATCCAGTCCTCTAGGCACCTCCGTTAGGCCGTTTCTTATTCTACTTAGTCACTTTGAAACGAACATACTACAATTTGTGGACTTTTCTATACTTAATCTATGTTTTGGAGACTGAGGAAAAAAAAGAAAGAAAGAAAGAAAAGAAAAACAAAACAAAACAACAACTACCAAAAACTCTACCAACTTTAATTAGGGATCTTTCTTCATCCATCTCAACCAGTTTATACTTTAACTTGTGCTTTTTCAAATAATGAACTGTTCCTCTCTTTAAAAAGCATGTCTATCATTGCTTATGTATTTTTTGACAATACTACACATCTGAGCATATCAGGTAATTCTATAAATAATGCTAAAAGAATCTAATCTAATCCTTACAACCCTGGCTTAATGGCATTATTCAGGTAGAGTGAAAATAAAGGAAGCACTTTGCCATCACACCAAGTGGAAATGTCTCCCTTTGGATATGATGCTAAAGCAAAAATAGCAACAAGGAAATGGAAATTTAAGAGGTCTGGTTCCTGGGTAATTGAAAATGAAATAAACAGATCAGGCTTCTGAAATCAGTAAGAAATCTGTATTTGTTTGCACCACTTTGATTTAAGACTACTATCGAGTCTGAACTTATTATTTTTCAATATCTCCTAATGAGTTACTATCACACGGGGCTTATTCTGGAAATGTCCAGCATAACATGGCTTGGTTGACCAATAGCAGAATGGTTATTAAGCAATTATGTGCATGACTCATGCATAACCTAGAACAAAGTTTTAACAGGTCTGTGTATAAAATGAAATGTTCTCTTGTACAAATAATAATATACAAAAAATAACAGCTTAGCATCTACAAGATGACTCTGAAACCATAGGTTGTGGGCTCCCTGTTTAATTTCTAAATGCTAGAGATGGGCCAAGTCACAGCTGGAATACTTTGTGAAGCCAGTATCCAGCACGTCTCCTCATTGTCAGCCAGCTGCTTTCTGAGTGTTCAGAAAGCAACATTACTGATCTTGCTTGGCAGGCTGTGAGAGATGAGTAGGTAGGACAGGAGGCAGAAACTGGTAGGTATGAGTGAGCTAAGCCCACTCTACTGTTACAATTTCTTCAGAAGAAAACTCAAATATCTGGCTGGTACTAAGTAAACAATACTGTCTTTTCCAAGATGATGGAATATTTTTAGTGTATCATAGGCAAAATGTTTGCTTCTGGAGTTGCTAACATTTTTATTGTATACATTCTATTCTAAGCTTTGAGAAAAAAAAAGAAGAAGAAAAAGCAATTATGACTTGATTGACATGTCTTGGCCCAAAATGGTTTCTTTATTTGGAAATCAATAGCTTTGTTTCAGAGGAAAAATAAATATTTGGCCTGTTGGTGGTTTGAGTCTTTCCCCTTTGTCAGGACTTTTTGTCCCTTCCTTTTTGTCTCATTTAAAAAAAAATGTTTGTCTTTAATACCACTGAATAAATCCGAAGACAGTATTATCTCTTCCTAGTTGGAGATCATTTTTAAAATTCAGTTGGGAAAATGAAAGAACTATGAATCAAATATAATTGTAAATCTAATGACATTTGTAGCACAATTGTTTGAACTGATTTGATTTCAGGTTTATGTGGGGACATGATTGAGTAAGCCATGCTCATTTTCTTCTTCAATTTTCAGTGTAGCCAGCAATAGTCCTACTTTATTTAAAGATCTAGCAGACAGGAGGCATTTCAGATGCTGCTGTGGGGCTGAGACATTTTTTTTAAGTCCATAAAATCAATGGACTTGAATTAGACTCAGACTTGCAAGAGAATGATGGACTTAAATAGGCCCTTCTCTAGGGACACCATGTTTTCTTTTAAAATCCCACGAAAGGATGCTGTATTAGGACCCCGTATTGAATGCAGAAGGCAGCCCTCAGTAGATACTGCTATTTCAGTGCCAGATCCTTAGATTTCTTGGCACCCCCAAATTGTAGGAAGCAAATCCCTATTGTTTATTACTTACACACTCTTAAATTCTTGGTCAATGCTCCTTGCTTGCTCTTTGGTTCATTGACACTGCCAGAATCTTTAGTCTCCAAAGTCCAGTCGGAAAAGGACGAGTCTAGAGTTCTTTGGATCTGGATGATTGCACACTCAGAGCTGGTCAGGTGAATCTTGCGGGTCCCTGTTGTCTCTTAGACTGGCAGAATCATGGAAAAAAACCAATTAGATTCATTTTCCAGAGACAGTCTAATAACTTATTGGACGGTGAGGTCTCAAGTGGATGTGCAACAGTGCCAACTCACCTCAGTAAAACTTTTGGGAACTTGTCTTTTTCTAACAGCCAGCTTCCTGACTTGTTAGCGATAATAATACTCTATTGTTGCTTTGTTTTTATATTTTGAGGCAGAGCCTCTGGATGGATCCTTGGCTGTCTTGGAACTCACTACAAAGACCAGGCTGACCTTGAACTCACAGAGATCTGCTCAGCTTTGCTTTCCAAGTACGGGGGAAAAGGCATGTGCCACCATACCTGGCTTGCATTTATTTATTTATTTATTTATTTATTTATTTATTTAATAATACTTAGTTCACACTGTTTAGAGAATCAAATCCACTAATACATGTTCAAATTTAGTACAATGGTTCACAGCAAATAAACTCATAGACTATGATATTATAAAAAAAAAATCAGTAAAAAGACCTCTTATTCCCAAGGAATTTATGCAAACAGCTTACCCTTTTCAGGGCAAACAAAACAGGGGGTGAAGACTTCCTTTATCCATAAAATCCAATACTTGGAACACATGATGTCAGTGCACGCTGCTGAGTGACATCTCAAGGCCTCCACAGGAGCCCTAGAAACCGCTTTAGAACTGTTGGGCTTGTCTAGGAAGACTGTTCTGTTGAAGACTTGTTTCCTTATCACCGACCCCCTCTTCCCATGAGAGGACAAAGGAGCCTAAAATTCTAGGCTTTATTTATTTGATTTTGATTATAGTTTAGATCTTAAATGCTCTTACCAGAACAATGCTCCCAATACATGTTCACTGACTTGTAGCTTTTGGGAGGTGGTTGAATCTGTTGGAGGTAAGGCCTAGAGGAAACACATTTGATTACCTGCCACAGGCTCTTAAAGGAGCATTGTGATTACCAGACACCAGATCTCTCTATATTGCCTACAGGCCTTTCTCATACTCCTGCTGCCACGCTGGTCTCATGGAGCCAACTTACCATAAACTGAAACCTTTGAAACTGAGTCAAAATCAACCTTCCCTTCTGTTAAGTTGATTTTTTAGTTGTTTTGTTACAATGACCAAAAACTGATTGATTAATTTTAATTCCCCCCCTCTCTCTCTCTCTCACACACACACACACACACACACACACACATACACACACAGAGAGAGAGAGAGAGAGAGAGAGAGAGAGAGAGAGAAGGGCTAAAATGGACAGTAAATGAGAAGAGGAAAAATAAGGAAAAAGAGGGAGAGAAGGAGAAAAAATAATGAAAAGGAAGATGAGTGAAAAAAAAAGAAGAAAATGTAAGTCTGTGGAAAACCAAAATTCTGAAAAAAATCTCAGACTTGAAGTGATCAAAAATAGGGGAGCAGGGAGAAAATTCATACTAGAAGAATTGAAGTAATAAAAAAATATAAAGTCCTTTTTAATGGTGAAAGAAAAGTAAGGCCATGAGTTTTCTAAGTAGTAATAATTAAAAACTTCTCTGCTTATACAATGTTGATCAATTATCAGAGTCTAACGTTTCCCTGGATTTACACTGGAGAAACATGTGTCCAAATAAGACATAAAAATAATGTAAGTTTGACACAAAACTAGACATATCTAGGAAGAAAGAAACCCCATCACCTTGGTCTGTAGGCAAGTGGGGTGTTTCCTTGATGAAGTGTTGACATGGGAGAGCTAGCTCACTATGTATAATGGCAGTCCGGGTCCTAGGTTGTGTAAGCAGGCTAAACAAGTCACGAAGAGGAAGCTAGTAAGCAGCATTCTTCCCTGGTCTCTGCTTCAGTTCTTTATTCCAGATTCCTGCCCTGAGTTCTTGCCCTGACTTCCACTGATGATAGACTATAAACTGTAAGATGAAATAACCCTTTCTCTCCTCCAAAGTTGCTTATGGTCTTGGTGTTTATCACAATAGAAACCAAAATAAGACAGGCCCTCAACATCAAGTTCCATCTTTCTCTTCTTAATTAAAATTATGTTCTGCATTGCACATATGGCCTTTTATTTCTTCCTACTCTGTCCTCATTAAGAGAAAAAGGCAACACCATAAGTTTTAATTCTATGAAATTAATATTGTGCAAAAATGTCTCAGGGGCAGATGCAGATCGTCAAACAAAAAGCTGGAGTTCATGGTCTTCTCAGACACCATTTGGGATGAAGCTCTTCAGGATGAAAGTAATTAAAACAGAGGCCATAAAGAATCATGGGGCTAAAGAATTGGAAGGGCCATCAATTTGGCTGTTAAAATAATTTACCAACTTGCCTTGCAATATGCCAGGCCCTCTGCTAGATACGCTTGAACAGTGAGTCACTTAATTGCCTAAGCCACTCAGAATGGCCTTATCATCTCTCATTCTTCCTGCCTACTCTTCTGCGGTAGCCCTTAAGCTTTGTAGGGAAAATCTGTAGGGTGACACAGATTTTCATATGGATAGGGATAGGGAAAATGGGGGACATGAATTGAAGGAGAAGTGAGGTGATTGTTGAGAGCTGAAGTGATGGTAAGGAGGTGTAAAAAAGCCACATGGAATCTTACTACTTTGTAAGTTAATTAAAAATATAACAACGACTTCGAAGGGATGTTCCCTGAATGAACAGATAATAGTACTTCCAAAACCTTTAGACTATTAAATAAAAATCCCAGTGCCAGATCTTGGATACTTCCTTTTAAGATGTTTACCAGAGAAGACTCCCAAAGAGGCCTCCAAAACAATACAAGCCATCGCAACTGATTTTGGTTGCTACCAGAGCTAGATGGTGAAACACTGCTTCTAAAGACACCCCTGATGGTCACATGAGGGGTGACCATCAAACTGGAATGGAAATGAAACTTTCCTCCCTGTTGGCTAGCTTTCACAATATCAGGAAGAAGATGCTATGCAGCCTGCTGAGGGATGGGCGAGTCATCAACAACTATGAGCCCTGTGAGCTACAGTACCAATCTGTCCGGGGAATAGCAGTCTGACTGTTTGGGAGTAACCAACCACTCTCTGGTTGAATTTGATAGCCACTCCACAGGGGGTCCCCAAAACTGGGAAGAAATTAAAGAACATGGTACCAAGGCACCCCCAGCCCTAAGCAGCAGACCTTTCCCTTCTCTCATTTTCTCCTTCACATCTTTAGCGAAGAGGCTGATGATGTGATTAGACAGCAAACCCCCCCCCCCGCCCCTGCACATAAACGCTCGCCACAGGCACTATGTATTTTCATACTTTCTGTTTATGGCTGGTAGCAGGAAGTTGCTCAAAAGCCTCCAGCCAAGGTGGTCATAAGCCTGAGGGCAAAACATACTACTATTGTTTTGCTCTATGAACGGGATGTCGAAGAGCCTTCTAAATATTTATATTTATACCCACAGATTAGTGCTGCAACCAGCCTTGGCCATAGACCTTCTGCTTGAAGTGGGCAGTGATTAATAAAGAGGCTCCTAATTGGTGAAAGTGCTAAGAGTGAGTGACTGTTACGTGCTCAGCCTTGAATGGAGAGAGGTTTGAGGGAGAGCACGATGCTATGGAGAACAGCAGAGGGGGCAAAACATCACAGAGGCTGCCGTTTTCTAGGGGTTTCAAGGGCGCGAAGAAGCCAGGCATTACAGTGAGAGTTACAGGGTAAGTCAGCCTTCCGTTCTTGTGAAAGGACCAAAATGGGTTGAGAAAAGGATTAATGGTCAAAGGCAGTGGCGAGGAAAAGAACATAGACAGGGTGCCGGGGCAATGTGGGCATTCACTTAGCTAGCACAAACCTGGAAAGCAATTGGAGAACATGGCGCCAGGGCTTCCCCAGCTCTCAAGAGCAGACGCTCTCGCTGTCTCTCTCATCTTCTCCTTCACATCCTCAGCGAAGAGGCTGATGAAGCGATTGGACGGCAACCCTCCACAGCACATGTGTGCTCGCCACACGCAGTATGTATTTTCATGCTCTTTTGCATCCACACAATCTCTACGGTGTCAACCAGATTTCAGCCATTTTGGGGCATGGTAGGGAAAATTAAGGGCAGGGACAGGATCTGATTTGCCTAGTTCAGACATGAATTGAGACAAATGGCCCTCTCCTTCATCACTTTACGTTGGAATCGCCATGAAAACAATCCCATTTCCTATTCGAGAAAATCTTTAACTCATGTGAGTCCTATTCAGGATAAATATAGCAATCCATGCAACACAGCACCACAACTTCTACCTGTAATTGGATCATCATAAAACAATTTTATATTAAGCAATAACAATAAAATTCAGGCTAGAGTTTTTTTTTTTTTAATCTCTTGCTGTCTCTATTTTGAAGGCTCCAAGAAGACAGTTCAGTTGACAGAAGGGGCGAACACATGGGGATTATTTGGATGAGACTCAGAGAACAGGAATCATCTGGCGGAAATAGTCTGGGCATGTCTTTCCCATCAATGATTCTAAAGTTTGTCACACATCCTTGAAAGGATGCTTAACCCTCAATGGGCTGTTTTAAAATAGACAACTTTCCTCATCCTGCTAATAAGCACAAAGAGTATCTCGAGGGGACAGAGGTGAGGAACAACAGCAACAAAATCCTATTCCCTTGCCTGTAAAGCAGCAGCTTAATGAGAGCTTCTGATTTGTGTGTTTGGTATTGGTGTGGGGGACGGGGGAGGTAAAGGGTAAAGAAGACAGATTAAATATGCATGCTGAGTGAAAGCCTTCACTACACCCCAGACACTGCCAAATGTATAAAACTGAACATCTGGAATCAGATAAATACAGAAATAAAGCAAATAAGCTCTTTTCACCCGTAACAAGAAAAGGAAATTAGGACAAATCGTCAACCACCTTGAATTAGCATCTGCTGGAAACCACCCTTGTGAACTCAGCTGGCCTGTTCATCCACAGCACCCTATATCCAAAACAGTGGAACAATGGTGGGGCAGTAGAAACAAAGAGTTAATTTGATTAGAATAGTAAAGGTGGTAATAACTTCCTGTGATAATCCGGCCAAGGTGCATTATGGGAATGGACAGAGGAAAGTTGAAGCAGAGCTTGTTTCTCAAGTGACTGCAGGACCTGCCACTGTGATTCGTGCCAGTGGCCCTTGGTTGTTTGGTGATAACTAAGGAAGATGAAAAGCTTCATACAAGTCCCTGATGAAGTAGGATAGGACAGATTGTAGGAAGTGAGGCGGGAAAGAAGTCATTGTGCAATCTGGAAAAGGCCTATTTGTAGAGTAGAACTCTGGCTGTATAAAAAAAAGAGCAAGAAAAAGTGAGCAGTGGAGAGCATCAAGCTGAGAGACAGGGTAGAAGGGATCAAGATGCACCCATGCCTCATTTGTGACCACGCCAGGAGGAGGGTCACTGAACACCATGTTGAGGGGGTCCCACCATCTGCACAGATTTGCCTCTCCTTGCTATGATTTGAATGTTTGTATTGGGATGACAGAGAAGACACTTCATCTTCATAACTTTCCATCCTCTGAACATGTAGAACAGCATTCAAAATAATACCATCAAAGTATTTAGGAACTATTGGTTTGATGACAAAGAGTAAGAAAGAGGTCATTTTAACGAGGGAAGCAGTTCAGACTTCAGTGGGCATGTATATAGAGTGGTCTCAAGTCACGCCAGTCACCTTCACTTTCAGGACTTTGCTCATGTCCTGAAAGGCTTCACTGAGTGAGCCTTTCACCAGGAGATATTTGCTTTAGGGATTTTAAAACATCTATTTTTCAGACGATGTGATCTTTATAAGCAAGAATTACTTCCTTGAGTGTCTAACCAAAGAAATGATCTGACACCGTGTAAGGCTCAGAAGCCTCTGATGAGAAATTTCCACTCTCTGCTTTGAACTCAGACTCTACCCACCGTCTTAGGTAAGTCTCTACTGAATCTCCCTGTGCACCGCATTATGTCCAGTCTTTTCCTTGGTCAACATGTCTACACCCCTGGAGTCCAGATGAGCTCTTATTCGCAGGAACCACTTGCTCCCTCTTCTATTTTGTCATTTCCTGCCTGGCACTTGGTTGGTTGGTTGGTTATTACTAATTCTATTTCAGGAAAAATAAAATCAGAGTCTCTGAAACCTGATCTTGGATCTTACAATGCTATAAAAGACATTGTTGAGACAATGGGCAAGAAGTATTGGTTTGTAGAAGGGATTTCATGATTTTTTTTCCTTCATGAAAATTGCACTGGTGCTTTGTAAGAAAGTTATTTACTCTTAGAAACACACACTGACGTGTTTAGGAGTAAAGAAATATGTTGACTATACCTTTCTCTTAAAGGATTGTTAGGAAATACGCACATAAAGATGGGCACACACATAAACCTTACTACCTGGACATAAAAGTACTGCATAAAAGTACAGTGATATTCTCTGGACCATTCTTGTAATTTTTGTAGTAAATCTAAAATTACTGGAAAAGAAAATAGAGAGAGAAGAAGCTCTTTGGGATTTAAAAGACAAGTCTCTGGCATGCCCAACTGTACTGGCTAATTTTATGTTAACTTGACACCAGCTAGAGTCATTTTGGAAGAGGGACTCTCAATTGAGAAGATGTCTCCATGTGGCTGGCCTGTAGGCAAGTGGATTTTATTGATTAGTGATTGATATGGGAGTGCCCAGCACAGGTGTGTGTGGTGCCAACTCTAGGATGGTGGTCTTGAGGGTTATAAGAAAGCAGGCTGAGAAAGAAAGAGGGAGGAGAGAGCAGCACTCCTTCATGCCTCCGAATCAGCTCCTGCCCTAACCCCCCTCACGGCTGGACTGTGCTGTGGAACTGGAAGATAAGCTAAATCCTTTCCTCCCCTCTGTTTTTTGGTCATGGTGTTTTACTACAGTAACAGGAGCCCTAACAAACATACCAGACCACCAATTCATTAGACTCAGAAGGTCAGAAAGGTTTTCAGTGTCCCTTCTTACCCCAGGAAGGTGAGGTAGGAGGACCACAAGTTTCAGACCAGCCTGGAGGTAATCAATAGCAGTCCTGAGTTCTGCTTCCAAGTTCCTGTCTTGAGTTCCTGCCCTGACTTCCTTTGATGGTGAACTTTGATGTGGAAATCTAAGCCTTTTCCTCCCCAAGTTCCTTTCAGTCATGGTGTTTCATGATCACATCCCAATTGTTTCCTCTTGATTCTATTTTCCTATTTCCACCCTCCCTCCCTCTTCTATCCTATTCCCCTCCCCCACCATATGACCACAGCCTATCAGGTCTCATGTGGATAGCCTTTATCCCCTTCCCCTTTGTGCCCTGAGAGCTTCCCCATCAAGGGGAAGTGTTCAGATCAGGGGTACCAGAATTCATGTCAGAGGCAGTCCCTACTCCCTTCCCCTGACAACCACGGAGAATAATTTGTCCATTGCTATATCTGAGCAGGGGGTCTAGGTTCACTGCATGTACTTTCCTTTGTTGGTGCAACAGTTTGTGCAGGGCCCCCTGGGTTCGGATCTGCTGGCTTGATGGTTTCCTTGTGGGGCTCCTGAACCCTCTGGGTCTTTCTATCCCCCCCTATACCACTCTCAGCACTCCCCCCAAAGTCCATCTTCGGAGTTCTCGCATTGTTCCCTCCACCCCTCCCCGCTGGGTGGAGTCTACCAGAGGACATCTATGTTAGGCCAATATCTGCTTATAAGTGAAGATATATCATGCGTGTCTTTCTGGGTCTGGGTTACTTCACTCAGGATGATCATTTCTAGTTCCATCTATTTGCCTGCAAATTTCAAGATTTCCTTGTTTTTAATAACTGAGCATTATTCCATTTCTTTATCTATTCTTCACTTGAGGGACATCTAGGCTGTTTCCAGATTCTGGCTATTATGAATAAAGCTGTTTTGAACATAGTTGAGCATGTCTTTGTTGTATGGTGGAGCATCTTTCGGGTTTATGCCCAGAAGTGGAATAGCTGGGTCTTGAGGTAGCACTATTCCCAATTTTCTGAGATAGCACCAGATTGATTTCCAAGGTGGTTGTACAAGTTTCCACTCCCACCAGCAGTGGAGGAGTGTTCCCTTTTCTCCACATCCTTGCCAACATGTGTTGTCACTTGAGTTTTTGATCTTAGCCATTCTGATGGGTGTAAGGTGGAATTTCAGAGTCGTTTTGATTTGCATTCCCCTGATAACTAAGGATATTGAACATTTATTTAAGTATTTCTCAGCCATTCAATATTCTTCTGTTGATAATTCTGTTTATCTTTATAACCCATTTTAATTGGATTATTTGTTCTGCTTGTGTTTAATTTCTTGAGTTATTTATTTATTTTGGATATTAGCCCTTTGTCGGATGTAGAGTTGGTGAAGATCTTTTCCCAATCTGTAGGCTGTCGTTTTGTTCTGTTGACAGTGCCCTTTGCCTTACAGAAGCTTTTCAGTTTCCTGAGGTCCTATTTATTAATTGTTGATCTTAGAGCCTGGGCTGTTGGTGTTCTGGTAAGGGAGTTCCCCAACTTTTTCTTCTAACAGATTGAGTGTGTCTGGTTTTATGTTGATGTCTTTAATCCAGCTGGACTTTAGTTTGTGCAGGGTGATATAAACCTCTAAGAATGATGAGCTGGGCCACAAAATACACTATTGTGTATCCACTGCACTATCTACTGCTCAGCTGGGTCCTTGAATTGGTTGCTTCTTTGAAACTGATATCATAGCCTCAATGGGCTTCCTTTTGTACTTCCAAGTGCATCCCCAAATGACAAAAGCGTATCCGTGTGATCTGAAAGCTGAATGGCAACAGAGCTCCACCACCATATGTAAGTCTAGGACACCAACAGAAGTGACTGTTTATTTGTGAATTTTAGATGCAGAATCCTGATTGCAAGGTTTCTGGGATCAAATTTTATTTTGGGTATCAAACTTGAGCTCTGTCTGTCTACATCAGAGTCAGCATCAGTTTATTCTGTTTTCCAGTTCTCACAATTCGGGGTGGGGGGCTGTGCCATGGTAAGTGGTACAGAAATATGGGCATAAAATTGTTTGTCTTCCACACCCGCATGTGAAGTTCTCCTGCGTGACAATCTTCCAGAAATCATCCAGCAAAAAAATAAAAAGTAAGAAATTATCTTCAAAGTAAAGTCATTGGTTTCACCAGAATGGACTTGCATAGACTCATGCCTCAGTTTCTTGTTGAAACCTTGGAGGAAAATTAGACATTGCCTATGTCTGCCCCTGGGGAGGAAGTTTATAGGTTCCAACACACCTTGAAATTTAGATGAGGCACCTGATTGGTTCTTACCATCAGAACACATTTGAACGTTCCATATTCCACTTCTGGGTCAGGGGGAACGGAGTTGGGTGCCTTCTGTCTTTTTCCCCTCTCTGTTGGTAGTAATGAGCTCAGAAGTCTTGTGGAACAGGAGAGCCACAAAGCTTTAAGCACCTGCTCTGATCAACAATGTAGAAAAAAAAGCCACTTGCCAACCAGGAGGATTTGAGGAGGGTTGAGTCTGCAGAAAAGCAAGAGACAGAAGGAAAAGACATGTAGAGTAGTCCTAGAAGGAAAGTGTACATAGAGGAGGAATGAAGAAGCCACCACAAAGTCATTGGAAAATAACAAATTCTTATTAAAAACAGAGCAAAATTCACCTGTCTGAACATGGAAGTATTTATATAACACCTTTCATGACATTGACTACCATTGTTGTATGTATGTATGTGTGTATATTATATTCATGTTTTATAATCCAGCATGATTTCATGAACTTGACAATGCTCAATAATAGGCATGTAGCCTTAGGAATACAGCAGATCATAATTATTTATTTATAACATCTTCAATATGTCATAAATATTTGTATGAACATGTGTGCTAAACCAAACCTTGGGTATGTTATACCTCCTTTAACTTAGGATTCTGTGATGCTCCTGTGACTGAGGGCATATGTTTCCAGTTCTATCCAAGGAAATATTTTTTCTAGGTTCTACATCGTATATCTGATTATACAACATTAAAAACTCAATGAATTAATGTCTAGAAACATTAGGAATGGCATGAAATGAAAGAGGAAAAGAATATACTACTCCCCTAATGATTCAAGAACATTAATAAAGTGCTGCATTTTTAAATGAGCTAGTGATTGAGCAAGAACAGGTTTTAGGGAAGGTGTCCCAAAGCTCATCCAATGAACTCAAAATCCTCCAAGTGATCATTCCATTAATACAGGCAATATATCCTGAGAGGCCAGATTTTATTTTCCATAACAGATTGGAAAAGGAAGAATTGAGTTCAAAAAAATGAAGTGCTGCATTCAGAGTTTGTAGAGGAATCCTAAGGACCCCTTAAGATGCTTTTCCCACTCTTAATCATCTGATTATTCCATTAAAATTGAAATGTGTTCCAAGAGAGCGCCCTTATCCTCAGAACTTAAATCCCAGTGTTTGCAGTGACTGACTAACTTAACAAAGAGTCCTCTCCGATCAGCTCCCGTCTACAGCTGTGCTTCCCATTTTAAAGGAGCCAGCATCTTTCCTCGCCCCCAAATTGCAAAACACTTCTGCTGAAGCACAATCTTTTGGAACTCTCTTGGTTGTGTCTTCACCACATTTCAGGTCCACACTTTTCAACTGAGTATTGAGCAAAGGACAAGGCAGTTTTCACACGTGATCTTTGGAGTGTTTGTCCCTTGCCACATTTCACCTTCCTGTTAGACACTGAGACATTTTATGCGAGACTTTTCTGAACAGAGGATTCATGCTTTTATCCCACAGGAGGGAGTCTGCTACTAAATGTAGCAAAAGATACCTAATCCCTAAATAATGACAGCATTTTCGAGAGAGCGAGCCGCAGCAACAATGAAGCCGTTTTCTCAAGAGCAAAGTGGATTCGGTGGAGACTGTTCATGACAGAGGTTGTGCGTTAGTTTTTGACCGTCTACCTGGATCAACAGAACTGCTAGATGAACAACTGGTAGATTCACAGCTGCTGATTAGCATGCTCCTCAAGTCTCCAGGGAAAGCTAAATGATTACCTTAAGGTTGCTTGGTGTGCACAGGTCCAAACGCAGGAGCAGGGTGACTGTGATGGCTAAACGCAATCAAGGGACGGGTGCTGCCTCAGTTGATCTCAGGTAGAGATGTGCTCTGGCACCTCCTCTGCTTTCCCATTTACGTTGGGGCCGAAACTCACCACCATCTTGCGCTTTGTGTGACCCAGTGCCAGTTCCTTACCTCAACAGAATTTCTTCATCTTTTTCATGTTCTTAAGAACAGAATCTTTTTTTTAAGTTTTATATAGTGTCACTCAAAGATTCTTTTTATTTTTTTTAAGATTTATTTATTTATTGTATATAAGTGCTTTGTCTGTAGAAAAGGTCATGAGATCACATGATAGATGGTTGTGAGCCACCATGTGGTTGCTGGGAATTGAACTCAGGACCTCTGGAGGAGCAGTCAGTGCCATTAACCTCTGAGCCATGTCTCCAGCCCTCAAAGATTCTTTTTAAGTGGCCTTTCCTAACGCCGTGATCCCATGGCTCAGTTTAGACAAAGAGGCACCAGAGAGTATGAAGCCACGCCCATTGAGAACAGTCAGAAAAGCCAGACAAACACAGAAAATAAGCAAGCACCATGCATGCTTAAAAGCAGCAAAGGGAGCTAGAGGAACCTGGTGCTCAAGAGATACATCCGATAGCCTGGGTAACTAGTAAACAACACAAGTTCATCTCTAAGCTCTTCATGTTGAGAAACCTGAAACAATGGAAGTCTATTTCCTGATTCGCTGAGTATTTTCCTCATCCTGATACGGTGAGTAAAGCTCTTCGTAATCTCTTCCGAAGGACACTAACGTCATTGGTGAGGGATCTGCTCTTCTCACCTATCACCTCCAGTGACGGTTTAAGTGATAAGTGTCTCTGACAGTCTTGGGCATTTGACTATGGTCCCCAGCTGGTGGTGCAGTTTGGGTAGGTTTACCCCTAACTAAGTGAGGCATGGCCTCACTAGAGGGAGTATGTCTTTGGTGCCAGGCTTTGAGAATTTAAAGACTTGAGCCATTCCTAGTTCAGTCTCTCTGCTTCATGCCTGTGGTTCAAGATGTGAGCCCTCGGCTTCCGCTTCCGTGCGTGCTCCTCAATGTCGCCCTTCCTTGCCGTGACGGACTCTTAAACATCTGGAATCATAAGCCAAATAAACCCTTCCTTCTCCAAGTTGCCGGGTGTTGTATCGCAATAGAAAAGCAGCAAGTACACGCCCTGAAGGCGCCACCTCCAAAGAGTATCCATTCACTGGTTAAGTTTCGACATATTAATTGTGGAGGAGGATCACGGGCATCAAACGCATAAACATTCAGGCCGCAGCGAGGATTAGCCTCTTGGAAAAGGAGGAGGAGGGAGGTGACAAAGTTTCCTCTTTTGCATCCCAGAACTGACTCTAGAGCAGTGCTTTACAGCCTGTGTCAAAAGATGATACTATAGAACTTAAAGTCAGAGAAAAATTAGACAGCACATACAGGACTGCATGTGGTTCCCATATGGAGGTAACAAAGATTTTCAGTGATCAATTATTAATACATGGAAGAAAGCAGATGTAATGATAATGATTTTTTTCATAGATTCTATAAAAAGGTTCAAATGGAAATTCTTAGACTGAAAAATATAACACATGAAATTAAGGACACAGACCATGAGTTAGCAGGTTAGATATGGCAATGGACAGGACTGGAAAAGTGGAAGACAGTAACTAGGAAAACAGCCAGAGGAAAGCCCTAAAGAAAAAAATAGAAAAATTGAGAAAGTCTAAAAGATGTGTTTTAAAGGCCTAGAATATATTTAATTAAGTTATAAAAATGAAAGGACACGAGGAAATAATGACCAAGAGTTCCCAAAATGGATGAAAATAACTACTTCCTGGATCA
Organism: Acomys minous; assembly: GCF_964271855.1. Lineage (NCBI taxonomy): Eukaryota > Metazoa > Chordata > Mammalia > Rodentia > Muridae > Acomys > Acomys minous. The sequence continues at coordinate 176,993,856 of NC_140483.1, read as the reverse complement.
TCCAAAAGAAAAGTATATGGCCATTTAAAATATTAGCAAGGCAATCGAATATACAGTAATTTCTCAACAGAACTTCTAGACACCAGAGAATAAAATTATAGGTTACGGATAATGAAAGAAGAGAACTTTCTATTTAAAACACTATGTACAGTGAATTTATTCTTAAAAATGGGAAATGAAATGTTTCAAGCAAAACAGAATTTTTATCAGGTAACCTGCTGCAGGCGAAATATAAAAGAAAGTTATCCAAAGAAATATTTTAAGTAGAAGAAAATTTAGAAATAAAAGAAGAGCAAAGCAGATGATACATAAATGGGGTATTGAACATAAAAACAGTAATAATAGTGTCCTTTGAAGTTTTGAATATGCATATAAATTAATACAAATTATCAAATGAATAAGTTTAAAATATCAGAAAAGTGGGAAAAATATAATTCATATCAGAACCAGTAATCAAGGCTGGGTACTAAAATCCCTATGACAACATAGTAAAATAATAAAAAAAATAAATAAAAGTTAGAAATATGAAAAATAATACATTCATTTTAATTTTTAAATCAAAGATGACAATAGAAGAGAGAAAAAGATGAATGCATCTTAGAAAACGGACCAATATCACAAAGCCACACCATACATAAATGAAACGCCTAGAAATTTAGGTTCAATTAAAGTAAGCGAAGTAAATTTTCTGAAACTTTATCTTAGTCAATACAGACTATTGTAACAAAGTATTGTAGATTAGGTGGCTCATAATCAACAGCAATTCAGTTCCCACAGATCTGCTGGCTGGAAGCCCCAGACAAGATGCCAGCACGGCCAGGTCTGAAAAGGACCTTGTGCCGCATGGAGACTCTGCAGTGTATCCTTCACTGGCAGGAGAGGACCAAGCTTTCTGCCTTCTTGCAAGGCACTAATTCTATTAATGAAGGCCCCAGTCTTATAGCCAAGTTATCTGCCAAAAGGCTAACATCCTGCCACTGACAGGTTGAAGTTTACATTTTAGCATATAACTTTTAGAGGAATGCAAGCCTTCAGCTCATGACATATTTGCAAAGACACACAGCAAACTGGTGACTGTGCCTCTACTTCCAAGTGAGAGAGGTTGGTGGAAAAATAAGAAGCATTCTCTCCTAAAATTGTATTGGAAATATTCCCATTGAGCATATTTTATTTTTTAACAGGCAGATAGATGATAGATAGATAGATAGATAGATAGATAGATAGATAGATAGATAGATAGATAGATTATCTATCTGCTTTGTGTGGGGAGTTCACAATGTGTGTAAGTGCACATGCGTGTATGTAGAGACCAGATGTCAACCTTGGATGTCACTCCTTGAGAAGCATCCATCCTGCTTTTTGAGACAAGATTTTTAGTGGGAACTGAAACTCACTGATTAGTGACCATGAGCCCCACAGGGATCCCACTGTCTCAATTTCCTCAGCCCTGGCATTACTTTTATGTGGATTCTAAAGATCAAAATCAGATCCTTACATTTGTGTGGCAAGTTCATACACACACACACACACACACACACACACACACACACACACTTATACACATATGTATGTGTGTGTTTACTTAATTATTCAGTTTAATCCAGTCATAGCCCCCTCCCTCCTCTCCTCCTGGTCCCACCCTCCCACTCCTCCTGCCTAGCACATCAAGTCTGGACTGAGCTCATCTTCAGGCAAGGCAGCACTGCTAGGGGAAGTAATCAAGAAGCAGACAATGGAGTCCATGTCAGAAATAGCATCCACTCTACTTACTAGGGGGCCCTCATGAAGATCAAGCTCCCCATTGGTTATATATGTGGGAGGGTGGCTAGGTCCAGTCCAGGCATGCTCTTTGGTTGGAGTTCCTGTCTCTGTAAGCCTCCATGGGCTCAGGTTAGTTGACTCAGTTGGTCTTCTTGTGGCGTTCTTGTCCCTTCTGCATCCTACTATATTTTCCCTCGCTCTTCCACAGGATTCCCTGCACTCTGAGGAAACAGATGCGTGGCAAGTTCTTTATCCACTATTTCCCCAGCTCCTACCCAAATTTAAAAGAAGTAAAATATAATATAATATTTCGTACATTTTTATTGAAGTAAGTTTTAGATAAATAGTACATTTCTTCCTATGTTTCACACATTTCTTTTTAATGTTATATTTAATAGCTGTTGTTAAGTAGTTTTTAATGTAATGATAAGATTTTTACTACTCACTTTGCTTTCTAAAATTACTGGTTATATACACAAGAAACATGAGTTTTATCATGGTTTTTCTTATAGCTGGCTACTTCATTGGGCCCAATAACTTGATTGTCATCGTCCAGACATTAAGACAAGTTAGCATCCTGGGATATTTAGATCAGCCTCTTTCTTCATGACTATGAAGATGTATAACGCAATAGACATTGACTTGTGAGCATTAATTACATCTAGTCAGCTCATGTTCTTGATACAGTTTCTTTTTTTTTTTTCTTTTTTTTTTTTTTTAGTGCTGTTATTTTTCATTGTAGTTCCCGATGTCCTTTTTTCACACAGGTTTTTAAATAGACATTACAAGCAGAAAGTTTATTAATATATTACATTCTAAATACTTGTACATTGGCTCTAGCAAGTAACCTGGTATGGTGCACTGAGGTCCCTCTGCCAACTTCTCTGTGGCTGGCGAACCTGCTCTGAGTCTCCGCCTTGCATGACCTTCGTTGGGACTCTTAGAGCTAAAATTCTCCCTTCTGCCCACATGGTTCAGCCAGAAGTCTGGATTCTTTGCCTCAGGGATCTGATCAAAGTTTTGCTGTGAAGTATTCTACTGACTGTCAATTGGTATGTTCAGAAAAAAATGACCTTCAACCAAGTAAACAAATTAATGTCCTTAAAATCTTTCACTTTTTATTTCTTTTTTTTTTTACTATGTTATGTCTCAAAATATTTAACCTGTACCTGAGAGATAAAAAAAAAAATCAACAGGATCTGATGGGTTTTTTTTTCCTAAATAGATTAGTGATTACTTCACTACAGAGAGGTAGGTATACAGACGGGGAATTATCCAATTAATCACCCCAACAGTAATTGACAGATAACACTTAAAATTTGAAGTAATGCATGCTCATAGTTACAAACATGTGGGAGATAGGTCAGTTGGTAAAGTACTTGTCAGGAAAGCATAAGGACCAAGCTAGATTTTTAGAATCCACATTAAAATGCCAGCACTAAGAGGCAGAGACAAGTAATGGATCCCTGGAGCTTACTGAGCAATCCACCCAACCTACTAGGCAAGCGCCAAGGCAATGACAGACTGTCTCAAAAGATGAAAAAAAAATTAAAAATGCCTGAGGTTAGCTTCCAGCCTCCACATATGCCAACGTGAACACATACACACACACACACACACACACACACACACACACGGAAAGGGGGGGATAACTAAAAAAACAAAACAGAAGAACAGAAGGGAGGAGGTGCATGCATTAATTCATGTATTTATTAATGCATAGGCAGCAACCATGAGTGGACCAGATGTGGTGACCAGGATGCTCAGGAGAAAGAATACATCCCCAATAAGCCCTGACTGTGATCTAAACAGAACGGCCTCCCTAAGTAGTCCTGAGTTGTTCATTTCCCATTCAGAAAACTTGCTCTTAAACTCAGTGATTGTTTTGGAGCCAAAGAGTTCTCCGGTCAAATACTTAAGGTGGTATCTTCCGTTTTTAACTACAAAGAAGGGTGGGTTTTTCTTTTCTTTTCTTTTCTTTTCCTTTTTAAATTTTTGTTTGTTTTCAAGACAGGGTTTCTCTGTGTGATCTTGGCTGCCCTGGACTCACTTTGTAGATAGACCAAGCTGACTTTGAACTCACAGTGATCCACCTGCCTCTACCTCCTATGTGCTGGGATTAAAGGTGTACGCCATCACCTTTGTTTGTTGTTTGTTTGTTAATATAGTTGTTTTGTTTGCATGTATGTCTGTACACCTCCTGTATGCTGGCCAATCCTCACAGAAACCAGATGACATCAGATCCGCTCTGGAACCATAGTTAGAGATGCTTGTGAGCTGCCATGTGGGTGTTAGGATTTGAACCTCGGACCTCTGGAGGAACAGAGCAGCAAGTACTCTTAACCACCTAGCCATCTCTCTCTAGCCCTGACTATTTCTTTTCTTTTTTCTTTTCTTTTTTTTTTTTTAGATTAGAAAGATATATAATGCGTGTGAAGAATAATCTTACATTTGAATACTATGCCACTGTATCTAAAATTAAACTTATTTTGCATCTATATAAGAATGAAAGACATGGAAAGAACTCAGGTCACTCCTGGCACGATTCCTTGTAGACGTTCTTGGGCACCAGAATCAGACGTATCTGTCTTAGTGGTCCTCACAGTGCTGTGCCTTAGACTCGACTGATGGCCCTAGCTATCCAGAAGGAACAACTGAGATCTTAAAACAGGTTTCACTTGACTCAGCACACATTCTCCATAATAAGAACAAGGCTCCTGGGGGTCTTGCTCCAAACAAATGAAGAATAGAGTCACACAGTAGGACCAGCAGAAAATTAGCTTTGCCAAAAGGAACTCAAAGTACTTTCAGTCTCACACTGTTTAAAACGGATTCTACCAGGAAGCCATAAAAGTACAAGTATTGGGGGAACTGTCTGCATTTTGAAATGACAGACTTCCTCCAATTGTAATTAGCATTTAAAAGACGTTCATAACCATTATATTCAAATATACCACCTTTGTAGCCATAGTAACCCTTTTATATTTAGAGTTGATTGCAGCTACAAGTCTACTTGGGCCATTCATTGCATCTGCCTCCTACAGCACCTGGGTTCTTTCCCTCTGTTCTTCCTGACAGGATCCACTTTCTTCTGATATTATCAGGTCTCCCTAAAGGATGGGATAAAAGCAAAATGAGCCATCATGATAAGTGTCCAGACTGGAAAAGCATTCTTCACACTAACGGGGAAAATTAGAAGATGATGCTCTCTGCAGACTCCCACCACACTCAGAGCCTTTCTCCTCTTCTTTGCTTCCTGTGTAATACCCGCTCTGCTGACTCTAAGATTCAAGATTGAGGCCAGCAAGATGTCTTCCTCCAAAAAGGATCAAAATCCACATGCTGGAGAAACTCTAAGTGCCTGTTCTATTTCTTTTTATGTATAAAAGAAAATGTCAAATGAGATACAAGACATAAAATAAAATTTGCATTTCCCTCGATGGTTCTCAGTTTGTGTCTGCTTCAACATCTAAGTGTGTGTGTGTGTGTGTGTGTGTGTGTGTGTGTGTGTGTGTGTGTGTAAGGTTTTAAATCCTTCTATTTAGGAATTCATAGCAGAAGAAACTTCAGAGTTTATCTGTCTAGAGCCTTGTCCTTGTAGTGAGAAAACTGAGACTACAAGGGGATGAGAGACCAGTCCACAGCACACCCCACTTACTCCACAGCTGCCTACCCACCGGTCCCTAAGGAGTCTGTTTTTTCCCATGACTTGCCTGATCTTCACAGCAAAAAAGGGAAGAATGGCGTTGTAACAAAAGACAAGTTAACAAGAGAAAGGCATAACGAAATTGAGATAAAGTTGTTGTTGTTGTGGTTGTTGTTTTCCGTTGTTGTTCTGTTAAGCCTTGGCTGTCCTGCACTTGCTTTGCAGACCAGCCTGACCTACTCACAGAGATCTCTGCCTGCTTCTGCCTCCCTGAGTGCTTGGATTACAGGCACGTGCCATTACATCCACCTAGCTAAAGATTTTTTTTAAACATACTTTTTAAAGGCTTGTTCATTTTATCTTACGTTTTGCCTCTTTGTATATATGTACACTGTGTGTGTCCCTGGCACCAGCAGAGACCAAAAAAAAAAAAAAAAAAAAAAAAAAAAAGCATCAAATGTCTTGGAACTGGAATTTTAAATAGTTGTGAGCAACACTATATGGCTACTGGGCATCAGCCCCAGATCCTCCGCAAGAGCACCAAATCCTCTGAACCACAGCGCCACCTCTTCAGCCCAAATGTACTCAGAAGTCTTATGTGTCACGGAAGCCATCAACAATAAAGATCAAAGGATCGGGGGAAACATTATATATTTTTAGTGGTTAGGACAGATAAAAAAAAATGGACTACATTGAGTTTCCTGAGAATTCTGGGATTTTGTTTTCTTTAAAAAACAGAAATACTATGAGTGTGCTTTGTTTTAATCCCGGGTGCGTGGATGTGGGGCTGCTTTGGGCTGTCTGCAGAGGCTGACCACGTGCTCTAGCAGAGGCATGGCTTTGCCAGCTGCAGATAATTTCTGCGATTGTGTGACAATTGGAACGCCAGGAACTTTTCAGAGTGTGCATAAATGTGGGGGCCCCGAGAGGCGGGGTCGGTGGTGGTTGGTCCTTTAGGGGGGTGTGTTGCAGTTAGTAGCCGTGGTCAAAAAAAGAAGCAAAAGGAAAAAATTAGATTCAGGGATTTTCCCGATTCCTGTCTCCGCTCTAACCTTGTTTCTGTCCCATCTAGTTTTAGGGGGTGAAAGTAGGAGAATAAAAGGTAGGAAGAAGAGCCCACAAAATAACAAAGACCGGTTATAGTGGACACCCAGCCATGTAGAAATTAGATTGGTCAAAGTGGATAACCTAAAAGATCACTGTAATTCAGTGAGGTCGTAATCAAAATCCTAACCAGAGGTAACAAAGGATCCTTTAATAAATAAAGTCCTGCCACTGAAGCCAGCAAGGAAGTGATAAGTGGTGGAAATGCTTTTAATAAATTAAATTTAATTGCTTTTAATCAATGTGCTGTGGTGGAAATTGAGAATTTCACCCCGTGTTTAAGATACTGATATGAGGAATAATGCCATGTGTAACTGAGCAGCGCCGGCCAAGCTGCGGTCTGATTGGACAGTATCTCAGTCCCGCTTCCACCAGGGGAATCTACAAGCTCCCTGTTGCTCCCTGAGATAATGGCTCCTCTTTGGGTGGGAGAGGGAGGTAACCTCGTGAGGGAGTGATGCCTCTGTGAGGGTACGCTGTCTCTAGAGTCTAAGATGACTGCAGGTCTTTGCTTTTTGTTATTGTTTGTTTTGGTTTTTCGAGACAAGGCTTCTCTTGTAGTCCTGCCTGTCCTAGACTTGTTTTGTGGACCAGGCTGGCCCCGAACTCACAAAGATCCGCCTGCCTCTGCTTCCCAAGTGTCAGGACTAAAGGCTTGTGCTACCATGCCCAGCTCAAGTGACTGCAGTTTTAAGACAGGAACTACAGCAGTGCTTTTCAGGGGTTCCTTCCTGGATATTGCAAATCAAAATATTAACATTTTATTTTTAAAAAGGAATAGAGAATAATTGGAAAAATAGTGAGATGTCTCAGCTGCTCTTTGTGCTTTCTCCTTGAAGAGGCATGAAAGAGGTCAGATGTCTCTAGTTTGTAGGGAGGATGACTCCACCTGCCTAGGTTAAGAGAAGAGCAGGGCTTACTCAAGAAGAAAGCCATAGATACAAAGTAAAGGCATGGATGGCAGGCTTTTATCCTGTTTTTAGTTTCCTTGTGGACCCCAGAGGAGAATAAGTGCTTTTTAGGAAACATAGTTTCTAGGTAGCTGCTTTAAACATGTCTTCCCAGATTCCTCTTGGCCTCTCCGTGTAGCTTTGCTTCCTGACAGACAGGGAGCAGGTCCTGCTAAACGCTGGTCTTCAGGGAGAAGGAAGAGAGTGGCCTTTCCAACTTTCATGGATTACCCTGAGGAAAGAAAAGGAACCAATGGGAGGAAAGAGGAGAGTATTGAAGACTTTGCCTCTTAGACCCCTTCAAAGCCTTGTAGTCCACACTACCCAGCATGGCAAGCTCTCTCAACTTGAGATATAATGTCCTGAGCCACCCAACTGTATCTTTATCATCTTAAATTTCAGGAGTTTTTTTTTCATTTTATATTTGATGTACAATTAAATTTCTAAAAATTAATTAGCATTTCCCAGTCTGAATTATCCTAATATCTGAGTAATAGCACACATGTTACAACCATTAGCCTGGTTTAAAATCCAAGGTCCAATGAGCATGAGGCAACCATCTTTGGCTTTACTTTTTTTTGGTAGGAAAATGGTTTGAAGACATTTTATTGACCTTCAGAATTCTCTTAGAGCATAGACCTACAGACTCAGTCACATCTATTGTCATTGTTGGAAAGTCTCCAAAAATATAGGATTTTGTTGTTGTTGTTGTTGTTGTTTACTTATTTTTAAATTTTTCTTAATTCTTATTTTGTGTGTATGAGTGCCTTTTTGCATAGACAGATGTGAATCACATGTGTCCATGGTGCCCACAGAGGCCAGAAGAGTGTTACAGTTGTGAGCTTCCATGATGATGCTAGAAACCAAATCCAGGTTCTCTGCACAGGCGACAAGTGCTACTATCCACTGAGCCATCTCTCCAGCCCCTGGGATGCAGTTTTTAAATAAAGTTGTTCTGTGCTAAATTTGCCATTAGATGAATAACTACCTATGAAAGTGCTATTAACTCATAGTTTCCGTCATGGTGGAGCAGATAGGAACGGCCGTGACTACTGGGTGCCCTAGTCTGATTTCTCTAACAATGTAAGTGTAAACTGCAAGTGACCTTGCTAAGCACACAAATAAAAAGCACAAGTCAATATGAAGAATGACAGAATCGATGTATGTCAATAATTCCTATGATAAATAGTGGGACTATTTATGTAAGGCCATTCCATTGTTGACATCATTCCATCACACATAATCCTATGGTGACAGGTGTCAAGAATAGTCTCCTGCCAAAAAGAATAATACAGTAGTGTCATGCCTTCAATCAATGTGTCAAGTAACTATGTCAACTCTAACCATTAAATCATTTCTTTAAAAGTTAAAGAAAGCACTGACATCTCTGACAAAATGTCATGTATTTTTTTAAAAAAAACTCTGAAAATATCTGAAAGTCAATTCACATATCATATCAATAGAATATTAACAGAAAAAAAGGACAAAACTACAATCATCTTAGAAGATACATAAATAATATTTGATAACACCAAGCATGTCTTCTTCATGCTGAAAATAGTCAATAACCTAGAAATAGGAGGGAGCTTAGCCAATATGACATAGGCCATCCCTGTAAACCTGTAACCAGCATTGTACCTAATAGTTAAATACTGTGTGTTCACCTTGAAATTAGGACAAAGCAGCTCTCACTATCAGCATTGCAGTGGGGGTTCTAAACACACAAACTAAGAAATAAAATTAAGGTCCTCTAACTAGAAACAAAGAGGTAAACTGCCTATTACAAATGATGATCTTAAATATAAGAAAGCCTACAAGATTCTCTAAAAATGGGTTCAATAAGATGAAAGATATTTAAGATTTCATGTGTGTGTGTGTGTGTGTGTGTGTGTGTGTGTGTATTTAATGTATCTCTACATACCAACAATGGACAATCCAAAACTGAATTAAGGAAGCAATTCCATTTGTAAGAGCATTGACAAGAATAAACTACTTGGAATTAAATGCCACTAAAAAGACACAAACCATATACTCTGAAATCTGAAAAACATTGTTAGAAGAAATGAGAGAAGGCCTAAGCAAATGGAAAGAGTTCTGCTCTGCAAATTGAAAGGTTTATGTTGTTAAGGCAGCTGTTCTCCAGAAATCAATCTATCAATTCAATATAATTCTTATGAAATTTCCAGCTGACTTCTTGGCAGAAGCCGACAAGCTGGTCTTACGAGTCGTGTGGAAATGTAAGAGAAACAAGCTAGTGGAGACACGGTTGATAGAGAAAGCTATGGCAGCCGTCACAATCCCCAAGTCTCATGTCTCCCACACCATAGGCTATTGTCAACATTATTTCCTCCTTTAAAAATCTAATTTCTTCATTAAAACAGCTGAATTACTCATTTTTCAAAGATGATATTAGTTATATTTCAATAAAGATATTTTAATACTCAACTCTTTGGAACATTTTTTCAACTATGCAACTATGCTATTTTATGACTTCTAATAATGGCATAATTTCTAACTGCTTTTCAGCTTCAACATAGACATTCACAATTGAGGTGACTATATAGTATTTCTCTAATTTTTAGAATCCCATTTCTCATATCTTTAGAAATATTTGCTTACTGCCTCATTTATTTGATGAATAAATGTAAAGTTATATAAAGTAAATGCACAGTTACCAAAAAACACCCATTTCATCAATTTATGTTAATTTAGACAGAGCCAAATTAAAATATGCAGGATTTTTTAAATCCATAGTTAAAATTCCAGATGTTCTCACAGCATGACATTATCTATATGAAGATCAAACGGTTTTTAGGTCAATATATTTGACTGAAACAATTTTTCTCAAGCAACACCAACAAAAAGTTTCATAGCCATGGCCTTGTCAGCGTCCCAAGATTAAAGAGAAAACAAGCTTCCAATCCCTTCAAGATATTGAAATTTTCATTTAAAGAATTGATTCCACATACTAGCCCAGCACAATTGAAATTTCATCAATAATTCTTGGAATGTTACCATCTCGATTCATTCCTCTCCAAGTAGCATTCTCATTTCAGAAAGTGCATTTCTAGCAAACTGAGTTTACAGGTATTATTATGTGTCCATGTCTGCAATGCTCGCTTGTTAAGGTTTCATGAAATAATCATGCCCCATACTGCGCTCTGAAGGATTTTCAGTTACTTCATTTCTTTGGGTTTTTTCTTCAGTTCACTCAGTGTGTGCGTGGTGTATGCCTGTGCAGTGTGAGTGGCTATGTTTATCTACAGGGCATGGGTGCAGGCCAGAGGTGGATCTAGATATTATCCTCAGTCACTCTCCTCAGTTTTTCAGACAAGATCTCTCACAAAATGTAGAGCTCTCCATTTAAGCTAGAGTGACTGGCCAATGAATGCCCCATAGCTGGAGTTTCCCAAAGCATAATGTGTATGTTTCCTTGCCCAACTTTTAGCTGGGTGCTAGAAATCCTAAGCAAGGACCTCATGCTTATATAAGAAGTGCCTTGCTTCACTTCTTCTTAATGTTTTTAACGTGTTTTTTTCACCAGTGACTTCTAAGTTCCCTTAGGTAAGCCATCAGATTTTTTTATGGTTTTTTAAGACAGGGTCTCTCTGTGTTAACCTTGGCTGTCCTGGACTTGCTTTGTAGACCAGGCTGGCCTCGAACTCACAGAGATCTGCCTGCCTCTGCCTCTCGAGTGCTGGGATTGAAGGAGTGTGCCACCATGCCTGGCCTAAGCCATCAGATTTTAAAGAGCATATCTCCTGATATAATAAAATATTAATTCAATATTTATCTTTCAGTTATTTAATTCTGCATCCGTTTTTGTTGTTGTTGTTGTTGTTGTTGTTTTCTCACACATCTGAATGATCCCTATTTACTACATATAACAGATACTGAAAGGCATCTCCAAACTTTGTGACTCCTGCCTTCCGGATTTCAGTATGTAATATTGTGTTATAAATTCTTGTATTCTGACATGGTAGAAGGCACCCTTATGAAAGAATTAGAACATAGTCATCCAAAATCTTATGACTGGACCTCAGACTATTCATAAGTACAGGAACAACTAAGATTCAATGTGATTCTCCCAAAGAGCAGAGAGTCCGTCAAGAATTCACTATACATCCACACTGGGTCCTGATCGGCCACCTACCCCAGAGCTACAAGTCTTAGATGCTGCATGACAGGCGGCTCATTTATCAAGGGCTGCTAAGATGGTCTATATCATTTCCCTTGAGCAAGAGAACTCATACACGATACTTATAAAATAACCTTCATGCTTTTTCCTTATTGTTATAATGAATTTTCCAGGTAGGTAGGACAGAAGTATTTCAACATTGAACAAGAAATATGGCCATGAACTATTGACCCTAACTCTACTTTAGTCTCTCCATACAGAAAATAAGATAATTATAATTAGTAAAAATACTACTGTGCTCTGCTATGAACTTGGTCTGTAGAAGCTGACAAGAATGGAGAATGTTTATTCCCAGAATTGTGGAGGTGGGCGTCGAGACTACATGCATGCTGGCACAGAACCGGAAGGGAGCGATCCTGACTCCTGCCAATCTCATGGTTGAGTTTTCTGGGCTTTGGACATTTCTCCACCTTGCTCTAGCTCCATGCTGGATTCCCTGGTGGCCTGGTCCAAGGAGCAAAATATAAGCCACAGAGCAAACAAAAAGACTCCTTCCCATATTCTTATATGTATAGTGATGTCCATTCCAGTAGTTTTGCAATAAGAAAATAAAACAAAGTAAAGAAAGAAATGATGAATTACGACCCCACACATAATACAGACACAAAACAGAAAAAATAAAAAGCAAAAATGTCCCAGTCTCTAACAGCCTGACTGCTTGAAGATTGACCCAGCCTTATACCAGTGGTTCTCAACCTTGCTAATGCTGCAACCCTTTACTATAGTTCCTCATGTTGTGCTTCTGATAGTCTTGGACAACTTCTATGAAAGAGCTCTCCCACAGGTTGAGAACCACTGCCTTATACAAACATCTAAAGCCTAACTCCTAATGACATTGCCAAATTGCCAGTCTCTAGGGACAACTGCTAATATAAATGTTACTACTTAGCAAATTAGCTCTCAGTCAGCCTGTAGCTGCAGATAGGAAGTCCACATGTGTGGCACATGAAAACAAAGCAGATAACATCCTCTCAAACACTGTAAAAGACCTCCATTTCCTTCTCTGGTAGCATATCTGCTAAGGCTGTGCTAATGTGTACCTGACAAACTTTCACTTTCTGTCTTTTTCTTTTGATGCTCCATTAGCCTTGCCACCATCATCTATGCTTGGCACAACAGAGGCAGTAGTATGCTGCCCTTTGAATAAGGTAGTCGTCCAGTGATAGGAGTAAAAGTGTGTTTTCTTCATTCATCTCATTGAAGGGCCTCCAATGCAAAAGAATGAGAAAATCCTATTGTGAATATAATTTCATAGAAAACTAACCCAATAAATTGATCTAGCCAAAACCACATTGAAGAGTCTTTTGCAAACTATAGTGATATTTTAGACAAATAAAAGGAAAATGCACGAATAAATAATAGATGATTTTCCTAAGCTCAGTGATATTTTAGCAAAGTAAGTTGTAATTATGAGAAATCTATTCTCCTTCTTGGAAAAATCACTGAAGATGAGGAAAAACAGTAGGGAGAGGACACTACCTCAGTTGCTAAGAGTTGGGAGAGGAGACACCTCTGGACTTCAGTGGCTAACAGTTTGAAGAGGACATGCCCTGGTTTCTCAGTGTCTTGTACGCTACCAGGGCTGGAATTATCAGAATGTAAGTAACCTTACCTTTTCAATTCTGGCCTGAGTTGAAATAATGCAATGAGTTGCATAATATCCCTTCATTTTAAATTTGTGTTCCCTGACACCTTAGGACATAATCCTTTTAAGAAATGTTTTGCAAATAAAAGTAGTTGCATTTCATTCCCTATTTAGAGCAGACTCTAAATCCAGTAATTAATGCCTGAAAGAAGACATAACAATGCGGAGAGACACAGAGAAGAAAGAGTCAAGAGGAAGGAAGATTCAGCTACAAAGCATGACAAGGATTGATGGAAGGCGCCAGAGGCTAGGGAAAGGCAACCCAAAAAAACCTTCCCCTGGAGCCAGGATCCTGTCAATACCTTGGTTTCAGACTTCTCACCTCCAGAACTGTGAGAGAATGTATTTCTATTGGTTTAAGGCACCAAGTTTGTGGTGGTTTGTTACGACACCTGAAGGAAACCCAAACAGAACATTGAAAAGAAGACTGAAGGATGCGACTTGATGAGCTGGGGTGGATGGGAAGGGGGGGGGGTTACCCTTTTCTGCAGAATGGGGGAGGGGGAGAGGGAAGGAGGGTGGGACTAGGAGGAGAGGAAGTTTAGGGCTATGACTTGGATGTAAAGTGAAATATATATATACACATACATGAATACTGAAGTGAGATAAAGGAGGCAGAGGGGACAGAGGGGAGAGAATGAAACAGTTGGGTCACTGTCGAGTGGACAGCATGGAGTCATCATTAAACACAAAGCATCTGTTGGCTGCCATGATGAGGTCTAAAGGTAGACCATACTGAGAGGTCAGCTGGACCAGCTTCTCACTGATGGGATGGGAAGACTAAGGTCTAAGCTGAGATCAGACTCAAGCAAAGGGTCCAGCAGCTGGATTTGAACTCCCAGTTGACTCCCCCTTGGTCCTCATCTCCCACTCCTCCAACACTTTTCATGAGCCAAATCCAAGCTGGTAGAGAATTTACTAGTATGCCAGATGAATGATAATTAAAAGATACTACACATATTCCACAAAAGTGCATATGTAACAACACATAGGAGAGATGGAAAAAGAAAAGCCTAAGGCAAAAGGGAGATGAATAATATACAGAAAGGAAAGTATAAAAACAAAATCCAGAAGGGCCAGTGAGATGTCTCGGCTGATAAAAACACTTGCCAACAGGCTTGATGGCTGAATTTGACCCTCAGGACATATATTGCTGAAGAAAAGATGGAACCAACCAACCTTGGTTGTCCTCTGTCCTCCCTGTGTATACACCACACACACACACACACACACACACAGAGAGAGAGAGAGAGAGAGAGAGAGAGAGAGAGAGAGAGAGAGAGAATAAAATATAAAGAAAAAGGAAGAAGATAGGGAAATATTTACCTAAAAAAAAGATACATCATGATGTCCCTTTCTAAGTGTAAAAGCTTAAAGTACAGCTAAAAGAAAGGAAAATGGAGGAACAATAACAGGATATAAAAGTATGAGCCAGAAGAGCTGAGAAAGGGAATCAGCTATAGTAAAACCAAAGGAAATAAAATCCAAATTGAAAAGAAGATAAAACCTACTGAAAATTTTACACAATGAAGTGGTGGTGTATACAACACTAGTCTGTTTCTGCGGGTCATTTCAGGAACAGCACAGAGGAGACCGATGGAAAAGAGAACAGGCTTGTTTGGGTTCACAGTTAAGATCTGACAATCATTTCCTTGTTTTCTGAGTCCCCAGATGCACCCAAGGCATCACATGAAAACACAAGGGCTGCACGGGGGCCTGGCCCACAAGGCTTTTATAGCACACTCATATTTGAAATATTATCCCTTCTGTCCATTAATCCACTCATGAGTGCAGAACCAAAGAACCTCTTGAAGGTCCCACCTGGTCTCATCTCTTCATGTGTCACAAAGGGATTACGTCTCAATACACGTTTTAGAGGGGACAGATAGATTATACTCAATGAGGCTTTCTTTGAAAAGTCCCATGAGAAAAATGAAGTAATGGAAGAAAATCAGAGACATTAAAATAAAAGGAAATGAAGGGGGGGAACATGGACAGGGTAGACACAGTGACAATGGTATATGATAATAATTGTTCAAGATGATAAAAACAACAGTGGAGGGAAATGTGTTTTTGAGTAGAAGATCCAGAAATGCAGTTAAAGATAGACAATTTGCATCCCCTTTCCCTAAATGTCTAAGATATCACACAGACCACTACGCTCCATTTAGCTTTTGTAATTCCAAAATTATGACTAACCTCAGCACTCTGAAATCATTCTAATAAGACTCATCATGTTGGTGAGCTATGAATTCTGCTTTTCTTATCTTTAATAAGAAACTAAATTTTCTTTTTAGTGTCTAAAAAGTTTACATTCGCATTTGTGGACAAATGGATTGAACTAGAAATGATCATAATGACTGAGTTAACCCAGAAGCAGAAAGAGTCAAATGGTATATACTCACTTATATCTGGACAGTAGCCCAAGGGGCAGGTCCCATGAAAGTCTTCACTCACCAGGAAAGTGGGTCAGAGGGGAGGATATCCTATTGGGACTCTAGGTGAGAGAAGCATGGGAGAATGGGGAAATAGAAGGATCCAGAGGGTCCTAGAAACCTACAAGAAGAACATTATGATCGGCGGATCTGGGCCCAAGGGTCCTGTTTCACTGGTACCCATGGCTCAGGAGCCAGCTCCATTGTGCTGCCCAGTCGAGGTGCAGGGCCCAGTCTTCTAAGTGCTGCAGCTGGCAAGGGGCTGGGCCAGCTCTCCCTCTCTCATGCCCTTAGGGCCTACTCACACATGCCTTCACCATCAGGGTCAGGTCACCCAGGCAAGGTACAGGGCCTCCTTTCCCGAGTGGTTCAGCTGGCTAGGAGCAGGGCCAGCTCCTCTGTACTGGCTAGGTGAAGCAAAGAGTGTTCTCCTGAGTGCTGCAGCTGGTGAGGAGGGGACGGGGAGGCAGATCTCCAGAAAGCCACAGCCAGTGTGGCAGGGCCAGTTCTGCATAACCCTTGGACATCTACATGGTCCCAGGCAGCTGCCCAGACCAGGGACGTCACTATAGTCTCTAGTGGTAATATGAGGCATGGACATTGACATCAACTGTTGCCACTGAATAGTCACAGAGCCAAACATGGCTCTCAATACAGCACAGGCTGGAACTTTACCATGGCCTCAGGTGGTGGGCTGGCTACTCACAACAGGCCATTCCTCTCCATCCTCACACCTCTCTTCATAACGCTCAAACAGTTTTGCTTCCCTTTCTGTCCAATCTGTCCACCACATCTGTGCGCATTGTAATGGTTCCTGCTACAGGCAGGCCACGTGGCTGGCGGCATAGTGGCAAGTGGGCTTCTAGGCATCTGCAGCCCACCTGTGTACAGGTCTGGAAACAGGCAAGTCTCTGTGTACCTTTCCCCACCCACACGGGCAGGTCTGAGTTGTTGTATATCAGCAATACTCGATGACAGAAAGGCAGGGAGACAGTAGCCACAGTTAGATGCAGTAGGCAAGTTATAAGTGATTTGATTGAATTTATTGTCCACTTACAATACGAGCAAAAAAAGTTTATCAAGATGAAAGTTTTCAGCTGGGCATGAGAGTACATGACTTTAATCCTACAACTTGAGTAGCTGGGGTGGGAAGATTGCAAGTTCCAGGCCAGCCTGAGCTATTTAGTGAAACTCCATCTCAAAAGGAAAATAAATTTTAAAAAATTAAGAAAATAAAACAACTTGATAATGAAATTCAGACATTAAAACAACAACAACAACAACAACAACAAAATGGATAAGTTATGCTTTGAAGGTATTAAACAGGGCATGCAAATTAGCATAGAGCTAAGGTTATATATGCCTTCTAGGATTCCTTTAATCTATTCAATGGGGGAAAATACATTTAAGCTTAAGTCCGTGGGTGTATATGTGTTTTTAGCAATCAGTCAAAACTATTGTCTGAAGTTGTCAAATCCACAAATACAAAAGTGACCATATTATGTAAATGACACTCAAAAGAACTTGAAACATTGAAAACAGATAAACAACTTCAAATGAGAAGGCAGACTTAAATGACTACAAACAAATATAAATGGAGTACATAGCAAATTTTAATTTCAGATAGAATTAAGAAAAATAAGAGCCTGTCTTATAGGTTAAGAGCATTGGCTTCTAGAGGTCCCAAGTTCAATTCCCAGAAACCACATGGGGGATCACAATCATCTTTAATGGAACCTCATTCCCTTTTCTGGTGTGCATGAAGTGAAGACAGAGCATTTATGTGCATAAAATACATGAATAAATAAATATCTTAAAAAATAAGAGCCATTCTTAGAAATGCAGCTGCCTGGCTTAATACTTGTGAGGCCCTGGATTCAATGCCCAGCTCTGCAAAAATAAATAAGTGACGAAGTAATATGAACTCAGTAGCCTGCTACATCAGCAAGATATTCCCTCAAGGAGAGAAGTAGCTCATGCCTGGCATTCTGACCAATATTCTGATAGCAAACTTATGCTCCTATAAGACACAAACTTTGTAGTATCCGTTGTAGTTGCAACAAAAAGCTAATAGTCTCAGGATGGGGTTAACAGTTTGATTTGGTGTCAAGTGAGTGATCATGTCTTTGCATGCAATACAGTTGAAGCACAGGACAAGGACTTCAATACAGCTATTATGAATATGATCAAGAACCTTAAAGAGTATATTAATAAATCCACTGTGAAATCTATGAAAACACAAACAATGGAATGCGACAAGGTGGAAATAGAATCAACAAAGAAAACCCAAACTGAGGGAAAGCTGGAAATGAAAAAAATTAGAAACCTCAGAGGCAAGCCTCACCAACAGAACACAAGAGATAAATGAGTGAATCTCCGGCACTGAAGACAAGATAGAAGAATAGATAACCTTGTTCAAAGAAAATGTTAAATCTTTAAAAAAGGAGGCACAAACCATCCAGGAAATCTGAGACACTATAAAAAGACCAAACCTAAGAATACTAAGAATAGAAGAAGGAGAAGAAACCGAGGTCAAAGTCACACAAAGTTTGTCAACAAAATTACATAAAATCTCCTTAACTTAAAGAAGAAGGTAGTGATCAAGGTACAAAAAGTATATAGAAGGCCAAATAGACTAAACCAGAAAAGAAAGTCCCTGTGACATATAATACTCAAAACACGAAATGTATAGAACAAAGAAAGAATATTCAAAGCTACAAGAGAAGAGGACCAAATATCAAATAAAGGAAGACCTATTAGAATAATACCTAAGTTTTCAGTGGAGACTCTAAAAGCCAGAAGGGCCTGGACAGATGTTCTGTAGATTCTAGGAGACCACAGACACTAGTGCAGACTGCTATAACCAGCAAAACTTTCACTCACAATAGAAGAAAGAAATTCCATGAAAAACCAAATGTAAGCAGCATCTATCTACAAATCCAGCCCTATAGAACACACTGGAAGGAAAACTCCAACAAAATTAATACACAAAAAAGTAGCCTTCCTATGTACAAAGGACAGCCAAAGGGAGCAATAAGGGAAACAGTACCTTTAAAAATAGCCTCAAGAACCATAAAATATCTTGTGGTAACTCTAACCAAGCAAGTAAAAGTTTGCACCCCTACCAAATTAAAAAATCTAACAGAAATGGATAATTTCCTTGTTATGCATTACCTGCTAAAGTTAAATAAAGATCAGATAAATAATTGAAATGGACCTACCTAGTAAGATAGAAGCAATAAATAAAAGTCTCCCAGCCCTGTTTCCCAAAAAAAGCCCAGGGCCAGATAGTTTTAGTACGAAATCCTACCAGACTTTCACAAAAGAATTAATACTAATACTTTTTAAATTATTCCACAAAATAGAAACAGAAATAATGCTGCCCAATTTGCATTATGGGACCACAATTACCCTGATACCCAAATTACATAAAGAACCAACAAAGAAAAGTAATAACCGACCAATTTCCCTTATGAATACAAATGCAAAAGTTCTCAATAAAATGCTTGCAAACTGAATCCAAGACCACATCAAAAAGATCATCCACATGATCAAGTAGGCTTCATCTTAGAGATACAGGAATGAAACCCACCATGTAAGCAGACTGAAAGAGTGTGTGTGTGTGTGTGTGTGTGTGTGTGTGTGTGTGTGTGTGTGACACACATACACATCAAGGTCCACCTATACTCAAAGGACTCTGCATTCCTACCACAGAACCACTTGTTCAACAATGTCCATTGCTGCCCTCTTCATAATAGCCAGAAATTGGAAACAAACTAGATCTGTCAACAGTTGAATGGATAAAAAAAAAATCCGTTTACACAATGGATGGTTACTAAGCTATTTTTTAAAAATGAAGCCATGAAACCACAGGCAATTGGATAGAGCTAGAAAAAAAATCATCCTGAATGAGGTAACCTAGATCCAAAAAGGCAAAAAAAAAAAAAAAAAAAAAAAAAAAAAAAAAAAGAAAGAAAAGAAAAAGAAAAAGAAAAGAAAAAATATATATAGGCTCAATTTTCTTTCTTTCTTTTTTTTTTTTTTTTTTTTTTTTTGGTTTTTCGAGACAGGGTTTCTCTGTGTAGCCTTGGCCATCCTGGGCTCACTTTGTAGACCAGGCTGGCCTCGAACTCACAGCGATCCACCTGCCTCTGCCTCCCGAGTGCTGGGATTAAAGGCGTGCGCCACCACGCCGGCTGACTCAATTTTCTTAATAAATATATTTTATTACGAACTTGTTAACCAAGCATATGTCACTTATAACCCGACTAACCTAAACAGTAGGAAAAGAACTATTCTCCTGGTGTAATCAGCAGGATTTCTTCTGCTGAAACCTGGAGTAACCAGAACCTGGAACCTCAGCAGAAGACCGGAGCCCCGGAGCCTTCCTTCAAGTGGTTCTCTCTAGGAGCATCTCAAAGTGGAGCAATGAACAGCCAAAATTATCCCATGTCTCCAAAAGCTCCACCTCCAGTTTTGGGCTCATTTTCATATCTCCTCCCAGAGTCTGTTCACAGATCTTTTCAGCTGGTAACAATCAAGCTCCCACAGAAGGAGGCTTGTCTTCTCGTGGATTAACATCACCTGTTCTCTCACAAGACCGTTTCCCATCCCTCATTTGGGATAACAAAAACAGGTTTATCTCTTCTTCATTTATTCATTTATTCATTTATATGTGGATATTAGCTGTTAAGTCATTGATAAGCAGGCTACAATCCATATAACCACAGGTTGGGTATAGGTATAGAATAAAGACTGGGGTGGAGGAGGAATGAATCTCTCTAGGAAGAGGAAATAGAATAGACACTTATGGATAGACAGTAAGTGGGGGGGCAGGAACAATGGGAGGATCAAACAAGGTGGGAAAGGGAAGAGAGTGAGGAAACAGAATTCAGGAAGGGACAGATAAAACACAGGGCCATTTGAGAGGCCATGCAGAAAACTAATACAGTAGAATCTTCCTAAAATGTATGCTGACATGAAGGTGATCAAATGGATTGAACTAGAAATGATCATAATGTGTGAGTTAACCCAGAAGCAGAAAGACTCAAATGGTATATACTCACTTATATCTGCATACTAGCCCAAGGGGCATGTCTCACGAAAGCCTTCACTTACCAGGAAACTGGGACAGAGGGGATGACATCCTATTGGGACTATAGATGAGAGAAGCATGGGAGAATGGCAAATTTGAAGGATCCAGAGGATCCTAGAAACCTACAAGTAGAACATTATGATAGGGTTATTTGGGTTCAGGGGTCCCACTCAAACTATGGCACCAGCCAAGGACAATACAGGCTGTAAACTTCAAATCCCTACCCAGATCTAGCCAATGGACAGGACATTGTCCACAGTTGAGTGGAGAGTGGGGTCTGACTTTCACACGTACTCTGGTGCCTCATATTTGACCATGTCCCCTGAATGGGGAGACCTAGTGGCACTCAGAGGAAGGATAGCAGGCTACCAAGAAGAGACTTGATACCCTATGAGCATATACAGGGGGAGGAAGTCCCCCTCAGTCACAGTCATAGGGGAGGGGAGTAAGGGGAAAATGGGAGGGAGGGAGGGAGGGAGGGAGGTATGGGAGGATACAAGGGAGGGGATAACCACTGAGATGTAATATGAATAAATTAATAAAATAAAATTTAAAAAAAATAAACAGAATCACAAAGTAATGAGGTAGGTTAAGCCTTAGTTGGGGTTCTCTTGTCACCAAATGAAGCCTTCATTCTAGGAATGGGTTACATTTAATTGAGTTGCTGGTCAAATGGGCTCCAATGGAGCCCTCACACCCAGGGTATTGTCATGACTATTGTTTAATTTCGACAAATTGATCATAAGGCCCTATTGATGAAAGCAACACCTATACAGCACATTGAACATGGAGAAGTTGAGCTGGTGCCAACTAGAGCCTTCATCCCTATTGGTTAGTATTTTGGATCTAGAAGTTCCTCTTCACACTACCAAAGGAGAAAGGAGACCACTGACCCAGCCACAAACCTTTCCGTCTACAGTGGTGACCTGTATGCAAGATGTGCTAGAGCAATAGTGGCACAGAGCTTGTGGAACTCATCAACCACTCCATGAGATGGAACCCATTCCTGACACTGCTGGGATGGTCGAGAACCTGACACTAATAGACCAGGGATCTAGGGGAAAAGCCAAATATTGCTGTTCTGCTAAATGAACATAGCCACAAAATGACTACTAATGATATTCTGCTATACTTGTAGATCAATGCTATACTCAACAGTCATCAGAGATGCCCCCTCTGGCAGTAGACACGAGTACAGAGACCCACAGCTGGAGCTATGAGATGCAGAGAGTGACAGACCTTGTAATACTTGGTCCTAAGTAGGCTGTCTCCCTCAAACCCCTCCCTTTAGGTCTCAAGGAACCCTGCAGATGAGAAGACACAAAGATTATAAGAGCCAGAGAGGCTGGGGAACACCAATGACACAAGGCCTTCTAAACAGCACAGCTAACACCCACATGAATTCACAGAGACTGTGGCAGCATGCACAGATCTGCTCAGATGGAGTTCCAGTCCTGAGAGCAAAGTGGACACAAGCCCTCATCCCTAACCCAGAAGCTATCTTCAATTGATAATCACTGGCAAATGAAAAATTCAGTTCTCTCCAACGGAGTCTCACTGAGTGTACAAATCACTTTTAAGAGTAAGTCCCATGCCCAGTAGTCAATGGCCAACACAAAGTGAACTTAATGTTTATGGGATTTTGAGGGTTTGCTTCTGTTTGTTTCATAATGTTTTTTCTGAGTCTTTAAAAAAATTTTTTTTATTACCCTACAGGTCTTTTGCTTATATAGTATAGTTTCTGATGTGTTTTTAGATTTATGTGCAGTAATGTGTGTGTGTCTGTGTCTGTCTATATCATGTTTATATAAATTTCTTGTGGTTTTTATTTGGCTCTTTGTTTTTCTATTAACTTGTTTGTTTTGTCATGTTCGGGTTTTAAAATTTTATCTTATTTTATTATTCTTTAGATGCCTGTGGTTTTTTCTAATGAAACCAATAAAAGATGTGGATTTAAGGGGCTGAAGAGGTGGGGAGGTTTTGGAAAGAACTGGAAGAGGGACATCATAATTAGAATATATTGTACTAAAAAACTTAAAAACCATATGAAAGATAAAACAGATCCCATCAGAAATCACCAGGAGTCCAAATGGCACCACCTTTCTCTATACCAACAATGAGACATCCATCAGCAGTGAAGAAACACCTGTAAAAAGCTAGTGAGCTCATTCCAGCAGCACATGTAGTAACATCCACAGGATGTTTAGGCAGGTAGAACACAAGTTCAGTGTCATCCTGCACTACTTAACAAGACCCTGTTTCCAAAAGAAAGAATTTACATTTCCAAGAGAGGAGCACTGTAACCCAGAAATTTACAGTTTGATATACAAGGCTTGTGGAGACTTAGCACTTTTTTTCCTACCCTCCTTAGAAGACACACTGGACTTCATTCCAATAAAAAAAAAAAAAGAAATGCAGTGGATAATTGGTATAGATGTGAGGACATCCCCCTAGGTAAGAGAAATATAGGAGATGGGGGAATAGAAGGATCTAGAGGGTCCTAGAAACCTACAAGAAGAACATCATGATGGGTAGGTGAGGTCCCATGGGGGGTCTACTCAAACTATTACACTAACCAAGGACAATACAAGCAGTAAACATTGAACCTCTACTCTGATCTAGCCACATTCTCCACAGTTAAGTGGAGAGTGGGGACTGACTCTGACATGAACTCTGGTGCTCCATATTTGACCACCTCCCCTTGGTAAGGAGGCCTGGTGGCACTCAAAGAAAGAATAAGCAGGCTACCAAGATGAGACTTGATAGCCTAGGACCATATAGTGGGGGAGGAGGTCCCCCTCAGTCATAGACCTAGGAGAGGGGAATAGGGTGAAAGCGGGAGGGAGGGAGGAATGGGAGGATACAAGTGATGGGATAACAACTGAGTTGTAATCTGAATAAATTAATTAAATAAAAGTACAAAAAGAAAAAAGAAAAAGAAATGCAGTGGATATGACAGTGGACTCCTGCAGCTGGAGTCCTGGGAGGAGGAGCAGCAGGCGGTCAATGATGTCCCTGTAATCAGACCTGGAGTGCTTGCAGGATTCCTTGACTGTCACCTGTCTTCTTGTCTTGATTCCCAATCAACTGAGGAATAAACAAAGGAGCAGCAGGTGGAAGAGAAAAGTGCCAGTTATTGCCAAGGATGTTGCTGAGGAGACAGTGAGCAAATCTAGCCACACAGCCTCTTCGCATGACCCCAGAGTTGGGGGCAGAGGCCTATGAACATGGAATGGTGTGGAAATCCCCACCCACACAAGCCTCATCACACAGGGCAAGTAATTTGGAGGCAGGTGCTGTGCTCCAACTATACAACTTGACACCCCAACCTGGGGAAATGATTAGTGTTATTCATTCCAGTGCTGTTGTTTTTAAATTACCAATATTATTATGCCTACCACGTTGGGTACCATTTGTTGTTTTTATTTATCTATCCGGCCTAATAATTGTTTATTATAAGGCCTATAATTATTATTACTTCAGTATGCCCAGCTAGTAATTAATCAAGACACAGACACCTGTTATATTTTAGAATAGCTTTAGTTAACCTGGGGCAGGGCAGGCATTAATCCTCTAACTACTTCCCACAGTGGGGCTGGTATAGGATACCTGCCCCAATCCCATGTCATCTGTTTCTAATTTCTATCAAGCTACCTCTCATCTATAAGCCCAGATACTTGCTAATGTTCTTCATCTGGGCCAAATCCCCATCCACACCAGCCACCTGTTTTTCTTTCATCTATCCCATGGTGGCCTTCTTCTCTTCCCCTCCTCAGGTCTCCTTCTTCTCCTTCAGTCTTTCCTCCTCCCAGGATCCTCTCTGTCTCTCTAAGCCCTGGAACCTTAGCCACACCTATCTCCTTTGCCCTGCTCAGGTGATGCCTTTTATTGGTCAAAAGGTGGGCCACAGAGACAGCAAGCAGTAATTAGCATCAAAATACATCAGACCATCCTCTAACATTTCCCCTTTTCTGTCTAAATAAAAAGGCCATTCTTTTTATATACACAGTAAGTACAATTATGAAAAAGTATAAAAACCAATAGGTAAGACTTACACACATGATATTTAATCCAAAGGTATTTGGCAACCTTAAAGAAAATACTATCTATTCTATCTTGGTGAGTCTAAAGTTTTGAACCTAAATCAACATCTATGAAAGCTTATATCTATCAACCACAAATATTTATCTAAACCTAAAAGTATCTTCTTAGCACTTAAGCAACGAAGCTTAATTTTAAAACCATCTGGTCTTCAACCACATCAGAGACTTGAGAAGGTACAAGTTTAACTAACTGAGTAAACCGAAAGTACAGGTTAGCAGCTTCCAAAATGAAAAAAAAAAAAAAAAAGACAGAGACAGTTTACAGCCTGACCGGTCACCCAAAACTCTCTATAACGTTGAAGCACCATCTTCAGCCTTCTGGCCCAGTATGCCTGACAGACATATTTGTGGAGCAGGAACCACTGAGGACTTGTTTGAGGGTAAGGCCTGTGACTCCCCCGTCGTACTGTGACTTCCATTTTATGTTCAGATTCTGAACTGAAATCCAGTGAGCCACAAACGGAGCACAGAATGGAGGCAGCAGCAGAGGCATGCTTTTATAAGCAGGCTTCTCCCGCTCCACTTGCGGTCTCCCTTAGCAGTGTTGTCCGTAGTTCCCTGAAGGGCCATCCTGAAGGTCACTCAGGACGTCCCCCACTGGAACCAGGAAGCTATCCAAGACTTTAGACCCCTTGGGCTGGAGAGACGGCTCAGTAGTTAAGAGCACTGCCTGCTCTTCCGAAGGTCCTGAGTTCAATTCCCAGCAACCACATGGTGGTTCACAACCATTCCCTCTTCTGGCCTAAAGATGTATACACAAGCAGAACACTTTATACATAATAATAAATAAATCTTTTTTTAAAAAAAGACTTTAGACCCCAAGTCACTGCTTAAGTCAATAGACCTGTCCTCCTCTGGGCCCTTGCCTCAGCCCTGTGCCCAGGGTTGTTGTTCAGAAGCCCAGAGGCTTGCATGGAAATGCTGACTTTTAGCATCCTGGGCATTTAGAGAGCAGCAAAAGAAATACTGTTTCTATTTGTAGAAATACTAGCCATTCATTTCTCCTCGCTCAGGAGCTGAGGCAGCAGCAGAAAGCCATCTCCAGGATATGGGGCATAAGTGCTACTGAGATGCCCTTTGAAAGGGCGAGAATCCTTACCTTGCCCCTCGGCCCCACAGATGCTTCTGCTGTTGTGCTTCTCCTTGAACTGGAAGAGAAAGGCAAACAAAACAAAAACCCACAATCAAGATGCAAAGAAAGCCAAAGGCAGCTCGAGCTAGGGACCTAAGGAGATGTCTTTGCAGAGCGCCAGGATCACATTTTGATATCTAAACTGTGCAGACCGTGGACCGACTAGTAGCAGCAGAAAAGCATCGTCCCTGCCTAAGCATGTCATATCGATAAGGAGAATGCACTAAGCCTGTCATATGCCATGAACAATACCGCTAAGAACTCTGACCTTGTCGACAGTGCTGGGTTAAGTGGGAGCTATTGGATGTTGAGCAAATTACTTTATCATAACAGGGCCTTGGTTCCTTCATCTGGAAAATGATAACTATAATAATTGATTTTTTAAAATCTAGAATGGAAAATAAATAAATAAAAGCTGTTTTCCAGTGAAAAATCAACTTAGTGCTTAAGATGTTAGTCCTTTATTTTCACACTTGTTGCCTGAGGCAGCAGTCACAGGTGCTGGGCACCATATTTTCCCATTCTTCTACGAACGAAGAACAATTGTTTCTTTGTTCGCCTGCAAGTAGATTGGTCACGTGGTTGGCTTCAGCCAATGAGCAGTGAGCAGCCATGGTGGGCGGCTTCCAAGCTAAAAACCTTAAAAGCCAGCCCATGTATTCCATGACTGTAAACTGCAGAGATCCCACTTAGGGCAACTTGCAACCCAGAACAAGGGTGACACAGCAAAAGTTCATCGGATCACTTAGTTGTGTACAAGCAAGCCCATGCCGATGTGTCAGGCCTCTGGAATCTCTGAGTCTCCTGTTACCCCAGCACAAGTTACTCCTTTCTGATTGGCTTTAAGTTAATACTTGAAGGCGGCTGGTTACTCATCTCACAGATACTTACCATATTGTGCAGGCTGTAAAGCACAGACAGACTCCTGACTTCAGGAGCTCCTCAAGGGGGAAATGCCAAGGGTTGCTGTAGGATGCTGCAAATTCTCATCAGCAGGGGATTTTCACATTCCACCTGCGGGAAGCCTGGGAACATCTAATGCTGTGAACCCTGCATCCTTCGTATGTGACCTAACAGCCTACAGCTTCTGGTAACAAGGAAGATAGACACTGTAATAAGAGGTGGACAGAAACGGGGGGGGGGGGGTCTGTGGGGAGAAAGAGCAGTTAAACCAACTCTGCTCTGTTCACCTTCACTTTATAAAGTTAAATTACAGTGTTGTTTGATGTTTGGTTTTCCTGATTTGCTTTGTTTTCCAATTATTTAATTAAAAGGAGTTTTTAGAGATTGCTAATCATTTCTATGGCTCTAGATAGAGGTGGTTAATTAAAAAACAAAAAAACAAAAACAAAACAACAACAACAACAACAACAAAAAACACCGTGCCAAATAAAGAGTGCAGCGCCAGTTGTTTGATATTTCCCTTCCAGTTATTTGTCAGAAGTGTTATGGTGACCATGAAAGCAATAAAGGCCATTGCCTTTGCTTTTGGTCACGTACCATCGTTTTATGATAAGATTCTATTGCTGAATGCACCATGCACTTTTGTCATAGGACTTGGGGAAATCAAAAGGTTGACCAGAAAGCCTCCCTGCTGCTGGATGGCTCTCAGAGTACTTGAAAGTGTTACGTAAGCTGCCAGGGAGAAACTATCATCAACAGGCTTACCCAGATATGAACTCTTTGAATTACAATGATGATTTGTGGCACGATATTCCCGTTATGTGTAATGGCGGCACAAATATTATGGAGGTAACCAGTTGTTTCCTGACTAGATGTAAGACTTCCTCCACCGTAGGAAACATCTTCCTGATGCTCTAAGTCTAGGGGAAAAACACGGTTGGAAAGTTCATAGGCCGAAGGAATAAGCATAGTATTATTGTTTTGCTAAAATAAGCATAGTATCAAATGACCTAAATTTGCATCTCTTTACTCATAGGTTAATGCAGCTTCTAGACCTCATCAAAGAGGTTTCTTTGTGTACTTTATAGTGGTTAGCACGGAAACTTACAACTGATCAAATATAGAGCTCCACATGCCTTGGCCTCTTGAGTTTTCAGTGTTGCGTTGACACCTGGGGAGACATGAACAAGCAACAATTGACGCCAGATAGGGAACCAATGACAGACCAAACTAATGAGCTTTATTGGGATACTTCCAGGAATATGGATGAGGGGTCAACTGCAGGAATAGAATTGACTCAAAGACAGCTGCATCATCAAAAGCCTAGTGCACTATGGGTGACAGTTCACGAAAAAGCTAAATACCTGGAGCAAACTCCACAGCTCTATGGGAGCGAACTCCACAGCTCTAGGCAGCTGAACAGGTTGGACGGTGTTCATGACTCACTTGGTCTGAACTTCCTTCAGGCAGCTTGACTGATCTTTGTCTCTTCAAGGCACTTCCGCAGATCTCTGCTTCCCCCAAGTTGCTTGGCTAGTTTCTACTTCCAGGTGGCTGGTTGGATCTAAAACTCTTTCTAGGCAACTAAGCTTGTCTGAGAGACTTTGTTGGAGCTTGCCCTACCTGTGAGCCTTCCCACAGTGGGTCTGAGAGTGGCTCTCAGCCAGCTTTACTGCTTATATGCTCTGGGGGGGGGGGGGGGGTTGGTGGGTACTAGTGGGTCCGATCAGTTTCAGGGATTTCCTGAAGCTATTTTCAGTTGTTTCCTTTTTGTCTTAAGGCCTTTCTTTAACTGTTCCCTTGCAAGAAGGAGTATTTCACTTCCCCTCAGAACACCTAGTTGTTTCATTTTTCTGAAAACATCCTATATATCCTGGGGTTTTTTGTTTTTTGGGTTTTTTTTTTTTTTTTTGCCTCCCTTTTTTATATCCTATGCTTTAAATTTCCAGCTAAGATGAATGTTTGAATGCCAGAGGAAACTGCGATACAAGCCAGGAATTACAGGCTATGTCCGCCACGCCCAGCTTCGTTGTTGTTGTCTTGTTTTGACTTTCTCTCTCTTAAGCAGAACCCCGTGTGGGCTATTCCTACTTCCCTGTCCTTAGCATGTGCTTCCTGAGGAAGATGGGGATTTCTCAGCCAATAAGGGCAAAGACCAAGGGAAGCAGAGGCTGACTTGGGGTGCCCTCAGGTTCCATTTGTACAGAAAGGTGGAATAAACGTACGATAGGTCTCTCCTTTCTAAAGTGTTTTTGCCAAATGAATTGATTCCCTCTCCGCCACGCACAATCTGTTGGGCTGTTTTTGGAAACATTATGAACTTGTGTGGATGACCTGAAGCAACTGGAATCATCATCTCCTGATGTTCAGGTTGACTCATCATGATCAATGTGGGCCTAACCGGGTCATTTCTGGAGTCTTTCTTGAGACAATCATTTTTCAAGGCAATGTTGGCCCCATAAAGACTTTGTGTGTTTGAAATTCCCCAGAACAAAAAGTAAAGGGTTGGTTTTTTTTGTTTGTTTGTTTGTTTTGTTTTGTTTTAAGTTCAGCCCATCGCTTTCAAAATAAAAATTTTAACTTCTCAGTAACGTCTTGCTCTGTTGAAAAAGAAATGAAGGGCTCTGGGTTCTTGGGGCTTCCTTGACTTGGCAAGACCACCTCAGAGGTCTAAGTAAACCTCTGATGGGCTGCAGAGCCAAAAAGATAGAGTGCAACAAAGGGCCCCAAATGCACAGAAAACCTCTAAGGTTTCCCAGGCTTGGGTCTCCTCACCCATCAAGTTAAAAAATATTTCCCTCAACAACTAGTTTGGTCCCACCTTGTACTCATTGGCCCTGACTCTTGGCTTGATCTCCAGCAAGCTGGACTCAGTTTCTCCTGGTTAAGGGCATCTTTGCAAACAAAGCTGTAAGAAGCACTGGGTTGGCATTCCAGAGGCAAAACATCTCCCTCTCAGGGACACCAAAGTGCCCTAGTGTCTTGGGTACTGTCATCACATAGATAATATAAAGGGTTACCCTGCCAGACTGAAAACCCTTCAGCGTGTCATCCTTGCAAACCTTAGAGGCTTCAATTCCTGCCCCAGGGCTGAGAACTGCACCCCAAGGCCTGTACCCTAGTAAAGACCATCTTTCCCACATTTGCACATTAAAGAGAGACCGATATCCCTGCAGATAACCAGAGAGGAGGTGGCCACTATAGGTGACCCCAAACTTGACAGCACTTTCGGGCTTCTGGAACTGGGTGCGGCACGGACCTGTACGATTTCTCCTTTGTGCCCTTGCCTGCCTGCACACCCTGACCCGGTCCCCACTGCGGAGAAATCTGGCAGGCGGAGACAGCGGGCGTGGCCCGCGCTGGAGGCGCGCAAGGCGGGAGGGCGCGGAGCTGCGGCTACTCCCGCGCGGCCCGAGAGGGAGGGGCCCAGTGTCGCCCGCCAGCCCGGCTCAACACCGCCCGCGGCTGTTCAGTGTCCTCGCGAGCCTAGCTCCCACTGGCGAAGGCGACGGCCAGCGCGAGCCCCAGCCCTGGCCACAAGAGGCGGAGGCCAGGCGGAGGCGCGGCCCGAGCGACCCGGCGTTCTGAGCCTTGCTCAGCGGTGCGGGTAAGTGCGGATGTCGGTTTCTCCGGGTCTCCGGCTCTGCGGCCGCCTAGCTGCGGGTCCCCGGGCAGGTCGCGCGCATCGCGCAGCTGCGCCGCAGGCTCACAGGTGGCCCCGTGGTGAATGTGGCGCCCCAGGCCCAGCTCTGAGTTAGCCAACTCTCTCCGCTCGGGGGCGCGGGTTGCCAGACCCTGCATGACCCACCCGGGTTTGGCTTGGAGTGAGGGCGCCGGCAAGAGCCCGACTTAGGAGGGGGATGCGCAAAGGCGCACTCCTTTCCCAGACACACACCAGCTATCCCGGGAGAAGCGGAGCAAGCACCACCTCCAAAGGCATCGCAGCTCCCGGCTTGCAGGTGGGGTGGCTACCCTTTCGTTTTATTTTCTTATTGACCCTCCATGGAAAAAGTTTAAGATCATGCCAGGGAAAGTTGGGGCGCAGCTGGGGGCACATCCCAGAGAGCAGAGCAGTGGATTTTCAGAGATCGCCCTGGAGCTGATCTTGAGCCCTGGGAGTGCAACCCAGGCTAGCTAGCCCTGACCCTGCTCTGTGACAATCCCTAGCGCACTGTGAGCCGCTTAATCATGGGTGCTAAGCATAGACATCTGCAGGCAGCCAGGCATCTGATGGGCTAGGGTTATCTGAGGAGCAGTTGCAACCGCCTGTTTTGATGGTAGTCTTGCCCTGCTCCAGCTAATTCCAGTGTGTAAATGGCCTCTGCTTAATTAGTTTATTTTACACCTGAGGTGA
This sequence comes from Acomys minous, assembly GCF_964271855.1. NCBI lineage: Eukaryota > Metazoa > Chordata > Mammalia > Rodentia > Muridae > Acomys > Acomys minous. The sequence goes on along the minus strand of NC_140483.1, from coordinate 176,962,530 downwards.
TCTCGGCGAATGCTCCTAAAATGAAAACAAAACCAGGAAATTTAGAGGCTTGTTTAGAAAGGGAATCTTGACTGTAGGGGCAGTCGTGTGGGGGCTACTTTCTCTACCCACCTCTTCTGTGGAATAGCGAATCAAAACTCTGCTTTGCATATCTGGCGTAAAGGATAGGTGTTGGGGCTACTGAGGGAGGATTTTATGGACGGAGGTGTTGCTGCAACTTGCATGTTGTTTACGAAATACACACTTGGTCTCTCGAAATAGCATCCTGGTCATGCCACTGCGCAGAGCTTTATTTGAGCTATTGAAAATAAGAGTAAATGGTTTTGGCTGTTGGCTGTTGTTGTTCTAAAGTGCCTGCTAAAAACAGTGTTTAGATGCATTAAGGGAACAGCTTGATTGTGTCGCCAGGATTTTTTTTTTAACTTAAATATTTAAAGAGCAGGTTTTCTGTATCTGATATGAGACACTTTCATGAAAAATAGCTTCCTGGGATTATTATGTGAGCAGGGAAGCAGTCTTACCTCCTCCCCAGCCCACCCCTTTCCAAATGATAGTTCAATCAGAAAAATGTTCTGAATTACATAATTGTTCTTCAAGGAAACATAATGGGTAATGGTCAGTTGTCAAGAACTTGGTTCTGAAGGAAGTGGGACCATTTTAGCACTGGAAGATGCTGCATGACTTCAAATGGATAAATTGACTTTCATCTATGAAATTTTTATACGTACACACATCTCAGCTATCTGAACCTAACACCAGCTTTGTTGAAATATTTACTTGGTTTTATACATATGTGATTATGAGTCGATTCTAGATACCACCTCTTCGAAGTGCTGCTTATGTTTTAATTCATCTTAAAGCAATTTGTGAGGATGTAGCTCAGTGACAGTTATTCTCTGGAATGTCTGAGGCTGTGGATGTGATCCTCAGCACTCTGCCCATACCCCGCTCCCCACTAAAAGCAATTCTGGTTGACAAGGACATCTCCCTCCCCTCTCCCTTCATGCCCCCCCCCGTGTGTGTGTGTGTGTGTGTGTGTGTGTGTGCGCGTGCAGCTGGAAATCAAACCCAGGGTTCCACACATGCTAAGTAAGTCCTTCACTCTAGCTCTGTTGCCAGTTTTGTGTTTGTTTTTGTTGTTTATCGAGACAGGGTTTCTCTGTGTAGCCCTCACTGTCCTGGACTCACTTTGTAGACCAGGCTGGCCTCAAACTCACAGAGATCCACCTGCCTCTACCTCCCAAGTGCTGGGATTAAAGGTGTGCACCACCACCACCTGGCCCATTCCCAGTTTTAAAATAAGGAAACCCAAGGCTAGAGAGGCGGCTTAGAAGTTAGAGCACATACTGCTCATGAGAAGGACCAGAGCTTGGTTCCCAGCACCCATGTGGGACCGATCACAACTGCCAATTCCTCTAGGAGATCCTAGGGCCTCTTCTGGACCCCAGGGACACTTGCACTCACATGTGCACATGCTCAGGAGCAGACACACATAATTAAAATGAAAAGAAATCGTTAGAAAATAAAATAAGGAAGCTGAGGCACAGAGGAGTTAAGTAACTTACCCATGGACAAAGGCTATAGGGCAATCATATCCGCAAAGTTAGTCTTATAGTAAGATTTCGTGACTTACTTACCTTTGTTTTTTTATTTGAGCTCAGGTGGTGAAATTTTCCTGTGAAGAGTAAGAACCCTGAACCATAAAAGTGCCACCACGAGCATCATTAACTGGGAAGCAAAGAGCAGTATGACAGAACCATCTGGCCGAGTCTGAAGTGTGAAGACCACCATATCCGCCAGAAGAGCCAGGATGGATGTACACCAAAGCACCACAGTCAGGCTCCTGGAGAAATGGTGTTCCCATGAGTCACCATCTGGCTGCAGGAGACATTACAATGCCAGGAAAAAACTGAAGCTAATTCGAGTCATTGGCCTTGTCATGGGCCTGGTAGCTGTGAGCACTGTCCCATTTTCAATCAGTGCCTTTACTGACACAGACTCTCAGAGCCACAGGGGAGAAGCCAGTGACATGAATGGCCCTAGGGTAGCACAGGGTCATCGCCAAAGAACTCTCTTAGACTTTAACGACAAGGTTCTCGATTCCACTCCGCAGCCACCTGCTTCTAGAGAAGAAGACCAAGCTGAGAACAGTACTGAGCATGCCCAGGGAGACTACCCAAAAGACATCTTTTCCCTGGAGGAGCGAAGGAAAGGGGCCATCATTCTCCATGTCATCGGGATGATCTACATGTTCATAGCCTTAGCCATCGTCTGTGATGAGTTCTTTGTTCCTTCTTTGACTGTCATCACTGAAAAACTGGGCATCTCTGATGACGTGGCCGGGGCCACCTTCATGGCCGCAGGCGGGTCAGCCCCAGAGCTTTTCACGTCTCTTATAGGGGTTTTCATTGCGCACAGCAATGTTGGCATAGGCACCATTGTAGGTTCCGCAGTGTTCAATATCCTCTTTGTTATTGGCATGTGTGCTCTGTTTTCTAGAGAGATCTTAAACCTGACGTGGTGGCCGCTCTTTCGGGACGTGTCCTTCTACATCGTTGACTTGATCATGTTGATCATATTTTTCCTGGATAACGTTATCATGTGGTGGGAAAGCCTGCTCCTTTTGACAGCTTATTTTGCCTACGTGGTTTTCATGAAGTTCAACGTCCAAGTAGAAAGATGGGTGAAGCAAATGATAAATCGCAATAAAGTTGTCAAGGTGACAGTACCAGAAGCCCAAGCAAAGGTCAGTGGATGTAGTCTTTTTCTTAACGTTTTTTTCCTGGCCATAGTTCTGAGTGCAGATGTTTTGGCAATCAGCAGCTTTTTTTAAAAATAACTATGATGGTCTTTGGGCTATAGTGGGTAACAGATTGCATTCTGAAGTTTTGTGAGAGCCAATGAAAATGGCATTAGAAAATGTAATTTGGGGGACACTCTTCTACATGTCTTCCAAGTTTCCAAGCTACTTTAGAGTTAAAAGGAACAATGTAAATATAGGTTGCATAAGCATCCCAGGACACACTCAGCATTGGCTTCCTTCTAGGAAAATGAAGCCAGTGATTTTGTGAGCAATTTGATTTTTATGAGCATATTCTTAGCAAGTGACAGTGAACAAGAAGAATCTCTTTAAAGATGTTTAGGGGAGAAAGTTGGTTTTATCAGAGCTGTGCCCTCCAGCAGCCGCCTGGGCTTAATAGTGGTATGGCTTTCATCACAGTGGCTGGAGGTATTTCTGTTCTCTATAAGTCAGTTTCATTTCATGGCGCTGGGGATTAAACCAGTGCATCTCACATTGAAAGTGACTTACAGAGAATAGGAAAAATAGAGAGAGTCCCTGGCCAACTCTGCCACCTGGAGAATGGGAAAAATAGAGAGAGTCCCTGGCTAGCCAGGCCTCCTGCCTTGGTAGTGCAGCAACCCTTCTGCACACCATGATAAACATGACTCAGTGCACTTTCACAGGAGAATTTGAGGTAATGTTGCTTAATTAGGCAGACTTGGAAAGAATTTAAAAGAAATTGACCTAAAAATATAAATGTGAAAGAAAAACAATAGATGAACAGCACCAATGAATTTTTATGGAGTTTCATAATTATGCAGCCTTCTGATTTATATCTTAACTATAAAAAATCATCTTTAAATGTGATTTTAAACAGAAAACCCTAGTATATACAGAAACTTTTCATGTTTGTGTATGGGAAAATTCTCACACGGTTAAAAAGCAGATGTATAAGTAGAAGTAGGAGATTTGATCACAAAGAGAAGAAAAATGATATTATTTTAGTTAAATGTTCATATTTCCTTTATAGTCTAATGATCATCATTTTTGTAGTAGCCACAGAGTAGAAGAGGAGTGGGGAAAAAGATCACTGGTAATATCTACATAAACAGGTGATAGGATATACATAAAGTCATACAAGGAAGAAATGTTGGAATCATTTTTTATCATGCATGTGTGCACAGTGTGTGTGTGAGGGGTGCATGTGCCACACCATATGTGTCAGTCAGAGGACAGCTTTGTGGAGTTCATCTCTTCTTCCATCTGCATAGGGTTAAGGGAATCAAACTCTGATGACCAGGTTTTTAACAAGCGCCTTTACCCGTCGAGACTGCTCTCTGGCCCAAGACATGTTTGTCCTGTATAATTCTTCTAATATTTATTTCAGTGTGTGCTCATTGAAAACTGTAGTTTCTAAAGCTGTTAACACAATAGATAGCAAGCATGTGTTCACTTGTGACAGCTGATGATATGCCCGTCATGGCATTTGACAGGGACATTCTTCATGCTCTGTGCTGTGTTTTCATAACAAAAAGGATGTCCCTCGGCCTCCCCTCAAGCCTCTTTGAGTGATTTGCTTAATAGTTTGTGGTTTATTTCAATCATAGTACTGGACTGTTCCCAAGAAAAACCATATTTTTGAGAAGCAAGGAAGTGTTATGACACCTTAGAAATAATCCAGGTACATTAACACTTTTTAAAAAAAATCCTTTTGAGGAACTCTGATTTGGGGGGTTTTGTTGCTGTTGTTTGCTGTTTGTTTTTCATACTACAATGGACTTTCATTACTTAGACACATAGTTGGCTTAAAATTGTGTTGGCTACATTTGAAAATGTTGGAAGTCACAGAATTTGTATTCTGATTTTAGTGGGGGTAAGAGTGCAGCTGGTTTCATAGATGTGGGAAATAACTTTTTAAATGCAGGCTACAGCGTTCATTCAGTTAATTATAATCTATTCAGCAAAGGAGACCTGGCAGAGTTTTTACCTGCTTAATTAGATGATTGTCGTTTCGCTTTTCTGATCATTTATAGTCAGCCATTCAGCGTCCCTTTTTCTTATCCGCAATTTTATTTTTAATTCTGTGTTCTTTTTAATGTAGAAATTCTGAGTATACCTGGTTTTATCATAAAACCAGTGGTTATAATTGTAAATGTTTCCCCATGTTTATTCTCTTATTGTCCTTTCACACTACACAGTTTTTATTTACTCTATTCAATATCATCTTTTAGCATTTGATAACTAATTGAAGTAGATGGGTTTTTTTTCTTGACAGAACTGTGTCTCATTTGAGCACAATCATACATTTTCAAGTGAGATGGTTCATAAGAACCTTCAGGAAACTGCACCTTGTCGGTTTCACTGCAGAAGCGATGAAGTGATTGCAGCCCTCATTACATTCCTGATTTCAGAATCTTCTAGAACTTGCTTTCCAGCTCTGAGCACAGATGTCTTAGGAGAGCTGATTCCAGGATAGCCACTTGCTTTCTGGTGTACTGAGCTCATTTGGAACCGAATAGCACCTTTCTCCTACAGGAACCAGTGCTCTGTTGTCATCTGAGTGTAGCCCGCCATCATCTCTGTAGGAAGGAGTTCCCTGTATAGGCATCTAGAAAGCAGATGATAGCATGTTTTCATGCAAACTCACTTTGTTGAGTTGTTTTTGTAATTATGGGGCAAGAGAATTTGAGAAAGTGAAGAGAACACATTTTATGTAACCTCACACAGATCACCAAATGTTCTTGCTACAGAATCAAGTCTTTTGGGATCAACACAATGGAATGACTTTCAAATGACTTACTTCAATAAGCATGTTGGAAATCTTAATTTGCGTCCATGATGGATGATCTATACCAGGAAGTGATAGACTGTGGACTTGGAGACATTGGGCTTTCTTTTCTTAGAGTGTTGCTGCAGGGTTTGTTTTTGTTTGTTTTTAAATTTTCTTTGGCAATAACCACTACCCTTTTTTTTTTTAAGTTGCAAAGTGTAATGACATGATACGGAGGCCCTGACTGGAAAAGGTTTTTTTTTTCTTAATTAGTTCTTTAAGAGTTTCATACAATGTATTTTGACCATATTTACCCTTAACTTTTCTCAGTTCTACCCCTTCTTCATTATTTACCCAACTTTGTGTTACTCCTTAAAGACCAATTTGTGCTACCCAAATATCCCTGGTTGTGTGGTCTTCCACTAAATAGTAATTAACTTACCTTAAGGGGAAAAAACACCTTTCCTCCCTTCTCTGCAGCAGCTAGCAGTTGTCAATGGCCCCATGGCTGCACGCCTCCCCTTTATGCTGGGATTGGGTCTGGCTTGAGTTTGCACAGGTCTTGAACATGCTGTTACAACAGCCGTGAATTCACATGTGCAGGTGCCTTTCTGTGTTGAGAAGACATGTTTTCTTGTAGTCACTCACTACCTCAGGCTCTTACACAATCTTTCGGTCGTCTCTTCCCAATGACTCCTGAGCCTTTGGAGAAAGGGATACAGTGTAAATGTTGGCTTTAGGGCCAAGCGTTCTTTAGTCTCTTACTTTCTGCACCTTGGCCAGTTGCCGGGGTCTATGTTAATTACTGTGTACCGCAAATTGGAGCTTCTCAGATGAGGCCTGGGAGATACACTGATCTGTAAGTGTACTAATAAGTCATTAGGGGCTGGTTCTGTCCATTCAGCAAAATAACAGTAGTGAACTTCTCTTCTGGGGCCTTTCATTTGTCTAGCCAGAGGCTCTTGGCTGGATGATGGTGCCAGGTACAAGTTTCATCTTGTGGAGGGTAAATCAAGTTCAAGATGGGAAAAATGGTTGGTTACTCCCATGATGTTCACACACAGCATTGTGATGTCAGTGCATATGTCATTATTGCAGCTTACAGGGCTCCCAGCTGAGTATAACTGGTGGCATGACAAAACCAGCTACTAGAGGGAAACCTTCCAAATCAGTACAAGCTGGATTTCACCATGTTCTGTGACTCAAGTGTCTGTGTCTTCAGAAACAGGGTCTTATGGTCAAAGCTATGGGGGATAGCTGAGACCATGGGAAGTAGCTTGTAATGTCTGGGGGCGGGGCAGTGTGTCTGTGGAACCTCTCTGGCTTTCAACTGCAGAAGAAGTAACTCTTTTCTCTGGTGGTGGGCTTTTTATTCTACAGCCTGTGGTGTCTAGAGGAGGCATTACTGCCTGCTATAGGTAGCTTCATTTTATCTCTTATTGTATGTGTATTATAATTATAATAGGAAGCTTCTACTGCAGTGAGTTTCTGTGTGTTGTTTATTTTTTAAAGTTTTTTTTTAGCATTACTTATCCCTCTCTGTACTCCCTCCTTTACCCTGCTCGCAGCTCACCTACCCCAGCTTTCTGTTCCATTCCTCCCCTTTAACCTCTTAGACCAAGGCAGTCTGTCTCCTCTCCCATGAAACCTATCCCACAAATACCGCGAGTCATCTCCTGACTCCTGTGAGCATTAGGAAAGGGTTCTAAATACATCTGTGTAACAAGCCTAGTGGCTTCAGAGAAGTTATTGGAACTCTCTGAGATTCAGCTTCTTAATTTTGAAAATGAAAATAATAACATTGTTTCTCTAAAGGTTGAGAGAAGTGTTAAAAACACATATAGGCTAAGCATCTAGCTTAGTCCTTGACAGATGTAGCCTGGTCAGTATGTGCTGGTCCCTTCTTTTACTGTTGCATTCTTAAATGAAAAGCGAATCAGAATAAGTGATTTCAGCTTTGATTTATAAAAACATCCCTTGAAGAGTTTAGGTGGCTCATTGGACTAAACAGGTTGCTATGGCTCCTGGAGGAGAGGGCATGGATTTGCCATATTATAACAGTCAAAAGCCTAGCTGATGTAAAGCGAGTAACTATGGTTTGTGCGTTATCATAAACTTCACTGAAACAGGATAGCTTTTTTTTCTTTCGTCCTGAAACTTTATTGCCCAGAATTTTGCTGAAATAAGGAGGCTGTTTAGAAGAGGCTCAGAAATATCAGTACTAGGACAGCTTCTGTTTAAGGCATATTTAGTTATAATGATTGGGACCCTCTTCTCCAACTCCTTTAGTTAGAAATATGAATGCTACAGGGCGTAGAGGTGTCTCTCTTCAGGACATGCAGGCACTGTGGGGAGTGCCTGGATTGGCTGCTGAGATCTGCTTTTGATGTGTCACTGTGCTAGGCTCTCACTGGCCCAGAAAGCAGCTGTCCATGGTATTTAACTTCTTTGACTTGGCACAGTAATCTGACAGCAAAGTCAGCTGAGTTCTAATCACACAGGGAGGGGCGGGGGAGGGATCCAAATAAAGATTCTGGAAGTAGCCGAGTGGTGAGCTGGACTCTAGTAATCAGGGCGCAGCTTGCTTTGCTCAACCTGAGTGCTCCTGGCAGTTTTTGCCATTGAAGCTGTTAGTATGGTTTTGAGGGAACTCAGAATTAAAACACCATAAACATTCCTCACATGATAAGTATTCCTTTCAATAAATCATAAATGGTTTTATAAACACTCCTGTGTAGCCCAAAGCTTGCTTGAGATTCAGAATGTGCTAGAAAATGCAAGTCCTTCTAGACCTAGTGTATAAATGAATAAAGCTGATGTACAGACTTCACAGGAGACAAAAATCATTCTTACGTAATAAGAGAGTTTTACATCTTCTCTCCCTCCTTCCCTCTGTTTCTTTCTGTCTTCCTGGTGTCATTGTGTTGCCCAGGCTGAACTGGCAACCTCAATCTTGTTGAGCTGCCGTGATGCTGGGATTATAGGTGTACACCCCCAAGCTAGGCAAGGTATTTTTCTAAATAGATGTGAAAACTGATCATCTTTTTTAATGGAAAGAAAATGTAGGGGTTGTAAATCTTTAGTCAACTAGGATCTTAAGAGCATTATGTACTCACTTAGCTAGGGCTATAACATGCTGTCCTTGTTCTTATTTTATTTTCTTCTATTAACCAGAGTGTGATTTACAATGAGTGAGACCTTTTGGGAGACCCCCAAGGTCAAGGAGACTTATGTTACATTGAATCTATATTGCCTTTGCCTGCCCTGTTGGGAGCTGGGGTTAAAGGTGTGTGCTGGTAACTGGCTTGTTGTTTGGGTGCTGGATCTGAACTCTGTGGCCCTACCCAGCATGAGCTTTTTAACTTTTGAGCCATCTGTCCACCTCTACACTCCAGTTTTTGGTGAAAGTTTAAAATGCAGCTCTCTGTCTGATTCTATCAAAAAGGGAGCAGGAGAGGACAGGAAAGGAGGAGGCAGAAAAGGGGAATGGTGGGGAGTGGGGCTGCCTTGCCGCAGACACGCAGCAGGGCAGGGGCAGGAAGGCTGCTGGGGTTTGCTGACTTGCAACTTGGTGGAGAAAATGCAAACCCTGGAATCAAGAAGAAAATCTCAAGGGGAACAGAGAACCAGTGATAGAGGAAGTTTGCTGTCACCTTCTTCTGGCTTCTGTCATCTATACACATGTACTTACACACACACACACACACACACACACACACAGAGAGAGAGAGAGAGAGAGAGAGAGAGAGAGAGACAGAGACAGAGACAGAGACAGAGACAGAGACAGAGACAGAGACAGAGACAGAGAGAGCGGGAAAGAGAGAAAGAAGGGAGAATCTCTTTTGAAAAAGAAGAATGGTCTTGTTGAGTTAAAAACTTTCCTGGAGACATTTAGCCGGTATAATTTTTCCATTCTTTGATATCCCACCTTCTTTCATTTTGAATAAGTCTGTCATATACAGAATGCAGCTACATTTTTTTTGTAGGTTGACAGTCATTTTCTTTGGACTGGAGGCTCAGCGTGGTTGCCTGGACTCTTTTCTGTCATGCCCTTAGACTTTTTATTGTCTGATCTTGCTGTTTCCTGTCATAGTTTTTTTCTTGCTTTTTTTTTTTTTTTTGCGGGGGCAGGGGGAGTGTTTTTTTCTAAGGTAGTTTTTCTACATACTGTTCTAGAATTTATATACCATGCTTCAATATTTGTTCTTATTGTCTTGTGTTTGAGGAGTTATGTTTGCTTGGGGAGGCTATCTAGTATGGGGGGGGTTAATATATTGAGAAGGGATTTTCTGAATACTTCATCCAACATATTACCATAAATACATTACACCCTGTGGGTTTGTTAAAATTTAGAGTATGTATGTAATAAGTGGAAAATCTGAAGTCGCTTCTCTACTTGGTACCATCCAAGTGTAACTTTCGGTCACAGTCATTTGCACGTGCACAGACTTGTGTCTGTGTATGCCTACATCTCTATACAAACTGAAAGGACATGAAACATAAATAATTTAAAAATTACATTGACTATAGATGATTTAACATGGTGTTAAAAATCCTTAGCCTGTTAAGTGTGTGTCCTCTTCCTGTAATATGTTAGGAACTGTTTAGTTTTATCATCTTGTATTATTTATTGTAGTATTTCACTACATCTGTAGAAAGGAATGCAACAGATTACAAATGAGTCTCTATGCAAGAAGAAACTCAACACCAAAGGTTTTGACCTTTTTAAAGTTTCTACCACATTGCTACATCCTTCGGTGTTGAATATTAAAAGTTTCAGTGTTTTCCAGTTCCACAGGTGAAATCTAGAATTTTGATTAGTTTTCATTTGCATTTCTCTGATTAATTGGGAGGTTCTGCTTTGAAACATATGCTATGACAAATTAAGTTTTGCTTGTGTGGATTGCCAGTTTCCTATGTCTTCTGTGTCAGTTTTAAAGTTCATCCTGATGACTAACGTGAAGATCTCTTACAAATATATGCTGAGAAGCCTAACTTTAGCTTTCTCATCTTTCCCATTTCCATACCTAAATACCATCGGGGAGGTTTTTTTTTTTTTTTTTTTCTTCCTTTTTTGCTTTTGTTGAATTATTCTGAAGAGGAAGCCTTGAGACTGAGATTCCAAACCCGGCGTGTGTTCCCTGGCCATATGACCTTGGGGAATTTTCTACCAGTTAAGATACCAGTTTCATTGTGGGGAAATGGAACTGTGGCTTGGATGGTTTGATATATTAAGAATATCTAGCATGTTTGAGATGACTTTTATATCAGTGTTTTAGCTTATTGTTTCTGTATTTATAATGTCTAATGCTCCATTGAATATCCTAACCAAGCCAACTAGCAATCTCATATATTTCCACGAACAGAGGACAGGATACTAACCATACTCACATCACCTATTCTCATTAACTGCTTTACATATGATGTTTCACTTGAATGTCTTAATCAACTTAATTAAGCTGTAATTTAACTTAAGCATGCCTTGGGAGATAGCTCTTCTGGACAGCTGGGCAACAGTGTGCATGGAGGAAAGTCATTTAAAGTTTACTGCAGGACACTAGGCCTCCTCGTTGGCACGTGCAGCTTCTGGCAGTGACTATCCTTGGTGGCAGCTGCAGCTGCCTCCCGGTGCTGCTGAGGCTGCTGAGCCCTGCTGGCCTTCCCAGAGTCAAGGGCAGAGAGGATCTGAAAACTAGCCAGCTCTTCCTCTCGGGTGCTCACCCATCTCGATGCTCTGAAGTAGATATCCAGGGATCAAGGGATCTGGAGGTAGAGATGGCTTTAGGTTTAGATTTAAACGTGTGTGTGCCTGACTCCAACATCCTGATTCTTAGATCTTAGTGCTTCTCGGGACAATTAGGAACAAAGATGCATCACACCTCCAACTTAGAACCACTCTTCATATTAGACTGTATTAAGTCAGCCCCTTCAAATATTTTTTTACTGTGATTTATGTTTAATTTTTTTTTTAAGTTTGTTTGCTTTTGAGGTCCTGGGAATTAAACTCGGGGACTTTCACATGCTAGGCAAGTGCTCTACCACTGAGATATATCCTCATCCCTAAAACATATAGAAGTATATGTATAGAAGCCCATTGTGCTAGTCTGTGTGTGTGTGTGTGTGTGTGTGTGTGTGTGTGTGTGTGTGTGTGTGTGCACTTGCGCATGCATGGATATGTACATATTTACATATAAAAATAAAGTCTAAATACATAAAACATTTTGTTTTTACCTTTACATCATTTGTATTTTCCATTCATTAAAAACATTCTCTTCAACCTTTTAAATGAGTTGTGGCCTGAGTTTTTAAAAGTCTATTAGAAAGTTTCTTTTTTATATTCCCTTCTTCTTATCAGAGCTGCTCTACAAAGCTGTGTTAGTTGTATGGTGCTCCAAGACATCCATCTGACCAAAGGGATGAATTAGGGCAGAAACCCAGAAGTCACCTCACTGGACTAGCTCTGTGCTTCAGCAAGAGGCTGTGACGTTCCAGTGGATAGGTGGTGTTGGCTTGCTTTTTTCCCATATGTGTGTGTGTGTATGTGTGTGTGTGTGTGTGTGTGTGTGTGTGTGTGTGTGTGTGTGTGTAGATCAGAGGGCAACTTGTAAGAGTTACCTATCTCACACAATATGGATTCCAGGGGTGATGGGACTCAGTTCATCAAGTTTGGCAGCAAGCACCTTTACCTGCTCAGCCATCTTGCCAACACTCTTTTTAAATTTTAATTTTATTAATTTATTCAGATTACAATTAAATTGTTATCCCATCACTTGTATCTTCCCATTCCTCCCTCCCTCCCACTTTCACCCTATTCCCCTCCCTAGGTCTAAGACTGAGGGAGACCTCCTCCTCCACTATATCGTCATAGGCTATCAAGTCTCATCTTGGTAGCCTGCTTATTCTTTCTTTGCGTGGCATCAGGCCTCCCCACCAACAGCAGGTGGTTGCCAGCTCTTTTTAATTCAACAAAAGATGCTCTTTGGACTAGTGGATCCCTCGCATCTTACCACAAAATTTTCCCCTTGATGGCTTTTGTTTCAGAGGCATTAATTCAAAGAAATCATTACTGACAAGTAAAACCAGGCTAATTTTAATGATAGTGACCCCTAAACCTGTGAGATTCATCAATGTGCCTTTGTTGCTTCCTTCCCAAGCACACACACTGTCTACATTTGGGTAACTAGTGTTCTACCTAATGTAGACATGTATGTTGTCCTAAGAAGCTAGCGTTCAACAAAGCGTATGCTGTTCTGTAGCGCTGACTTGATTAGGAAGGTGTGATGGTTAGGGTTTGTGTTGTTGGGTTTTGTTGTTGTTTGTTTGTTTGTTGTCAACTTGACACATGATAGAGTTATCTGGGAAGAGGGAATTTCAGTTAAGAAAATGCCTCTATCAGATTGGCCTGTAGGCAAGTCTGTAGGACATTTAATTGATTAATGATTGATGGGGGGGGGGGGAAGCCAACTATGAATGACGCCCTTCCTGGCAAGATGGGCCTGGGTTGGGTAGGAGAGCAAGCTGAGCAAGTCACCAGGAGAAAGCCAGTAAGTTGCATTCCTACATGGTCTCCGCCTCAGTTCCTACCTTGCCTCCACTTTCCTGTTTTAAGTTCCTGCCCTGACTTCCCTTCATGAGCTGTATGGTAGAAAAAAACAAAACACTTTGTTCCCCAAGTCGCTTTTGGTCATGTTGTTCATCACAGCAGTAAGGTAGACCAAAACAAAGGATGAAGATGATGTCCTAAGCTTGCAGAACCTCAACCCATGCTTGCGTTCCAGCAAACTTGTCAGAAGGTGAAAAGAAACATGGGTTATGAAATCAAATTCTGTCAGGAGGGCTGAAGCTGCAACTGTTAGGTTGGTTCCCTTTCTATGAAGTATTAGATTTGTCAAGCAAATAATGCGGACACAGCTCTTATGCCTGTAACATTGGTGGTTTGGGAGGAGTCTGGTCACAGCTTTAAGGGTGCACTCAGAACCATGCATTGGTAGGGACCATCCATAGTGAGACAGAGTGACGTTTAGCCCACACGCTGGCTGTGTAGGACTGTACCAGTCACTTTACCGGCATCTATTCTCTGGAAATGAAAGGCTGGCTTATCTCTGATGTCCCCAGCAGCTTTCACAACTGTGCTTCTGTGTTAATGGAAAATAAATAAGTACAGTCACATAAAATGCCCTAGTATTTGCATTGAATCTACATAAGCCTCTGCTATATTTTCAATTGTCTCTCAGCTACACCTAATACAACTTGTTATATAAGTGGTTATTGGCCTGTGCTGTTTAGAAAAATAATGACAAGAACAATGTGTATGTGTCCATTGCAGACACAACGGAGTGACTTTTTCTTTTAAGGCTTCTTTGCTTCTTTACCTGCCCACAAGACCTTGGAAAGGGCCTCTTGAGCCTGTGATGCCCTGGCACGTCCTCTATCATTCTTTGGTGGCATTGAGCATGTTTCCCATGTGGTGTCACACAGCTGTAACCTCAGCTTTCTGGGATGCTGGGGCTGGAATACGCAGAGTTCCTGGCCAACCTGGGTTGCATAGAGAGTTGTAGATTAGCCTGAGCCTCCTAGTATGAGATTGTCTCATGAGAACAGAGACAGAAAAGGTGGGGCCCGGAGCCGGGAGGAGGGGGTGGGGAGAGGGGACATTTATTAAACCCAAAGTCAGCACTAAACACTTAACATTTTCCTGAAACCCCTAGTTCTTTTTTTCCGAGAGTATGAACCCCAACACATTTAGGACTGGGATGGCCATGTAATCTTGGATGTACCACTTAACGTCCTTGGGATTGTTTGCCTATCCATCTGTTTAGAACAATAGAACAATTTCCTTTGTAGAGAGGCTATGGATTCTGAATGAGACTGAACAGGGTCATTGTTTAGCCGACCCAGCTCAGGCCCTACAACTACCAAGCTGCATGCTGGACTCCTGGCTTTGAGTCTTGTGTGCCAGCCTCCTCTCCTGCAGTTCTCTCTTGCTTTCATTGTTTGTCTCCTGCTATTTCAGGCCTTTTTTTTGGAGGGGGGGGAGACTGATGGGCCCTCCTCTATGCCTCCTTTGCCTCTGTATAAATATACAGTATCCCTACTAATCCTTAACAGTCATCTCTTCCTGTTTGGGCCCTCCCTTTGCCTTTGGAGAGGATTAAGAAAGTGTGTCTCCTTGTCTGTGAAACCGAGCCTCTGTCAACCATTAAATTATTCTGAGGTCTCCTATGTCTGCCCTGAAACTGTAGTTACTTTTACCATATACATCACCAGTATTTAATCCTAGTGCCTCTTTTGTTCATCTACTTGTACCTGTTCCTATGTTGCTTTACTGGTATCTGTTTTCTCTCTTAGGTTAAGCCACGCCCCTTCCCTTAGTAACTATTGAGTTGCGTTTGCAGAGTTGATGGCCTGGATCAGGGTCATGGCAAGGAAGGTAGCAGGTCCTTAATGCTCCAAGAAGTTAATATTGGTAGTGACAAGTATTTGCTCGCGATGAACACTGTAGGCCTGATAAGCCCTAAACTGCAGTGGTCCATGTGCTCAGGCCAGTGGTAAACAACAGTTTTCCTACAGAGGAAACAAAATTCACTAGAAGTCATTTAGTCCTCCATCAGAGTAAATAGGAAGCCTCAGGTAGGAGGGAGGACCCTCAGCTCTCCAACCTGTATCTTTTCATCTGTGGCCTTGAGCATCCCACTGTGCTTTTCTGTTGAGCTTTTAAAGCATCAGCTCCCTTAAAAATAAAATCAAACTGACCCTAAGTATACAACAGTATAGAGATTTTTAGGATGTTTGGAATTGTGTGATCATCATTGACACTTTCAGAACTTTTAATCACCACCTCATCATCTGGCTCATTGTTTCCTGTAAAGACTTGTCTGTCTTAGGCATTTCACATAAATGGGGGCATGTAGTATTTCAGGTAGAGTAAAGTTTCATAGACCTTCAGGATTATATCCTTTACGGAAAAGTTATTTACCATTATATGACATTAACACATCTTGCTTATTTTTCACTTTATGAACATTAGGAATACTGCAGCAACAAGCATCTGATTACAGGTTTTGTGAATAGATGCTATGGATATTCTGTGGAATATACTTAGGAGTGGAATTTCTGGTCCATATGCTAACATGAGCTGTTTAACATTTTGAGGAAACTGGCAGATTCTGTTCTCTTTTGTTCCAGCCCCATTTTGCATTCTTAACCAATGGCATATAATTCCTCTTTATCATTATTGCCTCCTCCTCCTCCTCTTCCTCTTCTTTTTGTCTTTTGCTTTCTTGAAACAAGGGCTTACAACAGCACCTCTGGCTGTTGTCAAGCCTACAGCAATCACATTGACTCTGACCCCCAAATGCTGTTTACAGGTGTAAGCTACCCCCCCACTCCAGTTTCTCTGTTCATGTCGATCCTTATGAGTGTGAAGTTGGACTTCAGGGTGATTATGTCTGAATTTTCATGTTAGATGATGGCGTTAAGTTTTTTAAGATGGATATTTGGGGCCATTTGTATATCTTCTTTGAGGCAATGTCTGTAACAGTCTGTTTGCTTTTAAATTGAGCTAGTTACTTCAGTGTTTTTGGCTACTAGATATATATCCTAATCAAGTATTTGGCTTACAAATATTTTCCACAATTTTATGGGTTTTTTTTATGTGCTTCGGAGGTGAGGCTACTCCTAGCATGGGAACCCTTGAAGATTTAACTTGTTCCATATTGTTCTCAAGGCATTCTTGTGTGGGAAGTGATTTTGGATCTTTGGGTTAACCCTGAAGAATCCTGTCTGGGAACTCTGAAAAAAAAACTGGTCTTTGGGAAAAGATTGATTTCCTTGAAGCTGAAGACTTTGTAGGATCCAGGCCTTGTTTGGGGTCTCTGTCATCCTGACTATAGAGAGTGTGTCTACGTGGACATTAGACCCAGCATGCTTAGCCGTATTTCTCTTCGCTACCTAATATGGGCAAGTTTTTGTTGATATTAATGTGTATGAGTGTTTTGCCTAAATACATGTTTATGTATCATGTGTGTGCTTGCTGCCCACGGAGACCAGAAGATGGCATTGGCTCTTCTGGAACTAGAGTTGTAGTCACTTATGAACCATCATGATGTGGATGCTGAGACATGAAACCCGGGTCTTCCAGAAGAGTAGCAAGCAGGTGCTCCTGCTGAGCCATCTCTCCAGCAAGCCCCGCCCCCAGGCCACAGGATGAGCGGTTGCCTCATGTGCTGTCTGGCATTAGCCTTTGGGTTTATTCATTTTGGTTGAGTTCTAATCAGGCTCACCTACTACCCACTTTCTCCTAGTATATACAGCCCCTCCCATTCCAGTAACATTTCCTTCTTCCTGAATGAGGCTTTGAAGCTAACGGTGCTATACATAGTAAATGATAATACCAAAAAGTATCTAGTGTGGCCTTGTCTAGCATGAGCAAACGGTAACTCCACCAACCTGACTGATGTGCACAGTCTGAAGGTAGAGACAACTTAGCCACATGATTATGTTTTTAATGCACAATAGTTCAGAGCTCTAGTGGTTTCCTAGGGGCCCAGGAAATATCTTCTCCCTGGAGTCTAGCTTGCGTCAGCTGCATAGTAACTGGTGGCATCCTGGTTGGTGTTCTGTAGCCTTGAGCAAGAAGCTGATTTATTTAAATGGCATTCACATGAGCCAGGCTGCTCTTTTTTAGGCTGACTATAAAGGACCATTACAAACCTACTATTTTCTGCTGCCTTTTATTTTGAGTCCAGTTATATAGATAGCTCTGACCTTGAAAGTCCTAAGTGAAGGTGAGATGTGATAGCAGGCTTAGGAAACATGCGTTTTAATGTGTTAATGCTCTGCAAGTCACGTAGACTTATGGAAATAAATAGAACAGGACAAGATAGTGTTGTTCTGTAGAGGGCAATTAAAACAAAACAAAACAACAACAAAAACAAAACAAAACAAAACAAAACCAAAAAACCCTAGGAAAGAACCGCACATGCCTGGGGATAAAATTTCACCCAGCTCTATCAGTTTTTCTCTCGGTGGAGTTAGCCCCAAGTGTGCGGCATTTCCAGTGACGGTTGTTGTGTGATTACCTCAGACCAGCACCTCTGGCACATGCCACGACCAGGAAATGCTCCCTTCCTCTCCGCAGTCTCAGTGTGTGCTTCGGTTCTTTGTTTTCAGGAAAACAGTGCCAAGAGTGCCAGACTACCCATTCAGTTTAGCCTCCTGCAAATGGGGATTGCAGGATCATTCTTCTGTAGTTGAGTAGCTTGTATATAAAAAAAAAATACTATCAGCACAGGGCCTCCTATTAAAATGTGTAAAGCCCTCGAGTTAGGTTGTAGAGATTCTAGGAGCTATTTTTGCCGTCTGGAAAAAAAAAGGAAGAAAGAAAGAAAAGAAAAGAAACCTAAATATTCGAGATGCCGCTGAATGGTTCTTCTCTGTGTTTAACCTGCTCGGCCCTGGGAGACAAAGGCTGGCCTGAGCATTACTGACACGCCGGATGGTCAGTGTTAAATTTCAGTTCCCACACCTATCTCTAAATATCATTATGTTCCTGCTGTCTCACTGCCCCCACACTTCATGAGCTACATATGCGTTTATCTGTCCCCAGTTTTCTACATCAAGAAGCGGGAGCAGATGGCCTTCCTCTTGCTTTGCAGGGTAGTGTGAATATTAATGAGGTAATGGGGACGTGTTTCACGATCCAAGCTCATGTCAAAATGAAACCGCAGACAGGAAGAGACAGTGAGAGGTGCTAAGTGGGTACGACAGGGAGCTGGATTAGGATGGTCACATGCACATTTTAGTATAGAGTTCAAATGACCTTTTAGGAAGGGTTGTTCTACTGCGACTATCTTTGTTAAATGCTCAGTAGTAGGTACCAAGTGGCTAATGTGTGTGTGCATGATTTTAATCCCAGAAACTTTAATTTATCCATGAGGTCCTTATTCTGATGCCCAGAACATGAACAAGGTGTAGAGCCAAGAGACACGTGACTAGAAGATCAGTTCTTCCTGTTTCATATAGCAAGTGCTTGAGACCTTTTGCTAATGTCTGCTTTGTCATGTTCATAACCCAAATAAGTTGGTGTGCTTTGCTTTCTAGCCTATAAAGAAACTAGTAACAGGTAATGTGCTCTGTAAGTCTTGGTGGGGAGGGTGTCGAGTTTATGTTGATTCCCATGTGCACAGTGTCAGCTACTGGTCTCTTCAGAGTCTTTAAATAGATTTTAAAGGATCCCTACCCTTTGCGGTTCAATTAGAAAAGATGGACACACACACAAGTCCAAGAAGGAGTGTATAGGTTGATTGGGTGGACGGTAGGCATCACTGCACAAAGCAAAAGGTGCCTTCTCTAGGTGGGCAGATGCAGTGTGCACCAGGGCTCCCAGCCTAGAGTATATCACACAAGTTTCACTCCACTCTTAGTTTTGTACCTCTGGACCATACGCAGATGCACAGCAGGAGCTGAGCTACTGATAACAGCAATGAGACTTCCCGTAGCAAGAAGGATCAGAGGGAGCTTGAGCATCATGAAAGAATCTATGTGGGGCCAGAGAGTGTAGAAATTACAGTACTTTGATTTCTCGTGATACCTGTGGATAACAGAGTGATAGATAATGACGAACATGGGGCACTGAGAATGGCCAGGCTCACACTGGCTTTCTTAAGATAGGCTGTGCAGTCAAGGGTGAGAACACAGTGACACACGTGCAGCCACTGGTGCCGTCATCTACATGAGTGATAATGGTGGCCTGGCCAGGAAGATGGGAAACAAACAGGTAGGAAAAAAGTGTTCACATTTGAAAATATATATTATTAAGGTAGAGCTAATGGCTTATTTTGATGGATTTCATGCAAATTAAGAGAAAGGAAGAAGAAGGAGATAAATAATGATAAAGGCCTTGGGCCCTATGACAGGAAGAACTAACTGCCCTCACTTGAGAAAGACATTGTCAGAGAATTAGGTTTCCAATGAGTGTTATAAGCTCAGGTTTCGATTTAAGTTGTATATCTGCATAGCTAAGTTAAATATCTAGGGGACTGCAAAGCAGGTGGCTATGAAGCTGAAATTCAGACCGCAAATACAATTTAAGAAATTACTTGAGAGTTATATTAATCTGGAGACCATAGATAGTCCATAAAGTTATGAGGCAAATAAAATCATTTAAGAGTGAATGTAGAGAGAGTTTGAGGAAAGAGTCATGAGGTCTTCACAGCACCCCGAAAAGAAAATGAGAAGCCATTAAAGAAACCTGAAAACAGAAGGAAACGGAAGGAAGGCAAGCAGGCCATGAGAAAGGCAGGGAAGAAAGTAGCTCAGGTGGGTGCCTGTGTCACAAGGTGCAGGATAAGGAAAGGTTTGAACATGGGAGTTAGCAATGTGACAGTCATTAATGACTGTCCAGAAGTAGTTTTGATAAAGTGATAGGGTGAAAACCTTGCAAAACACATTTAAGATATGAAGGACTGGACTAGAGAGATGGCTCAGTGTCAAGAGCATTTACTTATCTTGTGGGTACCTGTGTTCAGTTCCCAGCATTTGTGTTGGGCAGTTTACAGGTACCTATAACTGCAGCTCTCCGGGGATCTGACACCCCCTACTGGATTCTGCAGGCACCTGCATTCATGTGCATATGCTCACGCACATACAGGTAAAAGTAAAAATAAATCTTTATCATCATCATCATCCTTAATTCACATTACATCTGGATTGTAATCCCCTCACTCTAAAGAAATGACGGAATAAGAATTGGAGGTGTTTATAGTGAGGCACAAACAAATGAGTAGACATGAGGAGAAAAATATATTTTCAGATATTTTTGATATTAGGGATTTGTTTGTTATTTTGTATTATTCTTGGACAGGGTTTCACTCTGTAGCACAGACTGGCCTGGAACTCTTGATAACTTTCTTACCTCCACCTACTGAATGTTGGGATTACAGGCATGAGCTGCCACACCTAGCTTATCTTTTTTTTTTAAGTGGAAAAATAATAGCATAATAGGATGGAAAAAGAAATGGGAGGGAAGATCCTGTGATGTGTGGAAAGAGAGAATTGCTGGCACAGTATGCTCCAGTAAGTAGGGAAAGGTGTAGATTCTACACACAAGTGGGAGGGCTTGGCCAATGAGCATCACACGTGGAGAAAGTAGGGTGGTACCCCAGTAGTGCTTGCTGTAGGTAATGGCTGTCTTTGCAGGCTTATGGGATTTATCTTTTTGCTTCTATTTAGTCAGTAAAATAGAAGGCAACAGATTTCCAAATTTTGATTGAAAACCCTTTGAAAGTAATACAGATCATCTGTCATTCAAGCCAACATTGACTAGAATAAAGTTTCATGGCTCAGACTGAATTACAAAATCTGTTCTGCTTGTGAAGCCAAGTAGAAAATGTTCAGTTATCCCATTGAAACAAAGACCATAAGCTATATGAAAGGACATTCATAGGTTTATGGAGTTCTAGAGTAGCTTTTTCAACCCCTACTCCACTCCAGGAACCTCAGAGATTACAGTAGAAATATGGAAGTTGGTGAAGTACACATTTCATTAGGGCAGAAGTGTCTTTTGTTCACATGTGTGTATGTGTGGCAAACATGAGGTACTCAGTAAAAAATACAGAATAATTGATGAGCACTAAAACAAAGAACACCAGACTCTGATTTCTTTAAAAGGAAATAAAAGATTTTAAGCTATCTGCTTCTGCATTCTTGTTTTTTTTTGTCCTCTGCTAAAAGTATCCATATGGCCATAGTGGCACCATTTTCCTTCTACCGCTCTTTTTTTCATGAAGTGACTAAGGAACATTGTTTATAGCTCTGCTCATAAGATTGTTTCATAGGTGGCAATCCCTTAGCAGTAAAAAAGCTGGCATGGTCTCAGTGTGGAATGTGCACCTTCCCTTTGATATTTCGTCCAATCTCACTAAATGGCAATAGTGATAATATTGTTTAGTGGCCAAAGTGCCGGGCACTCCTTGTTGACAATTCAGACACCTACATTGGAGACCAGAAAGTCTCCTGGCATTTCAATTATGCCAACCTGCTACCATATGGCAGGGATAGGGAGAACCAGTAGCAAACAGAAGCATCGTGTTTTGTATTCCTGGTCTGAGGACCCGTTTGTCATTTTGTTGTTGTTTGATCTTCTTTGTAAATGGCAGGATTACAGAGTAAGCCAACTGTACTTGATTTCTCTTTGCTTGGCAAGAGTGTCTTCCCATAGATCAATAGGCCGCATACTGATGGCCGTGCCATCCCGACAGGAAAAAGCGATGCAAGCAGTTTTGTGGTTCATTGCAGAAGGCTCAGCAAAGGCGCATTGCAGGATGGGGTGAGCTGCTGAGTCAAGGAGAGCACATGGCTTTTCCATAGGAGAACAATACTGTAGGCTTCACTTCCAGGTTGCCTGAGTTATTGACAGACACAAATGAGAAATAGGAAGTACCATAACTGTCTTAATTGAAGTACTGGCTTTAACACTGTTTAAAACAACTGCCTCCATTTTTAAGAGCAAGAAAATCTGACAGGTTCTTTTCCTCTTGGGCTCTCACTTGGACAGTTCAGCCTCATTGAACACCATTCCCTTGGGACCTTCTGGTTGCATAACCTAACCGGAAAAACACGATCTTTTGTTCCTTGACAAAAAGGGGAATTTATTTTCTATGTCCCATTATATTCTGGCTCCTGGTTTATTCTTTTTCACTGAAGACCTAATGGAAACAAATAAGGAAAGGTCAAAATTGCATATGGAATAGTTCTAGCTTAAAAGGGCAACACAACTTGCTCAACCCACAGAAGGTCACTTAAGGTTCTTCCTCTCTTCTTCCAGAGGAAGGCTGTGCTCCTACTTACATGAAGAAACAAACAGACAGAAAAAAAAGTGGGATGGGGCAACTGGGGTAGCAAGGTGCTCCTTTTGTGGGTCTTCTCCACCAGCGTGGTGTAGACTGTTGGCCAGACCTCATGAGTATTGGTAGATCATATTCCATAAAGTTTCTGTTTGACATTAAAATTATCCTAACACAAGCTCAGGGATGCAGTCTTTTCACTTCTGTTCATAGGTCTCGAACTTTGTTGAGATCTTGCTGGACTGTACCTGGCTTAAAGAGTCTAGAAAATCCCACTTAGATCATTGGGTTTATTTTTATGTTTCTTTATTTCAGTTCTGGGTCTGGCCTTTTCCTCAAGCTAGTTTTTCAGTTATTATAGTGATAGTTCTACTTTCTATCTATTTGCCAGCAAAGAAAAATGTAGCCTCGTGGGATTTTAAGTTAACATTATTTAAAAGAAGAAAGGGAAGAAGAGAAGCCAAAATATGTTGCTTTGTATGTTCCCTTCTTTTTCCAAGAGATTATGAATCAGTGATCATGCAGAATTATAAATAATTGTGTTCATTCAGTGATATGTTGTACTGCTCTGTTCTCATTGGAAACTCAAGTTTCTCATTCTGTGCATGAAAACTCATGACAGAGACCATCACTGAAGCTCGGGATACAGAAATAAATGAGACATGGTTTTCCCTTCCAGGGTGATATACTCTGTTATCCAGCCAGTCAGTTGTTTCAATAGGGAATTGGGTGGCTCCAGGATTTTTAGGTATTTGCATTTATAAGAAGCTACAGTGATATACTCACTTATATCGAGACACTAGTCCAAGGTGTACGTCCCCATGAAAAACTGTACCTACCAGGATAGTGGGTAAGAGGGGAGGACATCCTATTGAAACTTTAGGTGTGAGAAGCCTGGGAGAAAGAGGAAATAGAAGGATCCAGCGGGTCCTGGAAAACTACAGGCGAGTCTGGGCCCTGGGGTCCTCCGCAAATTGTGGCAACAGCCAAGGAAAAAATAGGCAGTAAACCTCGAACCCCTACCCGGACTAGCCGATGGACATTCTCCACTGTTGAGTGGAGAAGGAGATCTAACTTTCACACAAACTCTGGTGCCCCATATTTGAACATGTCCCTTGGATGGAGATGCCTGGTGGCACTCAGAAGAAAGATAATAGGTCACCAAGGAGAGACTTGATACCGTAGGAGCATATTCAGGGGGAGGAGGTCCCCCTCAGACACAGACTTAGGGGAGGGGAGGGGAGTAGGGGGGAAGTGGGAGGAAGGGAGGAATGGGAGGATACATGGGATGGGCTAACAACTGAGATGTAATATTAATAAATTAATTAAAAAATAAATAAATGAAAAACTAAAAAAAAAAAAAAAGAAGCTACAGTGGAAACCAAGGCAAGGATTCTAAGTCTTGAGTTTAGACATTTCCGATACCAACCTTCTTACCTCCCAGAGCCTTCCCTGAACTGGCACATATGCTAGGAGGAATACAGAAATGCAATGCTTTCCCTGAGAAAATGGACTCAAGTCAAGGTTTTAAGGCTCTAGTTTGAATCAAAGCAGATAAGACCATTTTTTCAGTTACAGAATAACCTTGACCCCTTGCATAAGCTTTATTGCCTCCCTGAGAAAAATTAGTTGTCACTGGGCCAGGAGAGAACCCTCTTTGTTATGTCAGGCCTGGCCTTCCCGACCTATGGCTACTGTGAGACATTAAGTCGGTGCTGCTATAAGCTTCAAGGTTTTTGATGATTTTTAAAAAATTGAAAGTGGTATAGGATATCAGGATAAGCAGCTACACAACATCAGGATATCAACAGCTAAGATCTGAGCATGTTCAGAAAATCATTGTAGAACATATAGCTGATGATTTGCCCCTCCTTAGAGTCCCCTTGGAACAGTTTTCTTCTCATTTTTGTTTCTCTGGTGTTTTTTTTTTTAACAACTCTGAAGAAGGACACGTCCCTGTGTTGATGGATTCCTTCATCAAATATTTATTATATATCAACTATGTATGTGCTTGGCGCTCAGCTGCATACTTTGGAGGTACAGTCGGACTAGAAATGATCATTGCACTCCAGGAACTCCCAGGTACGGAAGCAGATCCTGGTGCTTGGATGCTCAAGTTTCAAGGTTATCACAGGCACTGGGGACAGGGAGCAGGTAACTTGGTGAATTTACCATGCTCAGGAATCTAGTATTCAGCACAGTGCTATACAGTTGTATGAGTCACTGCAAACAGTGTAAACTCATATTAGCATGTTCATTTTGACTGCTCTTTATCTTATACAAATCCAATTAAGGCCCCTAAAACACAATCATAGCTACATCTCTAACACGGAGTTGGCTGTGCTCTTTTGGCCTGTGGGCAAGCACATAGAAAGCAAATTATAATAATCAGGGTGACCGTCTATTAATTTACAATAAGAAATTAAGCTGTCACGTTGACTGGTCTGTCCAGCACAGTGGTTCATATTGATAGCTAAGTGGGGAGCCAGATGAGTCCATCACGGTGGCTTCAGAAGTGTTACTTTGCTCAAATAGCTTGACAGACTCACCCAGAGCAGGGGTGACCTTACTGAGGAAAATGGAACGGCTTCTCAGCCAATGCTTCTTCTTTCCTTGAGTGGCCTAGGGCAGACCTGGCTGGCTCCACCTTTTGCAGCATTCTGTACCATTCACTTGCTTCCCACTCTATTTCTAATGGAGCACAACACAATTATGCTTTGTTGAATTACAATCATTTTCAGTTCTCCTGCAAAGTTGTGCCTTTGTTTGCTGTTTGTGATATACCTGTACTTTTTAATTCATGTTCAGGAGACAACCTCTTGGTTTGTAGTCAAGAGGATTAATAAATATGTGTGACACATGCTGGAAAAGACTATAGTTCTATCGAGACTCAGCACAAGAAGAAACTGGTGTTCGTTCAGTATTATGGACCAAGTATTATAGTAAGGATTCTATATATATGATCTCGTGTAATCCTATAA
Organism: Acomys minous; assembly: GCF_964271855.1. NCBI lineage: Eukaryota > Metazoa > Chordata > Mammalia > Rodentia > Muridae > Acomys > Acomys minous. Next base: position 176,937,153 of record NC_140483.1, on the reverse strand, counting down.
TAGCCATATTATGTAGTAACTGGGGATTAAGGCCCTTGCCTAGGGTTATAAAGCAAGTTAAGAGGCAGGACCATGGTTTAAGCCCAAGCGTCCAAGCTCAGAGCTTATGTTCTTAACTGCTGGCTTTGCTGCCTTCCTGAGTCCTTACATACCCACACCGAAGGACAGAGGTTTAGTATCATTCTGGACTTAGCTAAATACAATAGAAAATGCTCTGTTATTTTTAAAGAGAGCAAGTGTTTAATGAAGGAATAGAATGCTTACAAATGCATGGTGAGGGCTGGAGTGGCAAGCCACACCTCTGGGAAAGATTTCCAGACTATTCTCTTAAGTCTGACCTCCCACAACAGCTGCTGCCCCTGGCACACAGTCAGGAGGGTAAGGAAATCAGGAGGCTGGAACAGAGAAACCTGGGGAAACTCACTTTCTTCTCCTGTCCACTCTATCCAGGTGAGGCAGGAAGCCCATCAGGTCCTTGGGTGGATGCTTTCACTATTACATACCTTCGGTGAGACAGTCATTTTGAAGAAATAACTTATTCTAGAGAGGTGGCTTAAGTAAGCAAACATTGGCAGAAAGGATGAGAAATTTAGACTCCAGGAGTCACTGAAAGATGCTGATGCATCAGAGACTGAGATGCCACTGTAATAGAATTTAGTTACTATCCTAAAAAGGCAAGAGCAAGCACTACATTATAGAAGGATGTTGTTTTACAGTAAACGCTCTTATTCCCATGCCGTTATGACGGCAAAGTAATAGTGTATAGAAACGATTTATGGGGCAATTGTAATCATTTAAGAGTTTTCCCCCCCTTCATTCTTAGGTCTTCCCTCCCATCTTTGGAACTCTCTAGAATAGGAGCTGAATCTATTTTTAAAAGACTTATTGATTGCTGAACCAGATAAAAAATCCAGGGTTTCTAAAATGCTGGACCCTGGAAATCTGAGAAACTGGAGGCGGCGCTGCCCTTGTGGAGCCTGGGCTAGGTTGAGAGCCCTAGTGTTTGAGAATTGATTCCACTGTGGTCCCTGTCCTCTCTGTCCGCTGGTGCAGAGGAGCCCTTGGTGGTTTGAGGACTTCAAAAGGTGCCCTCTTTATCTTCATATGAGGCATTTCTTTTCTACCAACCCATGGTATGAAAAACAGCAGGGGGTGAAAGCGAATCTAGGTCTAAACTCTGCGGACATCTGAAGGAGCAGGGGCCTCCTTTGAAAACTGCAACTTAAGGATTCTGGCATTTCCACCTCTCTTGCATCTGCCATTTGTCCTCGATTTTGTCTGCTAATCCCTAGAGAGAATTTTGAGCAGAGAGCTGTCATCTCGGCACAGACTCCAAGACTCTGGTATCAAATTATCCAGGGTCGGAATCCGGCCTGGCTGCTGGTTATCTGCCTGACTTTGGGGACGACACCCAGTTTCTTTGCACTTTAGCTTTCTCGTCTGTAAGATGGGCGTGGTAATAGTCCTTACTGCCCAGGGTTATTGAGAGAGTGACTGAACAAGGATGTATACCCTTTGTCTTAGTTATGGTTTATGGCAGCAATAAAGCACCACTTTCACGTCACAGTCCTTGTCAAGGGAAGTCAGAGCAGAACGCTGAGGGATGGAACTGACGTGCGTGTGAGTGCGCTGTTTACTGCTTTCTTTTCCAGGGATTACTCAGTCGGGTTTCCTATAGCAGTTAGGGCTACCAGCCCGGAGATGGCACTGCTAGCAACAGGCTAGGTCCTTCCACACCACTAATTAAGAAGATGCAGGCGGTAAACCTTAAACCCCTACCCAGATCTAGCCAATGGACAGAACACTCTCCACAGTAGAGTGGAGAATGGGATATTACTTTCTCACATACTCTGGTGCCTCACATTTGACCATGTCCCCTGGAGGGGGAGACCTGGTGGCACTCAGAGGAAGGACAGCAGGTTACTAAGAAGAGACTTGATACCCTATGAGCATATACAGGGGGAGGTAATCCCCCTCAGGAACAGTCATAGGGGAGGGGATACAAGGGATGGGATAACCATTGAGATGTAACAAGAATAAATTAATAAAGGAGAAAAAATATTAAAAAAAAAAAAAGAAGAAGAAGAAGATGCACTAAAGGCTTGCCCCAGGCCAATCTGGTGGGGCTGTTTTCTTGATTGAAGTTCCCTCTTCCTAAACTATTCTAGCTTGCATCAAGTTCAAACTAGCCAGGACACCCTTTATAAATGTTGTTGTTGAAGTCAGTTTTTCATTTCTTTGCCCTCGTTACACAAGAGGGAAGTATTTATTAAGAGTACTTGTATGTGGGGAAACTGGGGCCTAGTGAGGTTACAAAGCATTTTCCCATGAAGACACAGCTTATAAAAGAGCCTAGCCAGGGGCTGAGTCCCAGGATTGCTCTACTGTATCCTATGCCAGATGGCATTTGGCTTCTTCCGACAGTCGCTTTGACAGTTGTGCCCTGAGTGAAGCAACAACTTGCTTGTCACAGACATTGGGGAATCTTTCACACTGTAATCGATCAATTTCTGGGCCCGGATTGATCTTGCCATACCTTCATGAGCCTTCATCGTTCTCCCACATTGGATGCTATTGATACTTACTGAGGGGTTCACCTTTCCTGGATCTTTCGCATCTGCTAAGGAAACAACCCTCTTACCATTGTGTCTCCATCCCGAATTGAGTCTTTCTGCCCAGTTTCCAGTTCTTTTCTTTTTCTTCCCTGGCAAGCAGCCAGCTCTGCTGCCATGTAACCAGACACCTGCCATACTCTCATCAAGTGGACATTTTTAAGGTCAGATTGTGCCATTGGACAACTTTTGACTGCATGGAAAGTGGTTCCCGCACGTTCCTGTACGTTCTCAGCTCTCTGCAAAGCAGCAGCTGGTGTACAGAGGGGAGCAGGACCCGGCCTGTCTATGGAGACTAGGTGGGAAGACATTGCATATGCTCTGAAGTGTCGGCTCCACCCCGAGCCTGCCTCTGCCTCCCAGATTGGAAAGGAGCCCTCTCCACCTTCCCACCCACTTTCTATCCCCCACGGCGTGTTGACTAGGGGAAGACGCATTGCCTCTTTTCCACATTCAGGAAAGAACTTGGAGTGGCGTGTCAGGTGGGCCTGGCACCATGCCTATGTACAAGGGTCTTGTGCTGATGGTCCCCATGGAACCAGGAACACAAAGCTACTGACTCCCCTTGCTGGTGTTTGGGTTTCTCTCTCCAACCAAGAAAAAAAAATGTTCTTCACCTCTGGTTTTCTCAGTACTAAAATTTCCTAGAAGCAAATGGACCCATAGTTCTGAACTCCGGCTGTACATTATAACCAGCTAGCACACCTCTATAAGAGATGCAGGTCCCAGCCCCTGCCATGTAAGACTGAGCATTAAAATGTGTAAACATCTTCACCATTGCAGGTTTCTAGCTGGAATACTTTGGCCAGCCTTCTACATCTTTGCTTCCATGTTTCCTACTATCAAATAGAGATAATAAAAGTGTTGTTGTCGACATCAGAAATTTAAAATAGAAGTGGGGGTCTAGAAAGTAGAGCAGCGCAGGAGCGTTTATTGGCATTTGCTATTGTAGAATCTACTGCAGTAATTATTGCAGTCAGCGCTTGTGAGGAGTCCCAGGGGCTAAAGTGTGAGAAAAGGATGGTCCTTGCACTTAGGCTCATAATACCAAGTGGAGGTGGAAAGCCCCATAGCAAAGGCCCATGCTACATGCTGTGGAACAGGAAACAGGAAGGGATGTCTACATCAGAGAAAGAAACAGGCCTCGGGGATGCACGGCTAAAACCCATGCAAACTCTGAGTTTTCCGAAGGCAGCATAGACAGGAGTTATCAGGCATAACAGAACAGTCGGTGCAAAGCCGTCTGGGTGTGGAGAGCATCAGATCATGGCTGGTCATTTGGCAGGATATGTTCAAGCCAAAGCTTGAAGGACTTGTGCATTTGCCTGGAGTCAATTTGGATTGTTTTCTTTAGGCAAACCAGTTTTTTTTAAAATAAGTGAAGATGCTTCCTTATATTTGCATTTTAGACAATTACTCATGTAGCAAGGAGAGTCAATTCAGGAAAGAAGTGGCTGTCCAGACCCTCTTGCTGGTGTGGAGATCCAGAGGTTAGCATCTTTAGCTGGGAGACAGCAGCCTTATCTGACTGGTCACTGAGTATCTGGGATTGCTATGGACTCTCAGCCAGGACTGATGGAGTCTTGCTGTGGTGTCTATAGTTAAACAGAACCACAGAAGGACAGTGGCATTAGAAAATTTTTTAAAAGTAAGCTAAGTAATGAGCTTGACTGAATTTGGGGATGTTATAGGCTGTGCAAGGCTATTTAGGTAAAAGTGTTCTTTACACAGCTAAGAAGACACAGAAATCACTGTTCCCCCACATCTTTCCAGTCTCGCCAGTAATTCTCCCTGGGTTGTGGGACCCAGTGAGGCATCACACCCAACCAGTCTTGAGAGCTATTAGTTGGAATTGCCTGTAATGTCTGTGTCATTGCTTGGTGACATTTCTTTCATTAACACCAGTCTACTTGGCAGCATCCAGTGGTCATGGAATTCTTCTTGCCTTGATTGAATTTCTAGAAGGTCTGGAAACTATATAAGCCATTCTCCAAATTGGCGTGTTGAGCCATCACAGGCTGGAGAACTGGGTTATGATTCCACCAGCATCATTTGCTGCAGTGAAAAATGTACACTGGGAGAGAACAATGTTACCAGGACTCCCAAATTGTCACACGTGTCCTGCTGCAATGTGGCCTATAAGACTGCAGGGCCCCTCCTAATAAGGTTGTTAGAAAAAATACAGGGTGTTTAAGAAAGTTTGAATTTCCAGTAAATACTGGATAATTTTTCATATATATGTAACGTCCAAAGTGTTGGGACAAACATCCTAAAAAATGGCCTACCATGCAAATTCACTTAAGAACCTTGAGTTTTTATTTGCTCACTCTTCTTCTTCTTCTTCTTCTTCTTCTTGTTCTTCTTGTTCTTCTTCTTCTTCTTCTTCTTCTTCTTCTTCTTCTTCTTTTCTCCCCCCTCTCTCTTCCTCTCTCTCTCTCTCTCTCTCTCTCTCTCTCTCTCTCTTCTCTCTCTCTCTCTCTCTCTCTCTCTCTCTCTCTCTCTCTCTCTCTCTCTCTCTCTCTCTCTCTCTCTCTCTCTCTCTCTCCCCTCTCTCTTTGTTTTGTTTTGAAACAGAGTCTTATACTATTACGCCAGCTGACCTTCAACTCATTATGTAGCCCAAGCTAAGCCTCGGGCTTGTGGCAATCCTCCTGCTTAAGCCTCCCAGGTGTAGAGATTACAAGCATGTGCCACCATGCCCAGCTTCTTGTGCAGGTCTTGCCATGCCTGGGTTGTCTCCTAATGAGAAAGAACAACTCCTGAATGATGTTTTCCCACCTCTGTCTTATCCCACAAGCAGTAGACCGCCTTGATGGCTTTTTTTTCCTTTTCAAAATCTTGGGTGGTATCTGTTGTGTTCATTTAATGTAACACAGCCACCTTTTTCAAAGATGGGTCTGTGTTGGTCAGCTTTCCATCTGTGGTGATAAGTTCCAGAGAAAGATGAACTAAAGTAGAAAATGTTGATTTGCAGTTGGACTTCAGTGGTCCCAGCCCATGGTTGCTTGGCTTCAGCAGCCTTTGGGCCAGTGGCAGCACAGTCCACCATGGCAGGAGCAGACAGGGAAGAAACAATCCCACCCCATAGCCACCATGATGCACAGTGAGAGACAGGAAGGGGCTCCCTTTGGGAGCAGACTCCCAGTGGCCCAATTTCCTTCTACTAAGCAAAACCTGTTTGTTTGGTTATTTGTTTGTTTGATTACTTGTTTGTTTTTAGATAAGCTCTCACTATGAAGCCCTGGAACTCACTATGTAGGCCATATTGGCTTCAGCTGGCCGAGAAGCACCTGCCTAAAGGTTCTACAAGCTGGAGACTAAACCTTTGAGGATTGTTGGCATTTGGTGGACACTTCCACACCACAGCAGGTCTTCACAAGTGATTCAAAACACAACCAACAACCAGAGTCGATTTGGTTGAGTTTCATAATATCATTCAGACAGGGAAACTGTGCTCTTTATGTGTTTTGGAAACAATTAGTGAATCTGACTACAGATTCAAGGAAGCTGGATTGAAAACCTTTTCACACCTAAGCAACCAGAGCCGAGAGCAAAAGAGAGAGGTGAACTGATTCGATATTTCGAACACACACACACACACACACACACACACACACACACACACACACATCGATTTGCTGATTCATGGGAATCTTGGGGACATATTGATGGCATCGGGAGCTGATTGTGCTGCTCAGATGTGTCTCCTCACTTACCAGTGTCCCCAGAGAGACAGATGCTGCAGAAATGAGAGGGAGTTCTTGTTTCTCATTTCCATCGGCATGCTTCCTCATGTCCTCTCCACTGAAAAGCAGGAAGCATGCTTGGTGGTCCTCTGCAGTCAGCCTCTGGGAACCTTTCTCATTCAAAGGACCACAGGTACATCAATAGTTTGTAGATGGCTTGTCCCACAGTGTCAATGGGAGACCAGTTTTAAAATCTTGTGATAAGAGTGTAGAGGCTCTTTTGTCATTTAGTTAAGGATTTATTCCAGTCTGTGGTGCCTGCGTTCTCTGGTGGGAATCAGCCTGCACAAAATTTTTCTACCTAGTCCAGCTGGGCTGAGTGTGAGCTAGTTTCCAATGCAAATAGTTCTGAGGATTTATTCTTAGTAAATAATTCATCAGATAACCTGTACAGCGACGTGACATTCACTGTCATATATGTCTTGTCTGTGAGCTTGTAGCCTTTGGAAAATGGTAAAATAGAAAAATCAGTATAGGAAAAGAGATTGAGAAGTCGCAAGCCTCAGAAAGCAGATTCTCAAGAGCAAATCTGTTTGCTCGGAGCATCCTCCTGTGGCACCTCTTATTAGCTCTGTGATCGCAGACAGTTTGTTAAACTCTGTGTGCCTCAGTTTCCTCCTCTGCAAGATGAAGGGGATGAAGAAGCCTGCCTCGTAGTGTTAGTGCATCAGATAGTTTGATTCAGACAGGTTTTCATGAGTTCCTGACACAGCCGCTCTGTGTGAGGTGTGTGCATGCATTTTTATATCTGCACCATGCCATGTGTAACATCAGTCTATGATGCTATCTTCAGGCTTGGTCTGTTTCTCTGTCACACAAAGCAGGTAGAAATACTGGCATTTACCAAAGACACAGTAAAACTGAACTTTCAGATAAGACAAGAATTTGCTTTAGCTAATCTCCTGAAAGGCAGAGTGCTATGTCAGATAAGAACATTCTGTAATTAACTTTTCCCAAATGCCTGTTACCTACCGAACAATGTGCTAGAACATTTTACTCTTGTAGTTAGAGTTATTTTTCTTGTTTTACATATGAGGAATTTAAGACTTAAAGAAGCTAAATGTGTGTATAAGAATTTGCATAATGGAACAAAGGAGCAGAAAAGGTAAATCATAAATGGATATTATATAATTACTCATAGAAACAAATTACATAATATATCCATATATTTATATAATGAGAAGAATGTAAAGATATAACAGTGCATTGTGGAGAGGCTTGGGAGGTAATAGTATTCGCTATGCAAGCAAGAAGACTTAAGTTTGAATGTCCAACATCCACATAAAAGCCAGACATGATCATGCCTCCAATGCCAGCTTTGGGAGAAAGATACAGGGAAATCTTGAGGGACAACATAGCCAAAATAAGCTTCAGCATCAGTGAGAGACCCTGTTTCAAAAAGTGGATGGAGAAGTAGGGCATGGTGCCTCTTGTCTAGAATCCCAACCCTCAGGAGGGAGAGGCAGGCAAATCTCTGTTGAGCCCAGCCTGGTCTACATAGTGAGTTCTGGGATAGCCAAAGCTACATATGAGACCCTGTCTCAAAAATCAAAAGTAGATAAATAGACTGACAGAAGAAGACAACCAATTCCCTCTTAGATCCACATATGTACAGAGGAGTTCATATACCCATACACACATACTTACAGCACGCGCGGGCACACACACACATACATGCATAGAAATATAAGGATAAATATCAAATTCAAAATGGTGATGGACAAATGTGATTGAGGATTAAGTCAGGGCGGAAGCAAAGAGGTTCTCAACATTATCTGTGAAACTTTATTTCTTGCAAATAACTGAACATGAAATGATATTAAAATTTGAGGCAAAAGATTCATAATTCAATGTTTAATTAAAATATTTGTTCTTTTATAAAGAGGTTCTTTCTTAGTACCTTGGAAAGCCTCAACACACTTTCCTAATACACAAAAGACACTCAGCAATCCTTGTTAATAAGAATTACCCCCACTCCACTCTTTAAAAAAACAAAAAAAAACAAAAAACAAAAAACTGGACTGTGAAGCAAACCCGTTGATCTCAGTATTGATAACTGCCCCCAGGGAACCGAGAACACCTTAGGAAACAGTTTGTTCAGTCGGAAATCAGCAAGATGAACAAATGCGGCTAAAACCAACACCTGCAACTGAGTTCCATACGTGCTACTGGTCAAAATAGCATGAGCTTGGGGCTCTCCAGCCTTAGGTTCAGAATATGAAGTTATGGAAAGAGGCGGGGGGCGGTTGGGGAAGGGCCAGAGTCAGGGATGAACAGTCCCCTGGATCAACAACTAAAACTTAAAAGCTTCTCACTGCCTGTCCTTGAGTGCTTTTTTCTTTTATTTAGCAAGCAATATCAGTTTTGTTTGACACAGCACAGTTATGGCGTAGGAGGGCCGTTATTACTGTTGGTCACACCGAGTCTGTCATGTTGTCTATGGTTGGAACTGCCTCAGCTGCCCAGTTGCATAAGGCACACTGAATATTTCACATCAAGGTTAGATGTTTCCTCTGTTGTAGTCCTAGAAAACTCAGCAAAGCCGGTTTAATTTTATTTATATTCTGTACCTATTTTAGTGCTACGTAGAAATTTGATGAGCAAAGACACGTAAAATTTATTCGTCACATGTGGCCTCACAGAGGTTGAGAATCAAGGAGCCCTGTATCGCCTCAGAGTTTTGCTTGCCTTTGTAAGAGGGATTGTACTTAAGCAGGGTGCACTCCAGCATTCAAAAGAAAAGAAAAAAAGACTAAAAGGAACACCTATTATAGAAGGTGGGGTTGTGGCATTACAGATGATTTCTTCTCTTTTCTCTTCTCTGTTTTCTGGCTTTTCTGCAACTAACACAGCTGATTATCACGAGCGTTTTGAGTATTCTTGACGACCTGCATGGTATCTCTCCTTCTCCAGTTCTTCCCAGATCCGTCCTTCTTCCTCATCCATCCAACTTCAAGCCCCTTAAAACAAAAAGGCAAAGCCAGTTGGTGCTGCCTAAATACTCCAGGATGTGTAGAACACAGCAGTATGATCAGCCTCCCAGAGGCTACACTCTTAGAAAGCATCCTCCTCCTCTCCCAGCAGCTAACAGGCACCAGTGGCTCTGTGGCTGGGGGTGGGATTTGGAGCCTGACCCCCGTCCCCATGCTGGGCTTTGCTCTGGCTTGGGCTTTCGCAGCACAACTGCTGTGAGTTCTGTGTGCAGCCATCCTGCTGTGTTCAGAAGACACTGTTTCCTCCTAGTTATCCACCACCTCTGGTTCCTGTACCGCCTACACACACACACACACACTCCAGAAACGATCCCTAAATCTAGGGAGGAAGCAGTGCGTTATAAGCGTTAGATTTAGTGTTGAGCATCCTGCAGTCTCATTCTTCTGCATCTTGGCCAGTTGTGATTAACATGGTGTTAATCACCATGCGCTGGAAATGAAAGCATCTCACATGAGAGCTGAGGGATGTGTTGGTCTATGAGTATAACACTTAGACATTAGGAGTCTGATACTGACCTGGAAGTGTCATCCCTCCTGGCTAGCATTTATTGTGCTGGGAGGGACCTGTGCACGCTATTGGTGGAGAAAAGTCATCATCAACCGTAGCCAGTTGTGAATCCTGTGAGCTACAATACTGACTGACTTGGCAAAGCATGCCTGCTTATGTGACAGTGGCATGAAGATCATGGCAGTAGCCGACTGCTTTTTGACTGGCCTTAAGCCCCACTCCACAAGATAAAACTCACACAGGTCATGACCAAGAACCCTAGGTCCTGGAGGAGCACCTACTAATGTTATTCTGCCAAATGAGTGCAAGTATTTTTTTTAATACTATTGCCAAAATACTGAAGCAAAGAAAAGGCTACGATTTATGTCAGGAAACCAGACAGATACTAATTCTGACACATCTCTTACTACTACTGATTTTCAATTTTCGCATTTCTAAGATTGTCAGAGTAAGGAAAATAAACTGACTGACTTTACTAACATGCAAGATTCTTATATGTGAAAGTTAGTTTTGATACAATGTGAAAAATCTAAGAATGAAAAGTGTTTCATCTACAGAAAGCCTTTCCCGCAGATGCAGAAAGGGAATAGATGTTGCACTGCAAGATATAAAGGGTAGATCTTTAGGCAGGTACAGAGGGTAGTGGGCCTCAGACTTGTAGTCATCAGAAATAGAGGGACAGCTTGTCAGTGCACAGTCAAGGTATAATCGGTCTTGGGAAAGGCATGAGATGATGCATTTCTAGCAAGTTCCCAGCTTCTATGCAAGAACAGTTATTCCAGGGCATTGGGTCTTTAGACCCTTACTGGTGACCCTGGAAAGTACACATCCAGTATAACGGAAGATATGTTAAAGTTGGCTGAAGAGAAAACTCTAGCTGTAGAAAAGATGTCAACAGTCTCAGACGAGTTGTTGGGCAAATGTCAGCAAATTCACATGGTCCTTGAGTGGGAAGCTCAGATAAGTAAATTTTTTAGGCAAAAGATAAAACCCAGGATGGGAGCCCATGAGGCATTCATTTCACCCACACACCTTCTTGTTCAATCTCCTAAGTTTGTAGCCAATATTTAAGAGTGCAGTTGTCATATGGAAATCCAGGTTTCTTTCTGGTTTTGGAAATTCTACTGTGGCAACTTGAGATCTGAATCCTCATGTGACAGCAAGTGGGCAGAGACAAGGGCATTTCTTCTTGGGCTAACCAGCCCCACCTGGCCTCCCCTCCTAGACATAACCAGTAGATCTCTGTGTGCCTGTGTGTTTGCACAGAATCTAATACTGTTTGAGGAATAGCCACATCGTGAGCTAGGCAGTGAGAGCCGGAGGAGATGGGCTCCAGAACATAAGTGAAAAGGTTGACTTTGGAAAGGAGCAAGAACAGTTATTTCCCCCATGTTCCAGGGAAGAGAGAAAGAAAGAGGTGAACTATAGACTGTCTTGGACTAAAAACGGTAACTTTCAGCTTCTCAGCAGCACAAATAAGACTTCTTGTCCACTTGCGGGAGGAGGAGGGCTTTGGTCTGATTGTTGAAGAATGTGTGTGTGTGTGTGTGTGTGTGTGTGTGTGTGTGTGTGTGTGTGTGTGTGTGTATTAACAGGGTGTACTAAACCCATCACAAAGCAAGCCTGCCAGCCCCCTTGCACCAAGAGTTCTCTGCCCCAGCAGCAAGGTGCATAGGTGGAAGTAGTCAACAGAGTTGGAGATTGAGAACTCACCAAATCAGGATAGCCGTCTGTCCATTCATGTGTACTGTTGATCCAGCCACGTGGAGAATCTCTGTGGTACTAAGAATTCCATCTAAATGTTTATGCTTTCTAAATTATGAAAGTAGTGGGTTCTCTCTCTCTCTCTCTCTCTCTCTCTCTCTCTCTCTCTCTCTCTCTCTCTCTCTCTCTCTCTCTGACACATACAGAGAGAGAGAGAGAGCGAGAGAGAGAGAGACAGAGAGAGACAGAGAGAGACAGAGAGAGACAGAGAGAGACAGAGAGAGATTTGTGCATTCATGCATGGGGTAGATATTTTAAAAGAGGACAGCAGTGAAACAGTGAAACAGTTTACCTAGAAGAGAATTTAGCACAAATAGGATGGATGCAAAATTCCTGTCTTTTTTTTTTTTAACTGTGGTCTCAATTTCAAGGAAATTGATCTACACACCCTCCACCCAGCCTCTGTGGTTAACGTACTTTGTCTTCTGTCTCACGACAGTAACAAAGCTTGAGAAATGCCATGGAAGGACAACATTTCATTCTTCACAGTTAAACTTGCAGCACAGTGAAAGATGGTCGTTTTAAAAATTCAAGAAATTAGGCCTGCAGTATTTTAAATAGTTCCCCTAAAAAGCAGCCTACTAAAATTCTGTATAATAATTTATCAGGTGAATTGCAGATGAGAGCATAATCAAGCTTGCTTTGAGCAGAAATGAGAACCGGATTGACCTGGTGACATGACCTCAGCGGTAATTGCCCTGCTCAGCCCCAACTGCTCCATCAGCAGATTCCTTCACCGCGGATCTCTGCAGGGGAAACACAGCCTTTCGCAGGCTATTACTTTGTAAACGAGGTGCGAAGTACATAATTCTTTTGTTTCTCAAAAGAACGGAGTTGTGACCTGTTTTTTCCCTAGAAAAACACACACCTAAATCTTTTAGTCAAGAGAATTTTTTTTTTTTTTAATTTTTAAGAAGGAAAGGAGCACTGTGGGAGCTCAGCGGGGCCATGAGGGCTAGTCTGCCCTTTGGATGGGGATTTCAGTGCCCAGGTGTCCTCTGTTGTTAAACAGAGTATCAGAGGTGGATGCATTTCCAATTCTGTTCAGAAAGCTGGTTTCTTTTTTCTTTCCCCTGGACAATTGACCATATGTCTGTCTATGACCTAATGAAAAAGAAAAGAGTGAGGTCTTCCTCCATACTCCCAGCTGAGGAATATGCATTGGGTCACGAAGGCACCAGCGGAATTTCTGGACCACTGAGGACCCCGTTTCTTGTGGTTAAGCCCTCAGAAAAGATAGAAGCCAAAAAAGAGACTGTTAGTGTGGAAGAGCTGAGCGCCGGCCTCTGGCCTTTTGTTCTCAGTCTAATCCAGGTGAACTGATTTTCATTCTCATTTATTGAATTTTTCCTTGAGGGTAATACCTGCCTATCTTTCCACAGCGCACTGTGACTTGATTCCCAATGTGGAGCTTTTTTTTTGCTTTGGGCAGTGTTCACTCATGTACTAGTCAGCTTTCTGCTCACCCACTTGTAAATTCATCCGCTCCCTTATAGCTTACATATGCTACATGGCGTCGAAACGTGAATGGAAATTAATTCAAGATGGAAGTTGGCTTTCTGCTCTCAAAGTCTCAAGTAACACCTGACCAGTTTCACTGACAGTGAGAAGCCTTATGAGAAATAATGTAAACATGTGAGAATCCTGTGGTTTTTAGTGCAGGTTATCCCATTTTACGTACCATGCTAACTGCAATATTGTTTAAGCTTAACGGCTTAGTTTTCAGTAGTCAGGTTTTAAAATGCTAATTGAGATAGCCGAATTTTCAAACAGAGAGACTGTTCTGTGTACCTAGAGTGGGAGCAGGGCTGCACTAAAACAGAGGCAATGTTGAAGTTTTATGCAAATGTGTGCCTAATAGAAGAAGATAATCAATAATTCGATGTCAAGGCACAGGAGTAGCAAGCAAGAACAGTGTAACTCTTGAAGGTCTGTCAGTCTTGATCCAATTAGGAGGCAGGAGTTACACCTGCTATTTAAGCAAGGCAGGCTTCCCACCAAGAATTGTTAACTAGGTAGAGAGCTGTTAATTATCTCTACTGAAAGGGAACTTTAAGGTACCAGCGAGATAAAATTGCAGGAGGCAGCTGCCGCTCCAGGGACTTGGGAAACAAAAGGCAGCTACTAGAATTATTAAAACTGAGGAACTCAGCGGAGTTAGTGGTTCGGCTAGTGTTCAGAGCAAAGAGTGATAAAACCGCTCCCACGAGTGTTAGAAAAATCTGTGCGCTGGAGTTCAGCTGCTGTAGAGATTCTGTCTCCCCATGGGGTGACACAGAAAGGAGCAAGAAACAGGAAATGCACAGGAAGTAAAAAGCACAGATCTAATCCCATCTTCCTGCTTCCTCTTGTAGGCGCCCACTCTCCCTTAAGCATCCCATTTTTAAAAGAAGCAGAAAGGCAGATGGGGAAAGGGAAGGAACTGTGCAGAGCCCCCTCCCCAGTGTCATAAAGCAAAGAATCCAGGGCCGAATGAGAGCTGAGAGGCACCTACAGAAGCAAGACAGAAGCCTTCAGGCAGGAGACGAGCCTGTGCGTCCCCACTGATGGAGACCCAGGCAGATTCCAGGTCCTAGGAAAACCCTGTAACATGTAGCATCTTCTTCATTGTTGTCCTTAAGTGACAGTTTTAACAATGTTTATTTACCTTCAAATAAAGCCAGTAAAACTGATCTGAAAGAAGAAGGCTGTAAAATCATCACACAGCTATTGTAGGACTCAACAGATGCAGATAAGCTGTTGTCGTTGTTGTTGTTGTTGTTGTCGTCGTCCTCATCTTTGTTGTTCCCTTTGTAATGAAAAAGGTTTCATTTTGTTTCTGTTTTTGGTTTTTGGTTTTTTGAAACAAGGTTTCTCTTTGTTACCTTGGCTGTCCTGAACTCACCTTGTAGACCAGGCTGGCCTCGAACTCACAGAGATCCGCCTGCCTCTGCCCCCCAAGTGCTGGGATTAAAGGCGTGCGCCACCACGCCCAGGTGTAATGAAAAGATTTAAATGTACATCAAACTGAGCACACTGAACATGTCCAACCTGAATGATCAGGAGAGCTCTCCTACTGTGTGTCATCGCACTACTTCCATGCCCCTGTCAGCTCGCCACTGATCTGTCACTCTCGTTCGTAAACGATGCACTGTGTTTAATTGCCACTGGATGAAGTTTACGGGGCAGAACTGCTCCTGTAAAGTTCACTTAGATCGAAACACAGAAGACTGCAAACGCTCCGAGCCTCCTGTGGAGAGCTCTCCTGGGTCTCCTGACTCCTTTCCCGAGGAGAGGCCCCTTTTGCCGATGTGGAACTTTGTGTGGATAGGCTACGTGTGCTTTTTAAAAGCCCTTCTTAAGGTTTTTGTTCTTAATTGTTCTGCTTTATTGCTTTTCACTGGACATGACACCGGACTACAGGAGCTTTCATTGCGAGTGCGTGTCCCCCCTCCGTGTCCTGCTCCCCTCCCCAGCAGCTCTGTTCATTCCCTGTGACAGTTTCACCTCTGTTTTCATGTCATCTATACACATATGGTTTTTAATGTAGCTATATAAAAGTTTAGGGCCCACATGAGAGAAAAAAAACAAAACAAAAACCACAATCTCTGCCTTTCTCAAACTGAGTTAATGTGTTTAGTATAACTCTCAAGTTCCACAAGTTTTGCCAAGAGCAACACAGCTTTATTTATTTTTTTTTTTATGGCTAAAATAATTCCACGGTGTCTGTATACCACATTCTCTTCCTCTGTTGGTGGTTCCGTGAGCTAGCTGTTATGTACAGCACTGGAATAAACCTCCGATGTACAGATATCTCGGTCCAGTGTTGGAATCCCTCTCGCTTTTTGAGGACCACTGTCCCACACTTGCTTAGTTCACATCCCCACCAGCAGCGTACAGGGGCTTGCTTTTGTCCGCATGCTCACAAGTACTTGCTGCTTTTTCTTAATGACTGCCGTTCTGACCAAGTTGGAATAGAATCTCAGTGTAGTTTTAATTTGCATTTCCATAATGGCGAGCGGGGCTCTGAACATTCTTTTCATATGTTTATTGGCCACTTGAAGATTTTATTTTTCAGAGCTTTCTGCTCTTTTCACTAGCCTGTTTATTGACCGGGTTGTTTGCCTCTTGCTATTTAATATTTTCAATCATTTTATATGTTCAAGATACTGATCTTCTGTTGGATATGTTGCTGGTAAAACATTTCTCCCGTTCCATGGGCCATGTTGTCACTCATTTCCTTTACTGTACAGAAGCTTCTGGAGCTCATAGAATACCACTCTGTTACAAACCCAGACCTGGTCAATACAGTTGCATTTTCTCCCAAAGGCTCTGAGGAATTGATAGGCCACACCCACCCAAGCCTTTATCTCAGATAGCTCTACAAGAGCCATGTCCTCTCCCACTCCAGTCCTGAGAGCTGTCCTGCCATACAGCAAAGCCCTAAACAGAAAGACACTACATGCAGAAGAGACCTCTGTCACAGTGCGTACTAACGAGGGTCAGCCTCTTTTCCAGCAATGTCCTTGGGGCTATTAGAAGATATAAGATCTTTGTCAGTGGCCAGTGGATCCCACTCTGTCCCTCTCTTGAACCCTGTCTTTTAAGCTGGGGAGCCTAACACACTCGTCAGTTGTTGGTATTGTCTCTCGACTTCCTTGAGTCTTATTCAGAAAGTCCTGACTTACACCAATATCTTGCAGTATTTTTTTTCCTACTTCTTCCTCTAACAGGTTGGGAGTCTTGGGTCTTACATTACAGTCTTTGATGCATTTTGAGTTAGTTTTCATACAGGGTGAGAGAAAGGAGTCTAGTTTCATTTCTTCAGCATGATCTTATTTAAATTTAATTCATCATTGTTGATGAGGTCTACCTACATTGCTGCATGCAGCCATATTTCATTTCCCTTCATTGTCCTATAGTACTGTATTGCAGGGCTATGTCTGTTTTCTCCACTCTGTCCCATTGATATATAATTGTATTGTTTCCCACCTTTGACTATTAGAAACAATATAACTATAAACATTCTGGACATACATGTCCACTACTATATATTTGTCTGCATTTTTTGTTGAGAATATGCCAAAAATAGGTCTTAGGATATGGATGTGTTCAACTGCAATAAATGTTGCCTGAGAGTTTTGAAAGTAGTTAAATCAGTTTATCTTTCATTGATTCCTGCTGTGTCATGTGTCAGTATTTAATGTCGCCTCTACTTTTTATTTTAGCTGTTCTGAGATGTATCCTATTTCACTCTCACTTTAACTTGCATTTCCTTAATGAGTACATTTTCTGGTGGATGCTTAACTTGGTAACTGGATATATTTTGTAAAGTGTTTGAGTTATGTTTTCCTTGCTGATTTGTGTTTGTATATTCAGAATATGATTTTTTTTTGGTTGGACATGAATTCTGCAGATATTTTCTCCCACTGTAACTTACTTTTTCATTCTTTTGGTGGCTTTTTTTTTATAATGAAACCTATAATTTTAATGGAATTCAGTATACCAGACGTTTTGTGGTTGGTTCTTATTGAATCTTTTATGGAGTGAGACTTTTGCCTCTTCCATTTGAGTCTGTCCTACCTCCATGTACTAGAAAACTAGCTTTTCCTCACTGTGATTTTCTCCTGGTAGTGTGGACAGGAGTCTGTTTCTAGTTTCCCAGGCTGTATGCCCCTGTGTGTGGATACCATGCTGTTTTAATTATAATAGGAATTTGGATGTCTGGTGGTGACATTTTTTATATATTTTACTTATTTGCATTTTATGTGTATGAGTGTTTTCCCTGCATCCATTTCTTTGTACGTTGGGGTCCAGAAGGCATCAGATCCTCTGCACCTGGAGTTACAGACAGTTGTAAGCCACTGTGTGGATGCTAAGAAGCCGCCGTGCTTTAACCACTGATCCATCATCTCTCACCACCACCACCCCCCCAGTGCACATTCATAAGCTTTTTCCTTCAGAATTCTCTTGGCTTTTTAAATTTTTTACATACATTTTAAGTTAGTTTGTCAATTTTCAAAGTATCTGATAGTTTTAATTAGGATTAGATTCAGTCAACAGTTTGTCTAGAAATGTCTCCTTTACAATATAGACTTACTCTGTTCATAAATATTTTGTGCCCTTTCTTTGATCTAAATTGCTTTATTTTCTTTGGATAAGGCAATTCTTTCTGCAGAAGCCATGTAAATTATTAATTAAGTTTATTTCTAGACATATTTTGTGATATAATTTTATTTTGTTTTGATAGTATATGGTCATTGATTTGCTAATTTATGCTAATTAAAATAACTTAGTAGGAGATAATTGTGATTTCTCTGTACACACATGTACAGTCATATCAGCTACCAATTTTTATACACATTTTTTATTGAAAAATAAAATAATTCATATTACATCCCATTCCTCTCTCCCTCCCGCTTTTACCCCATTCCCTTTCCTATGACTGTGACTGAGGGGGACCTCCTCTCCCTGAATATGATGCTAGGGTATCAAAGTCTCTTCTTGGTAGTCTGCTATCCTTCCTCCA
The DNA here is from genome assembly GCF_964271855.1 of Acomys minous. Taxonomy (NCBI): domain Eukaryota; kingdom Metazoa; phylum Chordata; class Mammalia; order Rodentia; family Muridae; genus Acomys; species Acomys minous. The sequence continues at coordinate 176,919,022 of NC_140483.1, read as the reverse complement.
AGTGCCATCGGGCTGCCCCATCAAGGGGACATGGCCAAATATGGGGCACCAGAGTTAGTGTGAAAGTCATTTCCCAGTCTCCACTTAACTGTGGAGAGTGTTCTGTCCCTTGGCTAGATCTAGGTAGGGGTTTGATGATGATTGCATGTATTGTCCTTTGTTGGTGCCTTAGATCAAGCAGAACCCCTGGGCCCAGATCTGCCCATCATAGTATTGGTCTTATAGGTTTCTAGGACCCTCTGTATCCATCTATTTCCCATTCTCCTATATTTTTCTCACCTAGAATCCCAATAGGATGTCCTCACCTCTATCTCACTTTCCTGGTAGGTGCAGACTTTCATGGGTCCTGCCCCTTGGGCTAGTGTCCAGTTCTAAGTGAGTATATACCATTTGAGTCTCTCTGCTTCTGGGTTAGCTCACTCATTATGATCATTTCTAGTTCAATCCATTTGTCCACAAATTTTAGAAATTCCTTGTTTTTAATAGCTGAGTAGTATTCCATAGTGTAAATGTACCACAGTTTCTTTATTCATTCTTCTACTGAGGGACACTTAGGCTGTTTCCATGTTCTGGCTATTATGAATAAGGCTGCTATGAACATGGTTGAGCGTATGTCCTTGTTGTGTGGTGGAGCGTCTTCTGGGTATATTCCAAGGAGTGAAATAGCTGGGTCTTGAGGAAGCCCTATTCTCAGTTTTCTGAGATAGAGCCAGACATATTTCCAAAGTGTCAGCTACCAATTTTTGACATTGTCTTTATTTGTGTCATTCCAACTCTTATACCTTTCACTTATTTTTCTTGCCTTATTGCATTGGTTAAAATCACTATTGCTTTTAAACCATCATAAATACATACTACACTGGGAGACTATCATTTGAAATCTGTCACTCTAAATATACATTTTCACTCTAACATCCACAAACCACCCAGAAAAGCAGTTCTCTACATCTCTTGCCATACATTTTTATTTTATTTTATTTTTTTACATATACATTTATATTACTACCCTATATTTTTAAAGCAAAACCAAGCTTAATTTTTACAAAACTGTCAAGTAAAATTAGTAAACGTTTCAAAAATCAAATTTAAAATAACAGATTTATTCCAGAATTTTTCATTTGAAAATTTAAGATTTACTAATTAATTTGTATCATTATTTTTATTTTAATAAATAGTAATGAAACTTTTTGAAGAAAAAAATACATTTGAAGCCTACAAAAATTACTTTTTGTATTTTTAAATGAAATACATCAATATATTCATCCCACAAAAAAATCACAGAATCAACTAGCCTGGGGCCATTGGGGTTCCCGGAGACTAAACTGACACCAAGGAGCCTGCATGGGCCTGGCCTAGGCCCTCGGCACATGTTATGGTTGTGTAATTGGTCTTCTTGTGGGACTCCTAACAATGGGATGGGGGGGGGGGAGCCTGTCTCTAACTCTTTTTCCAGCTTTTAGGACCCTTTTTCTCCTGCTGGGTTGCCTTGGGCCAGTTAAGATGAGGTGCTTAGTCTTACTGCAACTTAATATGCCATATTTGGTTGCTATCCGTGGGAGGCCTGCCCTTTCCTGAAAAGAAATGGAGAAGGAGTGGACAGGGTAGGGGTGCAGAGGGGAGGAGGAGAAAGGGGCTGGGGGGAGAAGAGGGAGGGGAAACTGCAGTCAGATGTAAAAAATAAGAATAAAGTAAAATAAAACTTACTCATTTTGAGGGTAATTACATGTTACTTTTATCTCTTAAATCGTTACTATCAAAATGCATCAACTGAGTTAAAATATCTTAACAAGATGAGAGCTTATGAATATGAAGACATTAAAATTTTTTAAATGAATATGTTATCATTGATAACTTATTCTCTCTTAATTTTATAAGTTGCTCAAACATACCTAGTCCAAGAACAGGACATCTGGATATGTACCATAATAATTAAATAATTATCGTCCTTGATATTCTGCCATCTTTGGTATTTTTAGTCGTGTGTTAATGGTAGTTTTGTTTTTCTTTCACCCAGGTCTATTCATCAATGTAGGAAGGAAGAACATATCCTGACAGTGTCTTAGCTTGATTTATTATGCGAACATATTTAGGTGTGTGGAGCACACAACTCCATTTGTCTTCCTGTGCTCACAAATGAGCCTTGGTGAATCTGACAAAAAGACCTTAGTTCAAAGTGGCAAAAAAGAAAAGGCACAGGACACCTTTGTCCATCATGTGATTCAAATAAATCTTCAGTGATTTCAGCTCTGGCTCTTCTGTGCTCTTCATGTCACCTTCTAGGAGGGCTCACTGTGTTTTTAGATTAGCTTATTTCTCCAGTTAGTTGTTTCTTTTTGATGCATATATGTTGACTCTATCTTGTCAAATACATTATAAGTTGGAAATTATGTCGCCATGCTGGGCTAGCCCTATCGTTGTTGTATAATGGCCCTCCTGATTTTAATAACGCTCTGGCTTTAAAGTCTAACTTATTCATTTTTAATATTGCTAAACTGAGCTTCGTTCTGTTGTTTATTTTTGAGATTACAATTTAATTACATTTCTCCTTTTCCTCCTCCCCCTCTAAACCCTCCAACATATTCTTCCCCATCCTCCTTCCTTACATTCATATATATTTGCATATACATATATATTCACAGATATAACTGGTGAGTCCATAATGTTACTTGTATACATGTTTTCAGGGCTGACTGTTGTGCTCTTCCCTGGGGAAGACCATCTCACCCACTCCCAGATTCACTCAGGTGTCAGTAGTTCTGTATAGGGGTGAGGCCCTCTGGTCTTTCCCCCCTATCCAATTAAGTATGTTTGTGGGGTCAGTTTAGCTCATGTTTGTGCGGTGATGTTGGTGAGACTTTACTGGTACAGCTTCTGATGCTGCTAGGAGACACCATGTAACAGCAAACTCCTTGATCCTTTGGCTCTTATAATCTTTTCCACACCCTCTTCTGCAACCCACACCTGAGCCTTAGGTGTAGATGTATCCTTTGGGACTGGGCTCCACGACTCTTCGTTTTGATTGGTTGTGTTTTTCTGTAATGGTCTCCATCAGTTGCAAAGAGAAGTTTCCTTGATGAGACGTGATGACAGCATGTATCTGTGGGCATAAGGGCAACTGTTTAGTGATTGTTGTTAAGCATTATGCTGGTTTTGTACATTAGTGACTGTAGGTTCTCCTCCAATAACCATGACTTCACATGTGTTGTTACCTAGGTTTCCTGTAAACAGGCATGGCCTCTGTTTTGTTGAGTAGGTCTTAAGTCTTAAGCCCAGTTAGAGACCTGCCGGTTACCACCAAGTAAGTGTTGCCACTACTGCACCTGTAAGGCTTTTGAGCATGCTATGCTGATCATTGGTGTGTTCGTAGAAAGCCAGGCTTTTCTTTTTAATGTTTGTCTAGAGTTTTCTACTGTTTTTACTTTCCACTCTTTCATATTTAAAATGTCTCTCGCATGCTATATATATAGGTGATTGGATTCTTTTTACAACCTGTTATTTAAAATATTTTTCTTTAAATAAAATATTTGGTCTACAGCAATTGGATGTAATTATGGGTATCTTCGGTGTTCAAATACATTATCTTATTTTCTATGTGTCTAGGTTCTGCCTCTTTCTCGTGCTTTCTATTTTTTGCATTGATCAAATATTATATTTTGTTTCTTTCTACTAAAACTGTTGAGAAGAGCCCCGGTGTAAAGTGTGTAGAGTGTTTGCCATGCAAGTGTGAGACTCCATTTTAAATCCTCATGTAAAAGCCAAGTGCAGTGACACACACCTGCAGTCTCTGTGCTCCTAAGGCAGAATGAGAGGCAGGCACAGGAGAATCCTCCAAGCTCCCGAGCCAACCAGCCTGGCACACACAGAATAGTAGCCAACAGCAGCAACGACAAAGCTTTGCCTCAAACAAGATCAAAGGTGAGGACCAGTATCCAAGAATGCCCCCCTACTTCCACACATGGCTGTGGTACACACACACAAACACACACATACACACACACACACACACACACACACACACACACACACACACCACATAATGCGTGTTCAAGTGACTAGATAAGTTAGTTACCACCTTCTGGTAGCATGCACTAAAAACTCTAGACTATTTTGATCCCATATAATCCTCTCTATTTTTCATGGTACTGTTGCCCCATTTTAATTCTAATGTCACCTTGGCGCGGCTTAAACTACACTGTCCCCTGTCTACATCAATGTTTCTTCCTCTGCTTCACTGTTCTAATTTAACTATCCTCACCCGACCCTTTCCTTTCTATCCCCTCATTATTCTGTTTGCTTTCCTTCCCGGGCTTCCTGCATGACACGACAGTATATATTTGTTTTGGTCTGAGTTTCACATTAAGTTTCCCAAGGGTAGAACTGTGTCTGCCTTGTTGGCCCTCGATAAACATACATTTAATCAGAAGGATGGGTAAGAGATGCCAGACAAAGGGCAGAACCGCCAGCCCTCCCAGCATTAGACGTGCGATCCACAAACCATAGGATTTTAATATCAAGAACATTTGGGACGGATATGAAGATCACTGCAGAAGTCGCTAATTGTGCACATTTCCCCTTTGCACGTGTTTATTTTCAGTTGTTTATGACTTCCAGAGCACTTGTGCAGGACCCGCTGCTGGCCCAGGTGCTGAGTGCTGAGCTAAATGCCATGCTGCAAGACGTAAATGCAGCCTTCTCCAACGGTTCCTGCAGTGATCACACCATAAACAGCACCTGGCTGGAGGGATGGTGAGTGGGAGCTGGGTGAAGACCACCCTCATGAGAAGGAATGGAGAGTCCATTGTCCACGAAGCACTCTTGGGCTGAAGGAAGTCAAGAGCTTTGAGCCTAATGTCTCCAGAACAGCAACAGTGAGGCAGTGAGGAAAATTCCAAGGAGTAGTCACACGGAAAGATTCTGAAAGCTGACCCATAATATTCTACACCCACAGACATGAATTTCTAATTCCTTGTTAAATTCATTCTGAAGATTCAGAAACCAAGGACCACCATACCCAGAAGTGTGGGCCAGTGCCCTGGGCAACAGCACTTCAGATGTCCAGTGTTTATTTGGGACCATTTTAGCCTTTAAGGCAAAAATCGACAAATAAAAATTTAAAAAAAGAATTTTTTTGTAAATAATCCAAAAACTTAGTAGTCACAAGGATGAAGACGTGACTTGGTGATTTACTGTTCTTCTACAGGAGCTTTGATTTCCAGCACCCACACCAGGCAGCTCACAACCATCTGTAACTCCAGCTCCCGGGGATCTAGTGCCCCAGGCGTCCTCAGGTCCTTGCACACGCGCGGCACACATAAAACTCACGCAGGTACCCACTCACATACACATCAGCCACACCCTAAGACTTCCACATGTCCTATCTTCATACGAAGTCACAAACCAAGTTTCTCGTACAATTGTTGCAGCCCCAAGGGTTTCACTTTGGTTTTTACCCGTCTGAGAAATAATAAAACCAAAAGGGCACACGTTAATTCCTAGGTTTTACTCACAAAAATGGCCGTTGAGATACTGGGGGCGGTGGGGGAGGGGGGGTTGTTTGTCTGTTTGTTTCAAGCAGCCCGGCTGTATTATTTTCACCTTTTCAGCCCTCAGCATTTCCTTCAGCCTCTCAGGCAGATGGGAGGGCACCTGGCCCCCGCAAAAAACAAGTGACCCTTACTGCCAGAGTCGCTGTTTAGTGGTCTACCCTGAGACAGCCAGGCCTGGGTTCTGCATAAGGAATGTGACTGGCAAAGTGCTGGGGAGAGAGACTCAGAACAGCTGTATGGAAGACGTACCCCTCACGTTGGTGTTGGGATTATACCTTAGTGTGGACCTCACACGGTTGAAGCCTCATTAAGAGCTGCCGGCCCTGATGGGATTGTGTGGATAGGTGCTCTTGTGCTGTTTAACAACCAGTTGTTTCTAGTGTTTCTACATGGAGTAGTCTTGGGGTGCTGTGCCAATCCAAGCTGTACTTAAGGGTTTTTTTTTCTGTAAGCTAATTGGAGTTTATGGAAATTACTATCACAGCCTCTGCCTCATTGATGCTAGCCAACAAGGCTTAACCGCTTGAACTGTTTGGGGAGCAGATATAAGTGGGTGCTCATAAGAGTCAGGTTCTGGGTTGAGTGTAATACGCTGTCTGAACCTGTCCTTTTTTTTTTCCTGTGGGTGTATAAAACAGCGGTGGTGGGTATCGGTTATGCACTTGCAGTGTGCCCACACTCCCATGATGCTCTTCTTGTCTCTCTGAGTTCTCAATGCCCTGGTCCATTACGCAGACCACATCCATAGAAGTAGCTAAAGAAACTGATTCACAAGGTGCCTGGTGCAAAATTAGGGTTCGTAGCCCACTCACTTGAGACCATTATATCCCAGTTCAGTGTCCCTTAGCTATGTGAGCTGCTGCTCTCTCTCTACAAGCACTTAGGCAACAGAGTTTCCCGCATCTCCATTTGGGGTGCAGCTCGCATAGGGATCTTTCTCCATGTCTGTATCCTTCACGCCGTGTAACGTGACAACTTTCTGCTCAGTCTTAATGTTTGTGGCAAGGACTGTAGAATGCCAAGACAGTCGTTTTAGCTGGAGTGTACAATCCTTTGGTTTCTCATTTTGTTTTTTTAAAGAGAGAGAGAGTGTGTGTGTGAGTGTGTGTGTGTGTTTGCACATACACAGATGTGTATCTGAAGAGGCCAGAAAAGACTGTCAGATCCTTTGGAGATAGAGTTAAAGGCAGTGGTGAGCCACCTGACATGGGCAAATGCTCAGTGGCCAAGCCGTGTCTCCAGCCTCCATGGACTTTCGTTTTGAATGTGCGGAGTAGCCAAGGACTTTGTGTTCACTGTGTCAGAACCAAAAGCATTTTCATTTAAATGGATTGATGACAGCAAACTATGTATTTTCACTGGTAGTTTTTGTCATCATTATTACTGTGGTTTTTAGTAACAGTTTTATTTTTGCTGCTAACTAGAGTGACAATATACTTTTATGAAGCTCTTGGAGTAGATTTTGAATATATTAATAAATGTAATGGCAACACATGAATAGCATAATATTTAATAATATTAATTCTAAGTGTACGGGCAGTGTTCACTTCATATTTCTGAAGTACCTACCAATCAAACAGAGACCTGTTTGATCGCAGTAGTTCCACTAATAGGGTGTGGTGCAAGGTTTGGTACAGCTGCCTGAAGCCATTCTTAGAGTCAGTTGTATACTGGGTGTTTAACAGAAGTGCGTGTCTGAGCTCAAGATGCTGTCCCAAAATACCACAAACTGGGCATCTTAAGAACCGCAAGTTTACCTCTCTTGATTCTATGCCTTGAAGTCCAAGATCAAGGTGCCAGGTGAACCTGGTTTGTTTTGTTTTGTTTTGTTTTCCTGGATTGAAAATGGTTACCTTATTTTGGCAAGGGAGAGAAGAAGGGAGGGAGGGAGAGAGAGAGAGAGAGAGGAGAGAAAGGAGAGAGAGAATATGAGAGAGAGGGGGACAGAAAGGGAGAGAGAGAGAGGGAGGGAAAATGAATAAGAATGAATATGTTTCTGGCGTCTTTTTTCACATAGAAACATAGATCTCCTGGGTCAGGGCTCTCTCTGCCCTCAGTTAACTGAGTTGTTTCCTCCAGAGTTCCCGCTTCCAGATACAGTCATATTGAACAGTGGGGCTTCAGCTTACGTAGGCATTTAAGGAGGACACAGTCAACCTATGACACTATCATAGCACCTTAGAAGAAACTCACTTTACAGGGGGAGACTCTGAAGCCCCGAGAAGGTGCTTCATACTGGTATCTCGCAGCAGAGACAAGTTTCAAACTGAGACGCGATGACAGAACTTGTACTTTTCCACTAGCTAGGTCACTCCCTGAGTAGAGTTCAGTGGTATGACAGCTGGGCAATAAATAAGAGGAATGGTGGCAGTACTTTGTCAGTGACAGAATAGCTTGTGCTCGTCTGCCGTGTGTGGGCTTGTTCCAAAAGATGTACTCGCGACAAGTCAGCATCACTTCACACTCAGTCCGATTATATGGCAAGATGCATAGAAAACTGTGACAGCTTTATGTACATCTTATTCTTTGGAAATGAGTCTCTTTTACATTGTCAGAAACATTTATTACCAAAGGCAAAGATATTTACGATTTAAGGATAGAAGGGATAAGAAGTGATGGTTTAAAACGCCATTCAGTGTGAATTTAAATGTACTTGTACAGGCCAAGATGTCCATCAAATAATACTTCGAGTATTTTCTAAAACCTTTAGTGCAAAGTAGAATGTGTATATTTTATCAATTTGAGCAATAGAAATTACATCAAGCTTAGTATCAATATACACCTGTGTATTTGTACAGGGAAACTTTTGGGCATTAGATTCCACGATTAATTTGTTAACTTGGCAACTGGCTGTCCTGAACTCGCTTTGTAGACCAGGCTGGCCTCGAACTCACAGAGATCCACCTGTCTCTCTCTCTCCCCAGTGCTGGGGTTAAAGGAGTACGCCACCACACCCGCCTTTGTTGGGTACATTTTTATGTTTCCACTAAATAAATTAATCCCAATCTATGGAGCAGCATCCTGGGCATTGGTAGGCAGTTGTTTTGCCTTTGGGTTTATAAAGAGCAAGGTTTGCTGATGATATTCCTCTTTGCTTTTTAAGTCCAAGTCTCAAATCAAACAAATAAAAACAGCGTTTGGTTCCGAATGCCTTTTGTCCCATTAGTGAACAGAACTGGATCCAGTTCACTGCATGCATAAAACTTGAGGAACCTTCTAAAACCTGGAGCCTCCTAATTATAAGTTTTCCCAGGTGAACCTCTTACGTGAGCAATGTAATAGGCATCAACAGCCTTTTACATCTTTGAACCATGCTACAGTCTCTGAAAATTAAACTACCTGTTTGGCCCATTTTTCCCCATGGTGGAGAATCTTCTATAATTAAATGTGTGACAACTTAGATATTTTTCACTCTAACAAAACATAAGAATTTTTTTTTTAAAAAAGAGAAAAGTTGGCAGGCTACCAAGAAGAGACTTGATACCCTATGAGCATATACAGGGGGAAAAGGTCCCCTCAGTCACAGTCATAGGAGAGGGAAGTAAGGGGAAAATGGGAGGGGGGAGGAATGGGAGGATACAAGGGATGGGATAACAATTGAGATGTAATATGAAAAAGTTAATAAAATATATTATTTTAAAAAAGAATTTAAAAATGTTTTCATGAAAAGCATAGTCCCTGGGCTGGAGGCCTGGGCAGTGCCATTGTACTGTGCTCAGTGCAGCAGAGCCTCCTTAATGCTCACTTGCCTGGGTTTATGAGATGCTACTCTTATGAATTTGTCATTTTTGAAATGATCCAGCTGTGAGTGAGCCCATTGAATTTTTCTGTCACTAATTCATTAGAAATGTGAGACACACAAAGCAACTCAAGAGGGACCATCTGCCTTTCTAAAACCTTAAATACACAAAGAGCAAAGTGGCTGTCTGCCCCAGATCTGGGCTAGATTGGATGTGCCTAGGACAGGCACACATACAGACACACATACAGTCTCTCTCTCTCTCTCTCTCTCTCTCTCTCTCTCTCTCTCTCTCTCTCTCTCTCTCTCTCTCTCTCTCTCTCTCACCCCACTAGCTGCAGGGCTGCCCTGAGCCTCTGAGCTCTCACCTGCTTCCCAGAGCTGGCTAGGCCTTCTGGGTGAGCCACTCCTTTCCCGGTGGTGAATTTGAGGGTATGCTGTGATCAGTGCCAACAACCACTTTACCCAAAGAGAGAATTGTCTCAGTTTATCGTTTCTGGTTTTTGATAGTAGTGAACCATGCTTTTAAATTAATGTTAAGTTAATCAGACTGCATTGGAACAAGGTATTTCTCCAAAGAAAGGCCTCTTTTATATATTTTAGGTATGTGTATTTTTCAAAAGTTACTTCTCCAAGAAAGGGATGTGCAACAAAGTTACTTGGGTACCCTTTTTAAAGAGGAGGATGAATGGGAGATGTAGAAGCCAGCCCACTTGGGCCGGCCTTTGCTCTGCTTGCTCAGGCCCCTGCAGGAAGAAGTGCTAGTCCAAAGCCCCACCCTCCTGAGCTTCCACACAGACAGACAATGCAAACTAAATAACTAAATCATAAAGGATAGAGGACGGTGCAACATTTTACAGAGAGGGAAAAAAAGACAAAGACTCCCCTGTGAAATGACTGCGCCTACTGTTCTGTGGAGTGGCTCTGTTCTTTACCATCGGAATTCTGCTGACACCTTCTTGGTATTTTATCTTGTGAGGACAACAGAAATGCCACCCTGCACAGGTCCCCGTCTTTTGGTTCCACACACATAGGAATGTCTAATTTGTATGGCAACTTAAAAGTAGAGAGGATAGTATTTAAAGCTGAACAGCTTTTCCTGATGAGAGCCCACCAAGAATGAGGCCTGTGCATAGAAAACTACCCTTTATGCTTGCCTACTGTATGAGATGACATGCTTAGCTTCTTCATTGCTGACAGAGTTCCTTCTCAGCATATTTAGGAGGCTCCATGAAATGGGAAGAAGCAATAACTTTGGGATTGAGTGCGGGGAAGCTCAGTCAGCCTGAGGAGCTACCGCCATACACCAAGCAATAAACAAAAATGTCCTCGTTCTCACAGGAGAAAGGGGAACAGAATGTGCCCAAGAGCATTTATTAGAACTTTAAAGCCAGCCCAGAAACTTTCCATGTCTGGTTGTTTTTTTTTTTTAAAGAAAATATATTTCACGTTGACTTGCCTTGAGGTAAACAGATCGATTCTCCAGGGTGCAAAATTATTTTATAGAACAGTTGGCAAACTGCAGATGAATTCAGCTTTGTTAAGCATATGTGGAGAAGGAGTCCTGCCATGATTTGAAGTGAGTCATCTGCACGACAAGAAGAGGATGTGTAATGCCACGTGGGTGTGTCAGGCAGCCTCACAGCCACTCCCTTTTCAGTCTGGAGAGGGCCACTCAGGTCTCCAGGCAGGGGGCACTCTGTTCTTTCTCCAGCGTTGTGAGCCTTCTGAGTGCTGTTCAGAACTGCATGGCAGTTTGATTTGAGTTTCACAAAACAAAGCAAGAAGGACAACTTGGTTTTAGATCTAGATTTTGCCACCCGTTGGTCTACATTCTTGAACTTCCAGTATCTCCCAGGCAATCATAATATTTCACCCGCAAGGAATCTACCTGTTGAGAGGAAGTATAATGCTATGTGGTTTTAAAAAGTATTTTATTTTTAGATGGGTTTCCAGATGGGATTTTTTTTTTCATACGTGTTTCATTTGGGTTGATTCTTGTCACAGATAGGTGATTCCAGGAAGATGGGCTTTTGGGTGCTATGAAGGTAAAAGCAGAAATTTTGATGAAGACACATGATCTTGGTTTGGGGGGGGCTGTTTGTTTGTTTTGTTCCTTGGTGAGGTTGTGTCACATGGTTGTGTCACATGGTTGTGCCACAGCCTTGGAGCTGTGTTTGAGTCTAAAGACAAGCAACCCCCATGTTCCGAATCCCACCTTGCTAAGAAGCAGGTGTCACTGGGCGTGGTCCCAGCTCTGTGATGGCTGAGGGAGGAGGCTTGCTACAAGTGTAAAGGTGGTAGACTGGCCTATGTGATGAGACAGACCATCTCAAAAGGGAAAAGTGGAGGGCTGGAGGAGCAGCAGCAGCAGCATGTGCACTGAAAGCATCACAGCCTTTTCTAGTTGTGGTTTTTGACTTGGGTTTGTCCTGTAATCATCCAAGTCTGAACATATAGGGCCGGGACACAATGGTTTCTAGACTCTTCTTTCAAGTCTTATGTTACCCCAGAAGCAACTTCAGCATGACCTATGTGTCCAGCTGGTGAGGGCAGAGTTCTTAGCGTGACCTGTGTGGCTGGCTGGTGAGGGCAGGGTTCTCAGCGTGATCTGTGTGGCTGGCTGGTGAGGGCAGGGCTCAGATAGGGTGTACTTGGTTCCCACGTGTTTCTGGTTTCTCTCATTTTGGTAAGAAGAGTTGAGAGATGTGGTGAACACAGTGAACCAGTTTCCCTCAAACCCTCATCCCGTGCATACTGTAGTCATGGCTCCTTCTTTATATTGTTAATGCTGCAATCTTTATTCAAATACCATCTCATCGGTTTGTGGTTATTTCCTTTGAAACAGAAAAAAAAATGTGTACATAGAAAGTGCTTCAAATAAAATGGAATGAAATGTCATGGTGTGTATAAATGAAACTGGAAACATGGCTTCTTTTATAGACACTGTATCTCCAAGTCTGAAAATTTTTATCAAAACATTCAGCAGAGATTGTACACATTCCATCCTAAGCCAAAATATAGTAAAAAAAAAAAAAAATGTTGAGCCAAACTCTCTTACCTAAACTATTCAGTCGTTCTGAAGGAGGCGTGCACAGATCGGCATTGGTTGGTTTAACTGTGTATCATGGGTGGCAGTTTAGGGGGACACCTGGCCGAGTTACATGTAATCAAGTCCATATGCAGTGTGAAATTGACCACTTACCAGAGGTCTAGTGTGCAAGGTATACATCAAGGATTCTCAGTTCGGGTATGATTTTTCTTTGTCATAGGGCACTGTCTCAAGTACCCTGAGCCATTCAACACTGTTTCCAGCCTCATTCACAAGACCCCAATAACACACTCATCCTCCAGTTAGAATAAGCAAAAGTATCTCCAGACATTGCAAAATGCCCCTGTAGGGGAGGAAGAAGTCAGATCCCCCACCCCCTGCTGCTATACACTGTGGTGAGTAAACTAACTGCAGTGTAAAATAGGTATCCAGTGGTGCCGACTGTGAGGGTGTGGAGGGTGAAGGCTTGCCCACCAGGGAGAGAATGGCATGTGGGAGAGACCAGCAGGAAGAAAAGCTAGGCTGGGCAGGCCCTTGAAGTTTTTAAACTGTGGCTCACTGACTGGTTTTACTCTAGTGGTACATAGTCTAACTGGCTTGGGGGTTTAAAGTATGCCCTCGTAATTTCAAAGATGCTTGAAGTCCTAAATATAAAAAAATTGCAATGTCACAAATGAGAACCTGGGAAGACTTGAATCATTTTTATTTCCCACTTTAAATGATGACTGAAGGATTTCTGAACTTAATGATGTGGGAATTAAAAGCATCTGGAAGTAGTTGGATTGAGTGTAAGCTCAGTGTCCCCATTTATAAATGACATGGTGGCATTTACTGAAAGGAGGATGACATACATGACCTCATGTCAATAATGTTGGCATATAGAAGGACCTTTTCCCCATCCTTCCATGCCCCACAGGAAAAAAAAAATCCAGTGCATACCATATTGTTGAAACATTTTACACTGTCCCCCAACTCATCTTTTGGGGAGCAAAATTGTGCGCAGTTGTTTTGAAGCACTTGTTGACTCTTCCACTTAATCTTAACTTTCAAACCTTCCTGTCTCAAAGGAAGTGACTTGCTAAGTTGGATCATGTTGGAAAATCAGACACGATCACATGCTGCTAGAAGGGACTGTCATTCTCTTCCTTACAGCATCACCACTGGTGTCTGATTGAGCACCTCAGAGCTACGCATTTAACACACATGTAGTCAGTTGTGATCCTGTGGTAACCAAATATTGTGGCTCTGGATCATTCATAGAAGTGTTCTAAGAGCACTTGCCACTCAGTTCTCCTTCAGTGAGTTGTCCTTCTCTTTCAAGGGTACTAATTGTTTCTGCACCAATACGACTGTCTGGCACATTAAAGTATAGGAATATAGCAGATATTAACTAAACTAAAGATTGCTGAGAGCCATGTTAAATCGTGAGGTGGACTGTATCTCATTCACCTAAATATCAAGTGCTTTTAAGCGAACATAAAGTGTAAAACAGAAATGATCTGTACGAGGAAATGCTAGTACCGCTAAAGTCGTATCTCACCCAGGGAAAATGTGTAGTAAACTCTTAATAAGTGCTTGTTGAATTAATTAAGCCATGCATGCCAGTCTCTGTCCTAGCAACAGTATATAGAAGGCTTTTCAAGATGAATTTCGCCACGATGGTTTTTTTTCCCTTTGACTATGACTCTGAACTTTTATTATTAATTATTCACAGAAATGTCCTTTAAGTTAAACCTCAAGGAGGGGCCCATGGATAGGACAGTAAATAGCCTGTGTCTCTGATCCATCTGTAGAGGGAGATGAGCTAATAGCTCTCATGTTCCTCTGGGGTCTCCTGTAGTATTGCAGCAATCCCAAAGGCATATGGCAAAAATGTCTTCTTTCAGAGAGACTGTGTTGACGTCATCCTGCGTTGATGAAAGATGCAGTTTGTGGCTAAGGGTAGAGGGAAAGCCTGGATTGTAAATTAAGTGGAAGGTGATAGAATATTTAGAATAGAAACACCTACATTCAGTGTTATTTTTAAAATGGGGAAGGTGTACCAGATGTTCTGTGGGCTCACTCTTTTCTGGTGCATCTTATTTTTCTTTGTTTTTGAGTAGAAATATGAAATAAATTAAAACTGCTTCACAACTGCACAACAGAAATAGAGCAAACGACACAAGTGCTAGATAAAGCACTACTGAAAATAATTGTCACAAGCTATTTGAAGCTTCGTTGTGGATTAGATTGCAGAAATGTGCATGATAAAAGTGGCACCTGTCATTTCCAAGACAATATAATTTATTTTAAAAACAGATCCGTATGCACTGCTTAGATTGACAGGTCTTTAAATTCTGATGATAATTTTATCACTACCACCCCCAAGCCCCAGTATTTTATGTGCTTTTTGCTTTGGGATTTTCCTTGAATTAAAAATTGAACAGTCTTATTGCACTGCAGAAAGGATTTCATTACTTTTCGAGGTGACCTTCCAGATTCTATTAGGACAGGAAAATAGCCCTTAACAACATCACTTAAACCCTGCCTTTCCATCCTGTCTCTGCTTGATTCTAGTGCCTCCAAACGGTCTAGAAACTCTTCCTTTGACATTTCTCCTCTCCTTGATTTTCCCAGGCAGACTCGGTAATAAGGATGTGTGAAGGTTCTTTAGAAGTCATCATCTCCATTATTCTGCCTGTGTCTGTGATTCTGATACTCACACTATATTCTCACAAAGGCTTTTTAAAGACGAGAGCAAGAGCCTAGAGGATGGGATTGGAATATCCTTATTGACTTGTTAGCTTAGCAGACAGCTCCGGCCACATTTCTGCACCTGATGGGCATCTGGTCACATTGCTTCTTCCTCATGAAATGCCCCCTTGATTCCTACCTTGATTGGTCATTCAGTTTTAGGCATTGCATAAGAACGACAAACCAAATATTAATCAACTGTTTTCACCTTTGCTGTTACAGATTGGATGGTGCCAAAAATAAAAAAAGGGAATATATCAACTAAAATACGTGTTGAACCAGGTGTTCACAGTTCAGCTAAATTACCTCTTATGAGGAGTTACGGTTTTATATTACTTCAATAGTCTTGGAGTATAAGACATTGTAGACATCAGCATCTGATTTAATCTCCTATAGGATTCCCTAGTCCACTGGCCTGTGCCACAGGCTACACATGAAATGTCTTAAAACCACTCTGTACAATTTCCACATGATTCAAGCCCCATTGTGAAAGTAACAAGCCCACAAAGCCTAAGAGTAGTTGATGGTTTCTACAATGCTTTCTCCTCTCAAAACAACAATGTACCCAATGGGATGGGAGGAATTTGGAAAGGCATTATGGGAAAGTATCTTATATTAGAAGATGAAGAACAAAAGGTGCCCTGGAGTGAGGTAGAAGAACAAAGCCTGTTTCTCTGAGGAAGAAAAGAAGAAGGGAGGAAGGAAGGGAGGGAGGAAGATGTCACCAATTCAGTGATTATATCATCTCTGCAGTTACATTAAAGATGGTGGCCAGTGTTTTCTCTATAAATACAAAGACATAGAATCAGTGAAAATAAAATAAGCATTAGATCGCAAAGATGAATCTTAGATAAAATGAAAGTACCCTTAAAATGAAGATGTTCTATAGTAGAAGTGATTGCTTAAGGTTTGTAAACTGTTCACTAGGAAGTAACAGGACTAAGGAGAACTGAGTGTCTGGCTCGTGGAAGTCAAATGCACATTCAAGAGCCTCCTGTTTGGATGCTGCTTAAGATTTCTTCCCATTTATTACTTAACTTCTTGATTAGCCTCTTTGATTTCATTGTATTTATCATCATTTCATGAGTGAGGCTTTTAAACTTTATTCTCAAAAGAGGGAGACAGCATTAATGTTTGCCTGTCTTATTGGGCATATTTTTGTCTCCTTGCTTTCCTTCTTCTGCTGTTGGTACTCCGATTAAGTCAAAACATTAGCTCCAAAGTGAAAAACAATTCCAGATGCACACAAAAGCTTCTCTCGCCAGTGTCAACAGAGATCAGCTTTCAGAATATTTATTCCATAAAGGATGTGAACCTGGGACCCAGCTGAGGTCACCATGCTGTGTCTGTGAATACATAGGATTGCTGTTTGTTTTCAAAATAACTCACATGAGTGTATTTTTAGGGTGAAAATTTCAGAGTTGGAAATTATCTGAATTAGATACTATTTTTAAAAACTTTTTTCTTTCCTTTCATTTTCCTTTGTTTCTCCTTTTCTTCTCTCTCTCTTTTTTTAGTTTGCAGTGAAAGATTTTAAATTCCCTTCACTTTGAGACAAGTGATGCTTCTAAGATTTACAAAAGGAAATAGTTGCCATGGAATGTACCAGGCAGGCAAAAGGTCTGAAACAAGGGCTGCCTGTCTGCGCCGGAACAGAACCGGGCCTTCCACAGTAGGTGCTTGTGTCACATACTATATTTAGGAAAAAAGATGATGAAAACATGAGAATGCTAGCAATGGTAATGCAGAGATAATAGAAAGGTTTGGAGATGCAGCTCATAAATGTACCACTCCTTACATACACATACACTGCTGTACAAACACACAAACATGCATTCATCTACACATACACATACACTCCACACACAACTCTACATATACACACACCACTACACACACACACACACACTTCTCTACACATACACACCACTACACACACACACTGCCCTATATATACACATCACTCTCTATATATGTACCACTTTACACACACACACACACTGCTCTCTATATACACATCACTCTCTATATGTGTACCACTTTACACACACACATGCCCACACCATTCTGTATACATACTCTTTACACACACATATGACGCTACACACCAAAAATAAAAGGAGAAGAGAAACCTGATTCAGAACTACAGAGAAGAAGTCAGGATGAGTTCTAAGTGTCTTCTTTCTGTCCCTAATACTCTGGACCTTAAACTACAGCAGGTAACATGATGAGGTTTTTGTTATTAGTTTCTTCCTTTTTTGCACACGAGATATATTTTCTGTATGAATATTCCTCACCACAGACTTTGAGAAGAAGCTCCAGATGTAAAGAATATGATACGTGGATGGTTGTCAATCACAGCCCACTTCCAACAGCACTGTAGCTTAGCAACACTTTAGAGCCAGTGATGAATTCATTCAGACCTCATAATCTACCTGTTCACTGTGTAGTTTCATGTTTGAGTTTTCAGACAAGGCTGTCTCCGGTTGGTGCTTCCATCTTTACTTCTTCGCTGAGATTTGTGTATCATCTTCTGTGATTCTGTTTATACTACCTGGTGCCTTATTGCAGAATAAGTTGAACTGATGCCTCAAAAGCCCTCAGATCAGACCTCTTTTCACACCCAGAGGTTTTTAAGATACAAAGATTGCTCACATTTCTTGGTCACAGTACTAGCAGCGTGGCATTTATAAACTTCTGCCTGTATCTTCATTTGTGTTTCCTCCCTGGCCTCACAGAGCTGCGCTAGGACCCACAGGAGCTTTAGGACTGCCTTGGATGAAGACCAAGACAGCACAGCACAACGCACGCATCAGCATATATTCTGAACAGTTTCTGCTGTGTGTACTAAAGAGAACCCGACCTAGCTTGGTTTCTGTTGCTGTGATAAAGCACTCTCGCCAAAAGCAGCCTACAGGAGGAAAAGGTTTAATTGGTCCACTTTCCACGTCACAGCCCATCATTGAGGGACATCAGGGTAGAGACTCAAAGCAGGTGCTTGAAGCAGAAGCCATGGAGGATTACTGTTTGCTGGCTTGCTCACACTTTCATAGCTGTCTTATACAGCCCAAGACAGCTGCCCAGGGGATTGTGCCACCCACAGTGGGCGGGGCTCTGGTAAATCAATTAACAATCAAGACAATCTCCCACAGACATGCCCACAGTTGAGTCTGATCTGGGCAACCTTCTTTTGAGATTCTCTTCTTAGGTGACTCTAAGCTGTGACCAGTTGACAGTTAAAGCTTTAGCTATAGTAATGGAGGATTTAATTCAAACAATGGGTGATAATATGTGATAAAGTCCTCTGAGTCGGCAGAGCATTTATATGAGTTTGCCTGGATTTGAGGTCCATTTTACTTCATATCTAAATTAGTATTTTTGTTTGTTTTTATTTTTTAAGTAAGCCAGTAGTGGTGTCACATACTTTTGATCCCAGCATGCATGGGACAGAGGGAAGCAGAGTTCTGTGAGTTCAAAGTCAGCCTGGCCTGCATAGTAAGTTTCATTCAGTCCAGTCAGGCACACATAATGAGGCCCTGTCTAAACGAGCCACAATAAAATAAAGATAGATAAAAGAATTCAAGATTTTGCCTTAATTGCTAGTTACTTTTTTGTTGTTGTTATTTTTGGTGTTTTGTTTTGTTTTGTTTTTTGTTTTCAGAGCTGAGGACCAAATCCAGAACCTTGTGTTTGCTAGGCCAGCTCAACCCTGATTTTACCTTAATTGCAAAATGAAGCAAAGGCCTCAGCACTTCCTAGGATGGAGTAGGAAGAATGATGCAAATTCAAATTCAAGGCCAGCCTGGGCAACATAGCAAAACCGTGTGTCCAAGAGAGCTAGAGAGAGAGACAGAGATGGAAAAACCAGAGAGGAAATTTTCTGGGGGTGGGAGAGGGAAAAAGGGAGAGGAGAAAAGTTTCTATAAACCCTAAATTTAATAGCTTACCAGGCTGACTCCTTCTTTGTCTTCTTTGTGTCTCACTGGAGACCACCTTTTCTCCCGTCAGTGGGGGTTGTAATGGAGGTCCTCACCAAAGCCAGTTCCTCTTGTGTCTCAGCCTCAGCTGTCATCTACAAGGAAGGTCTAGGAAGAGAAGCAAAGGCAGAACAGACGTGAAACAGCAGTGAGGTGGCCTTAAGCATATGCCTGGTCTGTGACACAAATGACTTTTAAAATGCCCTCCATGACCAATTAGGTGGATGTGATGGTGATTTACCATCTTAAAGGTGAAATCGCCTCTTCATCATATAAGCCAAAATTATTATCATAGTTTCTAGAACCTTCTTACCATGTCGTCACAAACTGCAGTATCCTGACCACAATGAAATAATTTAAAGTTGGTTTTAGAAAGACGAACAACAGCTAAACTCATCTTACCTAGGAGCTGTGTAAAGAAGTCATATGAAAGCCAGTGAGGCGGCCAAGCGTACTTGCTACCAAGCCTAGTGAACTAAGTTTGATTCTCAGAACCCACTGGTGGAGAGAAGCAACTCCTGATAGTTACTGTCTGACCTCCACACACAGGCCTTGCTGTATGTCCTCCACTCCTGAATAAAGTAAATAAATAAAAATGCCTCAAAAAAAAACCCATAAAAATGATGATGGTGAACAGTGTAGTTCTGATGGGAATCACACAGATGTTAAAGTAACTATCACAGGTTAGGTAACTGTCCCAAAGGTCTTAAGAGTTTAGCTGCACTTCTTCTTCTACTAATTTGGTCATAAAAATGTTGTCCTAAGCGCACTGGGCAATAGGAGGCCCCTCCCTCCCAAAGCACAGTGCCAGAAACCAAGACAGAGTGTCTTATAACCACGAACAGGAGTCAGCAAGCTCTGCACCTGAACAGTCCACCAGTCAATCACACCTCTGTATTTTATGCCCAGAAGGAGGATTCATCACAAGACGTCACATTCGGGGTGCTGTGAGAAGTGTGGGTGGAGGAAGGCTGGGTAAGATCCATGCTGCGGAGGACTTGATTGCTTTCTGCCAATATTCACTTGAACAGCTTATTGCAGATGGGTCTTTCCTTTTCATATATCTTGAAATATGTCAAGGGAAATGTGTCCCACTTTCTCAGACCAGCTCTAAAATTTCAAAAGGCAAAACGCCAGTATAAATTTGGAAAGAGTCATGGGGGAAATAAGTTGGCATCATAGTCTAAAGTTCCCAAAGTTGAAGTAAAAATGGGTCACTTTAAAAAAAAATATTATTTGAAAATATAATAGGTCATTTTCCCCTTTCCTTCCCTCCCTCCAGCCCCGCCCATGAACCCCCATGCTCTCTTTCTCAAATTCTTGACTTTTCTTTCTTTTATTGAACAGATAGAAAGACATTCCTACAATGGATACTGGGGATCCAAGTGTTTAGACATACGTAAGTTCCTCTTCTGGGTCTAGTCTTGACATGTCCTTATTAATACCAAAACCTGGTTGGCAGCAAGGATCACAAGTGCCTATCCAAGTGACACAGTGATGTTATAACCAAGTAAGATACCCCTAGCTGTATACAGCTGATACCCAGTTCACACTTATCTTACTACATCTCAGTCCACTAGATCTTATAACACACATGCATTTTCTCCTTGTAACTAAATTTTAGCAGGACTTTCATGTAGTCAAATCACTGAAAAGCTAAACTTTTGATGACTCTTGTATGGAAAGATTTAATACGGTGTAGTCACTGCAAGGGGCTTTGGAATTTCGGTCAGAAAAAAAAAGAGAGAGAGAGAGTAGTTCTCCTAAGCAATTAAAAATAATAATAAAATAAGTCCAGAATCTCAAGCAAGATGCTGAGCCACTCAGCATAACCATATTGTGGAAGAGTTCAGCCTTCAAATGCAGTGAGTTTGTGTGGATTCTTTTTGCTAGAATCCTAAAAACATAATCACACGAATAGGCTTTTGAAAATTGCTACAGTATCCTTACTGAGTTCCAAAGCAAACATTTTGACAGCCGCCTTTTAATGATAAATGCATTTCTCCCTAGTTGGGTAATATGTGAGTCTTTTCTGTTAGGTACCTTCGAAATTGAAGTCCTGCTAAGAAATTACAGTGCTAACTATGAAGGGCAGGGTTACTCTATTTAATCACCTCTCTCTCTATCAGTGCATCATCACCTGAGAGCAAAATACAAGAGGAAGTTGATGTGTCTCAAAAATACTATACGAAATACCCAACGCACTACCCATTACAGATCACTTCTTTGATATATGGAATTCTGCTCAAAACTAGATTTGGAGGGTTTAAAACAATACAGACTGGCACTGTGGTAGCTTGAATAGGGACGGCCCCCATAGACTCATGTGTTTGGTTGCTTGGCTCATAGGGTGTGGCACTGTTTGGAGGTGTGGCCTTGTTGGAGGAGGCATGTCACTATTGTGGCAGGCTTTTAGGTCACTTCTTTGATATATGGACTTCTGCTCAGAACTAGAATTGGAAGGTTTAGAACAATGCAGACCTCTTTTCTCATTCCCCACCTTTCCATTGTATATTCTCTGTCTCCATACAAAACAGCAGATATGTGGGATGAGCAAGCTTAAAAGCCAAATTTTCAACATGAAAACTATAGTTAAAAATAGTATATTAAGAACCAGCTGGGGCGGCACATTCCTATAATTCTAGCACCTGGAAGACTGAGACAGGAGGATTGCAGTGAGTTTGAATCTAGCCTAGGCTACAGTGAGACACACTGTGTCTTTGTTTCTTTTCTTGTTACTGTGATCAAAGAAACAAAGCTGTCAAAAGCAAACTACAGCAAATGGGCTTCTATTGGCTCATGGCACAAGGCTAAAGTCCACCGTGTCCCGAAACTCAAGGCTGTAGGAGGGTGAAATAGCTGCTTGCATGGCCTCCAGTCAGGAAGCAGAGGGGA